>NC_053495.1:202078151-202378151 GCF_905171775.1 Rana temporaria | reverse complement strand
AGTAAACTCTGTATTACCACTTGTACCTACAGTTAAGCCTATATAACGAAGTCTCCTGCCACTCTGCATGTCGCCAAGCTAGGTGCCCCTCCACGAGGCCCTGCCGCATTAATGTTGCATCAGAAAGATGGCTGCCATGTGGTGGCCATCTTTAAACCTGGGGGCCCCATTAATTCCCTAGTGCCCGGAGGTCCCATGAGTTGTCAGTCCACCCCTGCCTGTTAGATTCTCCATAATATAATCTAAAGGGGAAGTCCCTTGATAAGTAATATTTTAGATATGGGCTGAGTGAGTCCTCAGCTACTTGTCTTGGATATACCAACAGTCTCTGATCTTGCCCTACTGTGAGGTTCAGGTGTTGCTGCTCCTCTTGTTATATTTTCCATCATATAAAATAAATAAAAACCCTACAGGGAGAGTGGAAATCTCTCTTAATGGTCAGGGGAAATTAAGTAAAAGCATCTGGAGGGGCAGCCATTAGAATCCATTTATTTGCCCTACATGGCAAATTGATGACTTGTAAGGGCTTCTAAGTCATTGCCTTTGGGCAATTGCGTACCGAAGTTTGTCACAGTTTGGCGGGTACATGCGATCCTAAGGCTTGACATGTTTGGTATGTAATTACTCAACGCACTCTTATATTTTGTATTCTACCAAAAATTTGGGTATATTGGGCCAGATTCACAGAAAAAGTACGCCGGAGTAATTCTCTTATGTCGTCGCTAGTCGGTTTTTCCCGTCGCAAACTTAAGCCTGCTATTTCATGGCTTAGATTTAGACCAGCCATGTTAAAGTATGGCCATCGTTCCCGCATCGAATTTCAAATTTTTTTTTTGCGTAAGACGTCCGGGAATACGAAAGGACGTAACGCACGTCGTCGTTCAAAACATTACGTCGGGGCGACGTCATTTCGCGCAAAGCACGGCGGAAAATTTCAAAACGGAGCATGCGCAGTACGTTCGGAATTTAAATGGTACACGCCCCATTTGAATTAGGCGGGGTTGCGCCGGACGGCTTTACGCTACGCCGCCGCAAGTTTACAGGCAAGTGCTTTGTGAATCAAGCACTTACGCTGAAAACTTGCGACAGAGTAACGTAAAGGACATACGTTACGCCGCCGCAAATGTATGCGAATCTGGCCCATTGTGTTTTTGTGCGCTAAATTAACTTTACATGGACTGAAAAAAGACACAAGTCCAACTAGTTCAACCAATAGAAAAAAATAAGTAAATAATACATAAATAGAAACCTCCATATACAGCGCCTTGAAAAAGTATTCATACCCCTTGAAATGTTCCACATGTTGTCATGTTACAGCCAAGAACGTAAATGCATTTTATTGGGATTTTATGTGATAGACCAACACAAAGTGGCACATAATTGTGAAGTGTAAGAAAAACGATAAATAATATATTTTTTTTTTTTTACAAATAAATATGTGAAAAGTGTGGGGGGGGGCATTTGTATTCAGCCCCCTTTACTCTGATACCCCTAACTAAAATCTAGTGGGACCAATTGCCTTCAGAAGTCATGAAATCAGTAAATAGAGTCCACCTGTGTGTAATTTAATTTCAGTATAAATACAGCTGTTCTGTGAAGCCCTCAGAGGTTTGTTAGAGAACCTTAGTGAACAAACAGCATCATGAAGGCCAAGGAACGCCCCAGACAGGTCAGGGATAAAGTTGTGGAGAAGTATAAAGCAGGGTTAGGTTATGATAAAATATCCCAAGCTTTGAACGAAGAACTGTTCAATCCATCATTCGAAAATGGAAAGAGTATGGCACAACTGAAAACCTACCAAGACATGGCCGTCCACCTAAACTGACCAGGCCGGGCAAGGAGAGCATTCATCAGAGAAGCAGCCAAGAGGTCCATGGTAACTCTGGAGGAGCTGCAGAGATCCACAGCTCAGGGGGGAGAATCTGTCCACAGGACAACTATTAGTGGTCTCTCCACAAATCTGCCCTTTATGGAAGAGTGACAAGAAGAAAGACATTGGTGAAAGAAAGTCATAAGAAGTCCTGTTTGCAGTTTGTGAGAAGCCATGTGGGGGAGGGGACACAGCAAACATGTGGAAGAAGGGGCTCTGGTCAGATGACACCAAAATTTTAATTTTTGGCCTAAAAGAAAAACCCTATGTGTGGCGGAAAACTAACACTGCACATCACCCTGAACACACCATCCCCACTGTGAAACATGGTGGTGGCAGCATCATGTGGTGGGGATGCTTTTCTTCAGCAGGGACAGGGAAGCTGGTCAGAGTTGATGGGAAGATGGATGGAGACAAATACAGGACAATCTTAGAAGAAAACCTGTTAAGAGTCTGCAAAAGACTTGAGACTGGGGGAGGGGGGGGAGGTTCACCTTCCAGCAGGACAACGGCCTTAACATACAGCCAGAGCTACAATGGAATGGTTTGGATCAAAGCATATTCATGTGTTAGAATGGCCCAGTCACAGTCCAGACCTAAATCACATTGAGAATCTGTGGCAAGACATGAAAATTGCTGATCACAGACGCTCTCCATCCAATCTGACAGAACTTGAGATATTTTACAAAGAAGAAGAATGGGCAGAAATGTTCCTCTCTAGATGGGCAAAGCTGGTAGAGACACCCCCAAAAAGACTTGCAGCTGTAATTGCAGAGAAAGGGGGTTCTACAAAGTATTGACTCCGGGGGGCGCCATACAAATGCCCCTCCCCCCACACTTTTCACATATTTATTTGTAAAAAGTTTTGAAAACCATTTATCATTTTCCTTCCACTTCACAATTATGTGACACTTTGTGTTGGTCCATCACATAAAATCCCAATAAAATACATTTATGTTTTTGGTTGTAACATGACAACATGTGGAAAATTCCATGGGGTATGAATACATTTTCGAGGCACTTTACAGAACCCTATACCCACAGTTGACCCAGAGGAGGGCAAACAAACCCTATTTGGGGTCCATTTTGCTTGGGGCCCCCCCAAATTTCTTCAAACGGCCCTGCCTACAAATATTCTGGGCCAGATTCACAAAGAGTTACGCCGGCGTATCAGTAGATACGCCGACAAAACTCGGAATCTAAGCCCGTCGTATGTTTAAGTGTATTCTCAAACTGAGATACACTTAAACATGCCTTACCTGCGCCGTCGTATCTTAGGGTGCAATATTTACGCTGGCCGCTAGGTGGCGCTTCCATTGCGGTCGGCTTAGAATATGCAAATGAGTCGTTACGCCGATTCACGAACGTACGCTTGCCCGTCGCAGGAAAATTTACGCCGTTTCCGTAACAGATACGCGGTATAAAGATAAACATGCCCCCTATGTGGCGTATCCAATGTTAAGTATGACCGTCGTTCCCGCGTCGCAATTTGAAAATTTTACGTCGTTTGCGTAAGTCGTCTGTGAATGGCGCGTTCACGTCGAAACCAATGACGTCCTTGAAACGTCATTTACCGCAATGCACGTCGGGAAATTTTAGGGACGGCGCGTGCGCAGTACGTTCGGCGGCGGGAACGCTCCTAATTTAAATGATCCACGCCCCCTATCCAGATCATTTGAATAAGGCGGGCTTGCGCCGGAGGATTTACGTTACGCCGCCGCAACTTTACAGGCAAGTGCTTTGTGAACCAAGCACTTGCCCGTAAAACTTGCGGCGGCGTAACGTAAATGCGATACGTTACGCCGCCGCAGATCTACGTGAATCTGCCCCTCTGATAACAGAACCCGTTACATCTGCAAAAGACACAAAAAATACGCACATCTTGTTTGGCACAGCAAGATTTCAAGACTAACAAATGCGCCGTTGTGTTATTTACTGGTGACAACGCTGCATAAATATATAATACGTCTTTTTATGTTTGTTTTTTGTTTTTTTTGCAGGAGCAGTTGGACGGCAGAGCTGGATGGAGTACAGGGTTGTGCATGAATTATCGCAGTGCAGCCGGGGATTAGGAGTTGTGTTCAGAGCCTGCAGCCCAGTCACCAACAGGTTCAATATGTCAGCGCTCCAGACAGCCGGGATTGTACATGTCAGGGCACAGCGCGCAGGGGAAGTCTGTACAGCACTTGTATACCGCTGGGATAACATTGCAGAGGTTCTGTGAGGTCAGCTGTCTAGAAAATAATACTGTAGCAGAGAACGCTACATAGATTTGATGCCAATGTATATATATATAGAGAGAGATTTATATACAGTATATAGATATACAGTAGATATAGAGATATATATATTATATACAGTATCTCACCCCTCACATTTCTGTAAATCTTCTCATGTGACAACACTGAAGAAATGACACTTTGGCCCGGATTCACGTAGAACCGCGTATCTTTGTGCGGGCGTAACGTATCCTATTTACGTTACGCCTCCGCAACTTTGTCAGGCAAGTGCCGTATTCTCAAACCAAAGTTGCGGCGGCGCAGCGTAAATAGGCCGGCGTAAGCCCGCCTAATTCAAATGTGGTAGATGTGGGCGTGTGTTATGTAAATTTAATGTGACCCCACGTAAATGACGCTTTTTACGAACGGCGCATGCGCCGTCCGTGAAAGTATCCCAGTGCGCATGCTCCAAATTAACCCGCAAGAGACCAATGCTTTCTACGTGAACGTAAATGACGCCCAGCCCCATTCGCGAACGACTTATGCAAACGACGTAAAATTTTCTAAATTCGACGCAGGAACGACGTCCATACTTAACATTGGTACGCCGCATCTACGCCTCATATAGCAGGGGTAACTTTACGCCGGGAAAAGCCTAACGTAAACGGCGTATCTGTACTGCGTCGGCCGGGCGTACGTTCGTGAATTCGCGTATCTAGCTGATTTACATATTCTATGCGTAAATCAGCGTACACGCCCCTAGCGGCCAGCGTAAATATGCAGTTAAGATCCGACGGCGTAAGAGACTTACGCCGGTCGGATCTAATACGAATCTATGCGTAACTGATTCTAAGAATCAGGCGCATAAATACGAGGGCTCAGACTCAGAGATACGACGGCGTATCTGGAGATACACCGGCGTAACTCGTACGAGAATCCGGGCCTTTGTATCTACAATGTTGTGTAGTGAGTGTACAGCTTGTATAACGGTGTAAATTTGCCGTCCCCTCAAAATAACTCAACACACAGCCATTAATGTCCAAACCGCTGGCAACAAAAGTGAGTACACCCCTTAACCACTTAACCACTTCATTACTGGGCACTTAAACCCCCTTCCTGCCCAGACCAATTTTCAGCTTTCAGCGCTGACGCATTTTGAATGACAATTGCGCGGTTGTATAACGCTGTACCCAAATTATATTTTTATCCTTTTTTTTCCCACAAATAGAGATTTCTTTTGGTGGTATTTGATCATCTCTGCGATTTATTTATTTTTTTGCGCTATAAACAAAAATAGACAGAAAATGTTGAAAAAAAAACCCCCACAATCAGCCAGATTCAGAAAGAATACCCCACTCTTGCACCCTTCTTCTGTGTAGGACCACCTTCGCATCCTTCTACTGTGATGGGCACTAGGTACTTAACCCAACCCTCACACCCTTCTTCTGCTATTAACACTAGGTACCCCCACAATTGCACCCTTCTTCTGTGATGGACACTAGGTACCCCACCCTCGCACATTTATTCAGTGATGGACACTAGGTACCCCACCTTTGCACTCTTATTTTGTGATGGACACATAGGTGTGCGCAGCATATGGCATTAGGGTGGGCACACCAAAGCTCAAACACACATGCGTGTAATATACCGTATATGGCCGTGGGCAAGTCAGTAGGGCTTTGTCAGCAGGGCAGAGATTGGTGTCAGTGGCCCAGATTCAGGTACGGGCGCGCACTGGTACGGCGGCGCAGCGTATCGTTTTTACGCTACGCCTCCGGAAATTACTGGAGCTACACTTCATTCACGAAGCATTTGCTCCGTAATTTGCGACGGCGTATCGTAAAAGGGGCCGGCGTAATCGCGCGTAATTTAAATGATCCCGTAGGGGGCGTGGATCATTTAAATTAGGCGCGTTCCCGCGCCGAACGTACTGCGCATGCTCCGTCGGGAAAATTTCCCAACGTGCATTGCGGTAAATGACGTCGCAAGGACGTCATTTGCTTCGACGTGAACGTAAATGGCGTCCAGCGCTATTCACGATCCACCTACGCAAAACGGCGCAAATTTCGAAAATCGCGACGTGGGAACGACGTCCATACTTACCATTGGCTGCGCCTCCTAATAGCAGGAGCAGCCTTACGACGGAAGCGACGTACGCAAACGACGTAAAACTCGAACGCCGGGCGCGCATACGTTTGTGAATCGGCGTGAGTATGCAATTTGCATACTCTACGCTGACCACTACGGGAACGCCACCTAGCGGCCAGCGTCAGATTGCACCCTAAGATACGACGGCATAAGAGACTTATGCCAGTCGTATCTTAGGCTACAGTCGGCGTATCTAGCGTTCTGAATACAGAAAATAGATACGCCGGCGTAGCGTTTGAATTATGCGGCGTATCTATGGATACGCCTGCGTAATTCTTTACTGAATCTATCCCAGTGTCTTTATTTGTATTATTATTATAATTTTTTTACAATTTTCTTTTTAAAATATATATATATTTAGTAGCCCTGTTGTGCGCACGCCTATGGATGGACACTAGGTACCCCACCCTTCGTCTGTGATGGACACTAGGTACCCCACCCTCGCACATTTATTCAGTGATGGACACTAAGTACCCCACCTTTGCACTCTTATTTTATGATGGACACTAGGTACCCCACCTTCATCTGTGATGGGCACTAGGTACCCCACCCTCGCTCTCTTATTCTGTGATGGACACTAGGTACCCCACCCTCGCTCTCTTATTCTGTGATGGACACTAGGTACCCCACCCTCGCACATTTATTCAGTGATGGACACTAAGTACCCCACCTTTGCACTCTTATTTTATGATGGACACTAAGTACCCCACCTTTGCACTCTTATTTTATGATGGACACTAGGTACCCCACCTTTGCACTCTTATTTTATGATGGACACTAAGTACCCCACCTTCATCTGTGATGGGCACTAGGTACCCCACCCTCGCTCTCTTATTCTGTGATGGACACTAGGTACCCCACCCTCGCTCTCTTATTCTGTGATGGACACTAGGTACCCCACCCTCGCACATTTATTCAGTGATGGACACTAAGTACCCCACCTTTGCACTCTTATTTTATGATGGACACTAAGTGCCCCACCTTTGCACTCTTATTTTATGATGGACACTAGGTACCCCACCTTTGCACTCTTATTTTATGATGGACACTAGGTACCCCACCTTCATCTGTGATGGGCACTAGGTACCCCACCCTCGCTCTCTTATTCTGTGATGGACACTAGGTGCCCCACCCTCGCACATTTATTCAGTGATGGACACCAGATACCCCACCCTTGCAGCCTTCTTCTGTGATGGACACTAGGTACCCCACCTTCATCTGTGATGGGCACTAGGTACCCCACCCTCGCTCTCTTATTCTGTGATGGACACTAGGTCCCCCACCCTTCTTCTGTGATGGGCACAAGATGCCCCACCCTCGCAATCTTATTCTGTGATGGGTACAAGGTGCCCCACTCCACCACTTTTCTTCTTTGATGGGCATAAGGTACCCCACATTGGGCACTTTGACTACTTTAATTGTAGGAAAAAAGGGGCTTTTTTTTTTTTTTCAATTTAGAAACACATTAAATTTGGGCTGAACAATCTCATCCATGTTAAACACAGAGGTCACACACAAGGCTTCATTTATAGCTCCTATCTATTCTGTGACCAATATTAAACCCAAGCGTGGAAGTCACAAGACTCATTCGATGGGAGGCGCCCCCTCGGGAGCATGGAGGTCGGAGTTCAGCCTTCACACTGATTGATTAAATGAGGCTGCAGTAGAGGTCCGGGGTGGATGAAAAATCCATTATTTGCCTTGATGTGCTGCAATCTGATGTGTGGATAGGAAGCTCAGCCGTGGCAGAACCCTGCTGCTTCTCCCATAGGAAATGCTAAGTTGATAGGACAGACGTCTGTGCTGCCAGGAGCCTGCTGCAAGCCACATTATCCAAAAAGGAAGGAGTGGGGGGAACTACAAGACCCAGCATGTACTCACAGCCGCAGACGGATATACTAATAACAATGGCATTCATTCACAAAGCCATGTTTTTTGTATCAAAATGTTTAACCACTTCCCGCCCGGCCTATAGCAAAATGACGGCCGGGCGGTGGTTGCGTTATCCTGACTGGACGTCATATGACGTCCAGCAGGGTAACAGCCACTGCGCGCCCCCGTAGGGGGGTGCGCATTGCGGTGATCGCTGGTGCGGTGTGTCAGAGAGCCGAGCGGCGGCTCTCATGACAGGGGGGGTCTGCGCTGATTGTTTATCAGCGCAGCCCCTCCACAGATGCCCACACTTGACCGCCAGGACCACCAGGGAAGCCCCTAGCATGTGGATGGCCAGGTACATGTGCTAATACATGCCCAATATGTGCCAATCAGTGCCCACAAAAATGGGCACTGACTAGCACCATTATGAAACAAATTAATTCAGTGATGCCCAGCAATGCCACCCATCAGTGTCATGGCTTAAGCCGGCACATTTACGCTACGCCGCCGTAACTTAGGACGCAAGTGCTTTGTGAATACAGCACTTGCCTCTCTAACTTACGGCAGCGTAGCGTATATGAGATACGCTACGCCTGCCTAACGTTAGGCACCTCTACGTGAATCCAGCTATAAGACTGGGATGCCGTTAAAGTTCATGTGCGTGTAAAGGCAGGCGTCCCAATACTTTTGGCAATATAGTGTATATTTGGCTGATTTTATCTGAAAGTTTCCTTGAGCTTTAATAAAGAAAGCGTCACCGTTGTAATCTCGCCATAAAACTTTAATGCCGTTCTATATTTTATCATAACAAGAAAATAATGAAAAAAAAAAAAAAAGCATTTTAACCACCCAGTGAACGTAAAAAAAGAAATCATTAAGTCGCATTTTGACTTTCATTGCCAAATGCAAAAATCGATAGTCATACCCCGCGCCTAACTCAGAATGCATTTCACCGGCGGTAATATCACGCAAAAAAAAAAAACGCGCGGCTCACAGGAACGCGAGCCTCTGCTGAGCTTCAACCCACCCCCGCCAAAAGGCGAGACGTTTACTAAATATTTATGGGGCGCCCAACGGGAGTACGCAAAAGAACATTTCAGTAATGTGAATTTAGGTTTGGCGTCGCCTGAAATAAAATCTCAATTTGCTTCTTTTGAAGCCTTCGTGCCGGAGAGTAAAACCGCCGACTGCGCGGATCTGAGGCTGGGATCACTAATTTAGAGGGAACTATATAGAATGACACTGTTGGCGCTCTCCTCGGCCGCGCGGTGATGTAGGACTTCGGCGGAGGAAGACATTTTTTTAGGACACTTGTTTTCTGGGTCCTGCGTCGAGATTGAAAAGAAGACACTCGCTTTTACAAAATAACAGACAAGGGGCCAGATTCAGGTAGGAGATACGACGGCGTATCTCCGGATACGCCGTCGTATCTCTGAGTGTGCGGCGTCGTATCTATGCGCCTGATTCATAGAATCAGTTACGCATAGATTTGACTAAGATCCGACCGGCGTAAGTCTCTTACGCCGTCGTATCTTAGTTGTAATTTTACGCTGGGCGCTAGGTGGCGCTTCCGTATATTTACGCGCTGAATATGCAAATTAGGTAGATACGCCGATTCAGAAACGTATGTTTGCCCGGCGCATTTTTTTTTTTACGTCGTTTACGTTAGGCTTTTTCCGGCGTATAGCTACCCCTGCTATAGGAGGCGCAGCCAATGTTAAGTATGGACGTCGGGACCGCGTCAAATTTTTCACGTTTTACGTCATTTGTGTAAGTCGTCCGTGAATGGGGCTGGGCGTAAGTTACGTTCACGTCGAAACCAATGAGTCTTTGCGGCGTCATTTGGAGCATGCGCACTGGGATACTTGCATGGACGGCGCATGCGCATGTTCGGAAAAAAAGCGTAATTTACGTGGGGTCACAATAAATTTACATAAAACACGCCCACATCTTCCACATTTGAATTAGACGGGCTTACGCCGGCCTATTTAACGCTACGCCGCCGCAACTTACGGAGCAAGTGCTTTGTGAATACTGCACTTGCCTGTCAAAGTTGCGGAGGCGTAGCCCGCACACAAATACGCGCTCCCTACCTGAATCTGGCCCAAGACATCCGAGGCGCCGATATCGCCGCGCGCCGATGTTGATGGCTTTTATTTTTCCAATAAATTATTTGTTGCCTTCAGATAACAGTTTCAAAAGTCTTTAAAGTCCGTTATTTCTGGTGTAATGATACGGCCAAATTCTAATGCCACGTACACACGGCCGTTTTTCGGGTTGTAAAAACATGTTTTTTTTTTTTATGTCATTAAAAACGATGGTGTGTGGGCTCCAGAGCATTTTTCACGATGTAAAAAATGGGCATTAAAAATTTCGAACATGCTCTAATTTTTCACGTCGTTTTTTTTTTATCTTAGTTTCTCTTTATTGTTTTCCAAAAAATAAACATAAATACAGATTTATATGTTTACATATCGGTAGTGTAAATTGCCTAATTCGTTTTTAACGTCGTAAAAAAAATGGTCGTGTGTGGGCTTTAGCGACGTAAAAAAAAATTGCTCAGAAGCAAGTTATGAGACGGGAGCGCTCGTTCTGGTAAAACTAGCGTTCGTAATGGAGTAAGCACATTCATCACGCTGTAACAGACAGAAAAGCGCAAATCGTCTTTTACTAACACGGAATCAGCAAAAGCAGCCCAAAGGGTGGCGCCATCCGCATGGAACTTCCCTTTTATAGTGCCGTTGTACATGTTGTACGTCACCGCGCTTTGCTAGAGCATTTTTTTTCACGATCATGTGTAGGCAAGGCCGTTTTAACGATCGGGTTGAAAAAAACATAGTTTTTTCTAGACCCTTAAAAACTTCATTTTTTACAACCCGAAAAACGGTCGTGTGTACGCGGCATCAGACTCTGAAGAGAAATTCCACCCTCCCACCCTGTACTTTAGCTACAGATTTCCCCGATGTGGGTGTTACATCAGCGTGAGCTCGACGCGTGCCTATGATCTATTAACCCTTGCTGTACTACACATGGTACACTCTGCCACTGACAGAACGCGAACATAACGTATTTGCATTTTTTGTCAGGATGCTCTGTGGGGGTTAAACCCCCCTGACCCCCTCCTTATCTACGTCTCTGGATAAAAAAATGAATTTAAAAGTCTCAGTTACTCCCTTCAGTAAAAACAAAAATCTGGAGTCTTTCTGAACCTCTGCAGTCTTGGAGGGGGAGAAATATTTTACCGTGTAGCCGGAGGAGAGAACCTCAGCTGAAGGTTAGATGAAGGCAAATTTATTTCTATTATTTAAGATTTTGACAAATGCCGTAAAAAACAAGTCCTTGTGAATAAACCGCGGGATTCTGAAGTCATAATGAAAAATCCATTTTACGGCAGTAAAATATTTTTCCGTTACTTCTTTAATACCTAATCCGATTTTTAGCAGATATAAGTGCCATGCTTAGAGGTATTATTTCTGTCCCGAAAAAAAAAAAATGTCTTTGTAGAAAATTGATCCCGGCGTTCTATTGGTGAACTCCATTAAGAGACGCGGGGAACAGAACTAGACACAAAACATAATAACTTTTGAACATTTGGCAGACTGCGGTCCTTTCTGCAAAAATAAGCATAACCCTTTTGTTGTGTATGGTGAAATTCCGCGCCTAATCAAAAAATAAAAAATATAAAATTATAAAAATATAGAATTTAAATATATATATATATATATATATATATAGTGTTATAAGCTGCTCCTCGAAAACACAAAATTTGTGTGAACATGAAAAAATATAAATAGAGGGCGCTAGGCCCATACAATATATGTAAAGTGCCGTGAATAAATACCTAGTTAACAATAGAATTGCAACATAAGTAACAAAATAAAGTCCCAACAAATTGCAGTCGGCGCTGCGCTTGGAAAACCACAAAAAGTGAATTCAAAGGTGATCAGATAAAGTAAATAAAACGATGAATAAAGTCCAATTCTTATTTGACAGTAATTCTGTGAAAAGAAATGCCACCACCGCTTCTGAATAATTTTCAATTCCACCCAAGGTGCTTTAGAAAACGCCCCCCTGATGACGTTAACATAACGAAACGTACGTCGGAGGCAGCTTGGTCACGTGACGTACCCCCCGTGCTCTGGAGTGTCGGAGAGGATCGTTTGGATGGTGTGTCAGCGGCGGCTTTCATTCCCCCACCGAATCCCACTATTGAAACCGCTTTGAGCGGTGAAAGGTCCGCAGCCTCAGTGCCGGGTGGGCACCCCTCAATGTAAGGAGCCAATTGGCTGTTTTTTATGTATGTTTTATACTTTTAATTAAACGGTATCACGCTATTGGGCTTCCTGGCTTTTCTTCTCTTGCATACAATCCCGTTTGAAGTTCCTGAATCTGCAAAGCGGTCTGTCCATATCTACATGTGTTGCAGGCACAATCCTGCATAAGCTCAGTTGACCATCTTTTTCATTAAAGGGGTCAACGAGCTCTGGTAAGAGCAATTCGTTTTCTAAAGCACCTTGGGTGGAATTGAAAATTATTCAGAAGCGGTGGTGGCATTTCTTTTCACAGAATTACTGTCAAATAAGAATTGGACTTTATTCATCGTTTTATTTACTTTATCTGATCACCTTTGAATTCACTTTTTGTGGTTTTCCAAGCGCAGCGCCGACTGCAATTTGTTGGGACTTTATTTTGTTACTTATGTTGCAATTCTATTGTTAACTAGGTATTTATTCACGGCACTTTACATATATTGTATGGGCCTAGCGCCCTCTATTTATATTTTTTCATAACCCTTTTGTTAGCAGGTGCAGTTAGCTAGCTTACCACCAGATGGCTCTGTTCCAAATATAATGGGCCAGATTCACAGAGAGCGGGCGCACATTACGCCGCCGTAGCGCAAACAATGTACGCTACGCCAACGCAGCGCAGAGAGGCAAGCATGGAATTCACCAAGCCAGTGCTCCCAATGCTGCGCTGGGTTTCGAAGGCGTACGCCGGCGTAGGTGGAAGTGGGCGTGAGCCATGCAAATGAGGCGTGACCCCATGCAAATGATGGGCCGAGCGCCAGACAGAAACGTATCACGAACTGCACATGCGCCGAGACGTGGACGCATTCCCCTGCGCATGCTCACAACCATGTCGGAACAACTGCCTAAACTACGCCGGATCACTGCGTACGGCGTGAACGTAACCTACGCCCAGCCAGACACCTCCAACGTAAAATACGCCGGCTTGTGTTCCCTGGTGCAGACCTTTGTATGTCTGCTGCTGGGTTACACCTCCTTTATGGGGAATAACTTTACGCCGACGTACAACTTACGCGCACTGCGTCGGGCGCACGTATGTTCGTGAATCGCCGTATTTCACTCATTTGCATATTTGAATGGCTAATCAATGGGAGCGCCACCATGCGTCCAGCCTAAATGTGCGCTCACCCTACGCCGGCGTAGGCAAGTTACGTCGGCGGGATGAAGCCTGTTTTTAGGCGCATCTTAGTTTGTGGGTCCGGCGCACAGATACGACGTCGCACATTTGCACTTACGTCGGCGTATCTTGTTATACGTCGGCGTAAGTGCTTTGTGAATCTGGGCCTATGACTTTTGAACATTTGGGAGACTGCGGTCCTTTCTACAAAAATAAGCATAACCCTTTTGTTAGCAGGTGCAGTTAGCTAGCTTACCACCAGAGGGCTCTGTTCTAAATATAATCTGTTTAGGGAAAGTTGTAACTGGGTGTTAGGTCCCTTTTTAGAGAACTATGGGTGGAGTTAGTGCCCATATATATGGCACGAATGAAACGAAAATGAACAAATTTATCGGCAGTGCACATGTCTAGTATATATCTCAAAATTCACCTAAGCAGCTGAATGAGCAAATTTTGTCAAAATTGATAATTTTGTAAAAAAAAAAATTATTTAATGACTCTGCTCATCCCTAATCACAGTTGCCTAGTTTAAACCTATAATATTAGACAGGAACGTGATAATGACGTATGTCAGGGGGTACTTGCATCCGGACTTTTGTATAAATTTGCATACGCCGTTGTCGGACTTTCCGGACGATGTATGAATATTCAGCAAAGCGCAGGCTCCGGCGCGAAGGGCAGCTCTCTGCATGGACAATCATAAGAAACTGAAATTAAGTTTAATTTACAAAGTGTAGAAAACCTCATTACAGCATGACGGAAGCTGCCTGTATACGAGGCATTAGATGCTTCTGAGCCGAGGAAGGGAGGAAAACCGTCCCGGTGTCAAGTATTGCATTCTAATCAATTGGGAAGATTAAATGTAATACGCATTTTCTTTGGTATATTAAGTGCTATAAGATGGCAACTCGAAACAAGCATGATATCATTTCATCTCCTAATGAAATATATTAAGTGTTAACCCGGTAAATGTCAGTAAAAAAGCGTGGATCATTTTGTGAACTGACATTAAAAAAATGCCGCGTCACGGGAGCGATCGGCAAATGCTCCTTATTGAACGTACCCGTCTTACACTTCAATACACAAGGGAGCACTCTGGCCTCACACAACATTTAAATAAATAAAAACATTATTTAAAAAATGTTTTCTCATACACAGGGGGCCAGATTCTTGTAGAATCCGCGGCGGCGTAGCGTAAGCCATTTACACTACGCCGCCGCAAATTACTGGAGCAAGTGCCGTATTCTCCAAGCACTTGCTCCGTAATTTGCGGCGGCGTAGTGTAAATGGCCCGGCGTAAGGCCGCGTAATTCAAAGGGGGCGGCTTGTATTTAAATTAAGCGCGCCCCCGCGCCGATCGAACTGCGCATGCGCCGGGCGAAAAACTAGCCCAGTGCGCATGCTCCAGCTCACGACGGAAAACGTCAATGACGCCGACGTGAGCGTCATTGACGTAAAGTCATATTTGCGGGCGACTTAGGAAAACGACGTAAACGACGGAAAAAGCCGACGCTGACCCGACGCCATACTTAACATGGCATACGACGGACCTTCGTAAACTTGCCCCTCATATAGCAGGGGCAAGTTTACGCTTACGGAAACGTCGTAAAATCACTGCGTCGTCCGCGCGTACGTTCGGGAATCTCGCGTAACTAGCTAATTTGCATAGGCGACGGGGAAAACGACGATGCGACACCTAGCGGCGGGAAAAAAAATTGCAATTAAGATCTGACAGCGTAACAGCCTTACGCCTGTCAGATCTAATGGGTATCTATGCGTAACTGATTCTAAGAATCAGTCGCATACATACCCGGGCCAGATTAGGACTTACGACGGCGCAAATGGTGTTGCGCCGTCGTAAGCCTTTTAAGAATCTGGCCCAGGGGCTTTAATCCTTTTTCCGCCAGAGCCGTATTTGCATTTTTTGCATACATACATTATATTGCCAAAAGTATTGGGACACCTGTCTTTACATGCATATGAACTTTAATGGCATCCCAGGCTTAGTTGGCCCACCCTTTGCAGCTTCAACTCATCATTTTAGAGGATGTTTTCCCTCGCGGGGCATGCTGGGGGAGGGTATATCTGTGAGAGAGGTCATGTGTCGAAAACTTTCCGCGGGGTCCCCGTTCCAGGTGCGGTACCCACCTTCAGGGTACGCGCATCCATGGACCCCGCCGGCGTGGCCCGCCTGGCCAGAGCTGAACTTTGCAGCAAACCTCTTCCTGATGAGAGAAGGGACCCCAGTGCTCCACTGGGTTCCAAAGGCCTACTGAAAGGATCCTACCATTTGCAAAAGAAGTCTACTGGGAGGATTCTCTGTCCTTATTTACTTAAAGCGGAGGTTCACCCATAGAGAACACTTTTTCCCCTTAGATGGAGGCTCGTTTTCTCTAGGGGAATCGGCTATTTGTTTTAAAATATGATCCGTACTTACCCGTTTACGAGATGCATCTTCTCCGTCGCTTCCAGGTATGGGCTGCGGGACTGGGCGTTCCTTCTTGATTGACAGTCTTCCGAGAGGCTTCCGACGGTCGCATCCATCGCGTCACGATTTTCCGAAAGAAGCCGAACGTCGGTGCGCAGGCGCAGTATAGAGCCGCACCGACGTTCGGCTTCTTTCGGCTACTAGTGACGCGATGGATGCGACGTTCGGAAGCCTCTCGGAAGACTGTCAATCAAGAAGGAACGCCCGCTCCCGAAGACCCATACCCGGAAGCGACGGAGAAGATGCATCTCGTAAACGGGTAAGTACGGCTCATATTTTAAAACAACTAGCCGATTCCCCTAGACAAAACGAGCAGGAATCTAAGGGGAAAAGAGAAAAAAAAAACGAATTGGGTGAACTCCCGCTTTAAGTCCTCTATAGAAATTGGCCCGTGACGGGGGCCCTAGAGACAGGTCTGTGTGAGAGGCCTGTTCCTCCCAGTATTATTTAGAGTGACGCTCCGGCTGCCAGGCCTATCATAGGGGTCTGTCCGGGGGCACTTCACCCACTCCGAGCAGAGTGGCGACGTGTATACATTCGGTTTAATGCAGAGCAGTGTATTGCCCAGTTCTATATCCAGGCCTGATACCGTATGGTTCTATTTCTTCCTTCATCAACCTTGACCTTCCCAATGTATGTTGATGTTGGCCGTGTTTGGCCTGGACAATAAAGCACTGAAAACTCTTTATTGGATGTCTGGACCTCCACTCACTGCTGCTATTCTCACAGTTGCACCCTTAGACACTGCCAGGGTAACTTAGTAGGCCGGTCCCAAATCATTTAGCGGCTCCTCCGGGGGTAGCGCTACAGTACCATGGAGAATTTTGAGAAATCGGTCAGCAGTCCTCGCCAATGCATTTCTCTTACATCAAGGTTTCCTTTAACGTGTTTTAGGCCTCGTACACACGACCGAACATGTTTGCTGAAACTGGTCTGCGGACCAGTTTTCGCGGACATGTTCGGTCGTCTGTACGGCCGACCGGACCGGATTCCCGGCCGAGCGGACAGGTTTCCAGCGGACAAATGTTTCTTAGCATGCTATGAAACATGTCCGCTGAAGCCTGTCCGTCGGACATGTTCGGTCGTCTGTATGACTCACCCGACATGTCCGCTCGGCCGAAAGCCCTCGCATGCGTAGGGTTGCCACCTGTTCGGGATTCACCCGGACAGTTCGGGTTTTGAATCATGTGTTCGGGTTTCAGGCAGACTGAAACCCAGACACATTATTCAGAGCAGGCTGTGGCTCCCCAGGTAAGCAAGATAGTCACACACAAATCTGTTGCTGTCCGGGAGCTGCGGGTGGCTGTCTGGGCGCAGGTTCGGTATCATTGGGGGGGCAGGGCAATGATGTCCGCAATAACAATTTGGAAACACCCAATGTTCGCTGTGGCACGCTATGCAAAACTACTCTCCTTTGGGGACCCAAAGGTGCACCCAAGACCGCTAATGTGTTCGGGTTTGGCTTGAAGAAAAGGTGGCAACTCTACGCATTCGTCGAAGTGATTCGACGCATGCGTGGAAGCATTGACCTTCCAGGGTCGCGCACGTCGCCGTGTCATCGTCGCGGCCACGTCACCGCGTATCCTGTCCGAATTTGGTCTTATGGTGTGTACAGCCATCAGACCAAATGATCCCAGCGGACATGTCCGCGGACCGTCTTCATCGGACAGATCCGGTCGTGTGTACAAGGCCTAAGGCCCCGTACTCACGACCAAACATGTCTGCTGAAACTGGTCTGCAGACTAGTTTCAGCAGACATGTTTGGCCGTGTGTTGGCCCGAACGGACCATTTTCGTGCGGATCGGACAGGTTTCCAGCGGACAACTGTTTCCCGGACTTGCTTTAAAACAGTCCGCTGGAAACCTGTCCGCCCGGACATGTAAGGTCGTCTGTACAGACCTACCGTACATGTCCTGCCGCCAGCCATCCCTCGCATGCGTCGAATGACTTCGACGCATGCGTGGAAGCACTTTAAAGGCGGGGGCCGCCCACGTCGCCGCGTCATTGTCGCGGCGACACCGCGTCATCGACGCGGCGACACTGCGGACACGCCCCGCGTATTGTTTACGCGCGGACCTCTGTTCGATGGTGTGTATAGCCATCGAACAGAAGTCCCCGGGCAGTCCCCGGGCAGACATGTCTGATGGAAACGGTCTGCAGACCGTTTTCATCGGACATGTCTGGCCGTGAGTACAAGGCCTTAGAGTTGCGGTATTGGGGGGGGGGGGAGTTTTCGGAGTTGAAAGTGTATTCAAAGTAATTGTATTCTTTACAGATACCAATAAGGAAAGTGCAGTGTGGGTTCGCTGTGTTTGCAGACATAAAGCACCCCGTATTATGTACCGCGGCGAATGTCTTTAGGGAAAGCCATTGAAATCAGCAGTATTGCCTCATAAGTTTTCAAAGTTTCCCATCCAGTGACGCTTTCACAGCTACCGAAAAGCGACAGGAACTCGCCTCTAAATTAAAAAGCAAATGAGTAAAAAATAAAATGGAAAAAGCAGGACAATAAAAAAGATATTTATTGTGCAAATAACTGTGTTTGCATGGAGCGCGTATGCTCGTTCCAAGAGATTATTGGGCTTCTGACAAATTTCCCCGGCCTCACCGCTCGTATTGGTTATTTAACTTTAAATACTAACAGCTAATGTGTCATGTGTAATCTCACTTTTATGACGTTTAATTCTCCTGATATATATATATATTTTTTATTTTGGTGGCTTGGGGGGGATGTGTGACCTTCTTTCAGGTTTATAGCTACTGTGATATATTTCACTACTTCAGCAGCTCTGGATGTATCTAGATCTAGAATAAGCAAAATAGGAATGTGAAAAAAGCGGGAGCCACATGTTATGTATAGTTTAGATTATTGGTATATATTCCAAAGGCACCCCTATCGATTGCGTGCAGTGTTGTCAACCGTCAGTATTTTTCCTGGCAGCCAGTAAAAAACTATAATTTTTCTCCTGCCAGTAAAAGCCAGTAAGAGAAAAAGGTTGCCAGTAAAAAATATGGCTGTGACGCTTGGCTCGAAAACTGGGCATGCGCAGCTCGTGTCCGGAGCCAGCCAGGACCATCCAAGTGCCTGCTACAGTGTGTTTGAGTGGTACCGGCGGTGGGGCGAGTCTGGCGGAGATGGTGCCTGAGCGTTTCGTGTGATATCATGGGGGCAAGGGAGCCAAGCGGAGCCGCCAGAGTCTGGTGTACGGGTCTGTGGGACGGAAGCAAGTCCCTGAGCCACTTACTTACTAAATTGAAAGCCACACGGGGAGTTCGGTGATTATAACTTCCCCCGCTGCCGCACCGAACATCCCTGAGTGTCCTCTGTATCCTCCTCCGGCCCCCCTATGTGTCCCCCACTGGTCCCCCTCTGTGTGCTCCTCAGGTCCCCCCATCCTCCTCTGGTCCCCCTCTGTGTGCTCCTCTGGTCCCCCCCTCGTCCTCCTCTGGTCCCCCTCTGTGTGCTCCTCCGGTCCCCACATCCTCCTCTGGTCCCCCTCTGTGTGCTCCTCCGGTCCCCCCCTCATCCTCCTCTGGTCCCCCTCTGTGTGCTCCTCCGGTCCCCCCATCCTCCTCTGGTCCCCCTCTGTGTGCTCCTCCGGTCCCCCCTCATCCTCCTCTGGTCCCCCTCTGTGTGCTCCTCCGGTCCCCCCTTCCTCCTCTGGTCCCCCTCTGTGTGCTCCTCCGGTCCCCCCCATCCTCCTGTGGTCCCCCTCTGTGTGCTCCTCCTGTTCTCCCCACATCCTCCTCCGGTCCCCCCATCCTCCTCTGGTCCCCCTCTGTGTGCTCCTCCTGTTCTCCCCACATCCTCCTCTGGTCCCCCTTTGTGTGCTCCTCCTGTTCTCCCCACATCCTCCTCCGGTCCCCCCATCCTCCTCTGGTCCCCCTCTGTGTGCTCCTCTGGTCCCCCCCTCGTCCTCCTCTGGTCCCCCTCTGTGTGCTCCTCCGGTCCCCACATCCTCCTCTGGTCCCCCTCTGTGTGCTCCTCCTGTTCTCCCCACATCCTCCTCCGGTCCCCCCATCCTCCTCTGGTCCCCCTCTGTGTGCTCCTCTGGTCCCCCCCTCGTCCTCCTCAGGTCCCCCTCTGTGTGCTCCTCCGGTCCCCACATCCTCCTCTGGTCCCCCTCTGTGTGCTCCTCCGGTCCCCCCCCTCATCCTCCTCTGGTCCCCCTCTGTGTGCTCCTCCGGTCCCCCCATCCTCCTCTGGTCCCCCTCTGTGTGCTCCTCCGGTCCCCCCCATCCTCCTGTGGTCCCCCTCTGTGTGCTCCTCCTGTTCTCCCCACATCCTCCTCCGGTCCCCCTCTGTGTGCTCCTCCGGTCCCCCCATCCTCCTCTGGTCCCCCTCTGTGTGCTCCTCCTGTTCTCCCCACGTCCTCCTCCGGTCCCCCCCATGTCCTCCTCCAGTCCCGCCCCCCGTCCTCCTCCAGGCCCCCAATGTGTGCTCCTCTGGTCCCCCCTTCCCCGTCTTCCTCCCCCCCCCCCACAGATATTTTAGGATGGAGAGCAGAGGAAGGAGACGGTAAATATGTCATTTACCGGCTCCTTCCTTTTCTGAATGAACAGAGTCAGTGATCACTGACTCTGTCCATTCACATAACTGAGCATCGTAAACTGTGTTTACGATGCTTCAGTTTATGAATAGAGATTGGAGCCGCTGTCTCCTGTCCATTCATGTTCAGTGCAGCTGAGGCTGCTGAGAAAGGGACTGGGGAATCCCTATCCTCAGTTCCTTTCCATGTCTCAAAGGGGAGATGTCAGGGGTCATCCCACCAAAGCCCCCCTAACCCCCAACAGGGTTGAATAAAAATAAAAAATAAGAAAATTGGAAACATTGGGGTAGATTCAGGTACAATTGTGCTTTTTTTGCTGAGGCGCAGGGCAACGTTTTTGCCCTGCGCCCCCGGAAAATTAACTGCGCTGCCCTTGATTCACGGAGCAGTAGCTCCGTAAATTGCGTGGGCGCGCCGGCAAAATGCCCGGCGCAAGCGCGCGCAATTTAAATGATCCCGTAGGGGGCGGGAATCATTTAAATTAGGCGCGTTCCCGCGCCGATCGTAGAGCGCATGCTCCGTCGGGAAACTTTCCTGACGTGCATTGCGGCAAATGACGTCGCAAGGACGTCATTTGCTTCAAAGTGAACGTGAATGGCGTCCAGCGCCATTCACGATTCACTTACGCAAACTACGTAAATTTCAAATTTCGCGACGCGGGAACAACGGGTATACGTAACATTGGCTGCCCCTGCTAATAGCAGGGGCAGCCTTACACAAAAACCGCCATACGGAAACGACGTAAATTGCGTACGCAGGGCTCACGCAATGTTGTGAATCGGTGTTAGTATGCAATTTGCATACTATACGCTGAGCACAACGGGAACGCCACCTAGCGGCCATCGCAAGAATGCAGCCTAAGATATGCGGGCATTAGAGCCTTATGCCGCGCATATCTTAGGCTGCAGTCGGCGTAACGAGGTTCCTGAATCAGGAGCATTCGTTACGGCCGGGGCAAGTAAGCAATTGCGCTGTGTAACCTATGGTTACACAGGCGCAATTGCTTCTTGAATCCAGGCCAGAGTAAACAAGTAAAATTGTAAAAATAATAAAAAATAAAATAAAAAATACACAGACACTGACTGTCTCCCCCAACCCCCCCCCCCCCCCCCAAAAAAAAAGCATTGTAAAAAAATAATTAGTCCACGCCATATCAGTACTGCATATTAGTGCCATTGTCACATGACATTAAAAAAAGCATCAGTAATCGGTATCGGCGAGTACTTGAAAAAAAGTATCTTTTCTTATACTCGGTCCTAAAAAAGTGGTATCTGTGCAACCCTACTAAATAATCAATACAGGTAGGAAGGAAGGAAGGACACTATTAAAGCCAAAAATGGAACTTCCGCTTTTCGGAACCCTCCCCCCTCCGGTGTCACATTTGGCACCTTTCAGGGGGAGGGGGGAGCAGATACCTGTGTAATACAGGTGTTTGCTCCCACCTCCAGGCATAGATATCCGAGCCACCCGCGGGTATCTACGCCACTTCAGGAGAGGAAGAGAAAGAGGGATAGGAAGAGGAGAGGGAGAAGAGACGAAGAGAGGAAGAGAGGGAGAGGGAGAGGAAGAGAGAGAGAGGGAGGGGAAGAGAGAGAAGAAGAGAGAGAGAGGGGGCAAGAGAGGGAGGCGAAAAGAGGAAGAGGAAGAGAGGAGTGGAAGAGTAGAGAGGAAGGGAGGAAGAGATGAGAGGAGAGGGAGAGTAAAATGTGAGAGAGAGGAGATGGAGAGGAAGAGGGAGGGGAAGGGAGAGGAGGAAAGGGAGAGGAGAGGAGGAGCAATAGAGAGGAGGGGAGAGGAGAGGAGGAGATGGAGAGGAAGAGGGAGGGGAAGGGAGAGGAGGAAAGGGAGAGGAGAGGAGGAGCAATAGAGAGGAGGGGAGAGGAGAGGAGGAGATGGAGAGGAAGAGGGAGGGGAAGATAGGGAGAGGAGGGGAGGTGGCGATAGAGAGGAGGGGAGAGGAGAACGAGAGAAGAGGGAGATGAGAGGAGGAGATGGAGAGGAAGAGGGAGGGGAAGGGAGAGGAGGAAAGGGAGAGGAAAGGAGGAGGCGATATAGAGGAGGCGTGGGGAGATCAGGAGGCGATAGAGAGGAGGGAAGGGGAGAGGAAAAGGGAGGAGAGAGAGAGAAGAGGAAGAGGCAATAGAGAGGAGGGGAGAGGCGATTGAGACGGGAGAGGAGGAGATGGAGAGGAAGAGAGAGAGGGGAAGGGAAGTGAGGAGAGGGAGAGGAGAGGAGTAGGCGATAGAGAGAAGGGGAGGGAAAGGAAGAGAGGAGGAGGAGATAGAGGGGAGAAGGAGAAGAGAAGAGAAGAGAGGAGAAGATGGGATGAGAGGCTAGAGGAAAGGGTACTATACTGCATGTGTCAGAAGAAAGAAGGGAATTTTGGTTGATGTGACCATAGATTGTAAAAATGCATAAAACCCACATTGTCATTACAGAACTTTATAGAGGATAATTATGAAAGCCAATGAGGCGGCCCTGGTCCTTTATAACTAAAATTCTCTAATGAAGAGCGATAGACACAATATAACTCCACCCCTCTCCGATTCCTCCATTATCTCCGGCATTTATCTTACCTGTTCCGCATTATGTGTAGATAACAAACCCATAATACTGCTGGATGTGAGTAGATCAGTCTGTTTATTTTCCGCTGAATAAAAAGCGCCGCTTCTCCTTCCTGACAGTATGTTGCTCTGGTAACCAGGTAATTTCATGTATACTGACAGCGATTTCTATGACAGTAACCCTTTTTTTTTTTATAAATAATGCTATTATTGGTGAAACCCTCTCCAGTTTTTGATGTTGTAAATTTCCTTCAGAGAAACTTCATTGTAACATTGTTTCAAAACACAATCACTAAAATCTCATATCAGCTTTCACCTATTAATGTCATTTCAAAAGTTGTTATGATTTGTCTTTTTCAATCTGCGCATTTCATTAAAACAATCCCTGCCGATCGTACGCACGTTGCTCGGGTGTGGTCTGCCATTGTCACTGTAAAGCCTCGTACACACGATCGGATTTCCATCGGACAAATCCGTGGATTTTTGTGTGAAGGGCGTTGGCCAGGAACTTGTTCTGCATACAAACGGCAGAAGTTTTTTAGCCAACATTCACGAAATGATGTGGTTTTTACCCCCACCCTTTGGGCAACTTCTACAATGTTGTCTGACGGTTAGCATTGGTTCGGAGCCAGGGCCGTTTTAAGGAATTTGGGGGCCCCCAAGCACCCCCCCCTGCACGCAAAGCCTACGTTAGCGCTACACTAATTTTTTACACCCATGTTCTTACTCCCCTCTCCCCTCCCTAGTCCCTATGTTTTTCTATTCTCACCTCCCTTTCTTCCCTGTAGGCTGCTGCTGCAGCGTGGCCGAGCTCCTCTTTCTCCTGTCAGTCCGGTGTTCTATCATTATGGGTCCCCAGTCCCCTATCAGATAGTGCCCGGGCTGGGCCGGGTACCACGCGGTACAGGAGATTCAGTTTCCTGTGATTCCTGGTTGGACTGAAAGGAAGTGAGCACTCAGTGTGCACTTCCTGTCAGTCCAGCCATGAACAGGAAACTGAATCTCCTGTACCACGCGCGGTACCTGGCTGGACTGACAGGACTCCAGGAGGAAGGAAGAGGAGCTCGGCCACGCTACAGCCTGGGAAGGGGAAGTTGGGGGCCCCAGACCAGCTCGGGGCCCCAAGCAATTGTTTGTTTTGCCTGTCCTGTAGCGACGGGCCTGTTCGGAGCATGCGTGTTTGTACTTTGGATTTTAGTCCGACGGACTTGTGTACACACAATCGGATAATCCGACGGAACACATTTGTTGTCGGACAATTTGAGAGCATGGCTGTGCGCCACAAGTCTACGGCTCTAATCAGGTGCTTAAAAAAGCACCCCCGCAGCTGTAATTTATGTGCCCGGCACCCTGAAAGGGGCCGGACGCCGGAATAGGGGGTGGCCATGGCGGCCCGTAGATAGATTCATGCTATGCTTGAATCTATCTATTAAACATATAGGGGGTGGTGTTGATAGAGGGGGCGGCACCCTTTATGGATGGGCCACCCCTGGGCAGCAGTGCCTTAGATGATCTCACACTGCAGAGGATGCGTATTGCCATTTTTGGGGCAAACTCAAGACAAAAATGTAGAGTTTCCCTGGTGATACTTGGATACAATGAACATTTCGCAAATGTTCCCTATAAGATACCAAATCTTTGCGGGTTCAAGTCCACTTTAAATCCCAGTAGACTTGGAAAGGGACGTCCAGTTATGCTCTTTTTTTTTTGCCGTGTATTGAATAAAGCTCTCACTGTCTCAGACAGAGTGTCCCATTAGCTGCAACATGATTAATCTGTACAATAATTTATGAGGCGACTGACCTTGTGTCAGCGCAGTTATTAAACAAACATCAGCCTCAAGTCACAAACCTTATTAGAACAAGCAGCTCTCCTCTGTACATAAAACAATGAGGCATCGTGCTGCAAATTCAGGAGCCCAGAGAGATCCGGGACAGAGGGGGGGGGGGGGGGGGGCTGTGAGAGGCCTGAAAATCCAACTACAAGTCTTGTTCACTTAGTAGCGTGAGATTAAAGGAGCATTCCACTTTTTGCAAAAAAAAAAATACTAATAGCTAGATTCAAAGAGAGTTAGGCTGGCGTATCAGTAGATACGCCGACCTAACTCGGAATCTGCGCCGTCCGAAGTTTAAGTGTATTCTCAAACTGAGATACACTTAAACCTAGCTAAGATACGACAGCCTGCGCCGTTGTATCTTATTTAGGCTGGCCGCTAGGTGGCGCTTCCGTTGAGTCCGGCGTAGAATATGTAAATGACTAGATACGCCTATTCACGAACGTACGTGCGCCCGTCGCAGTAAAGATACGCCGTTTACGTAAGGCGTTTTCAGGCGTAAAGTTATTCCATCAAATAGCTGGACTAGTCATTGTTAAATATGGCCGTCGTTCCCGCGTCGAAATTTGAAAATTTTACGTTGTTTGCGTAAGTCGTCCGTGAATAGGGCTGGACGTAATTTACGTTCACGTCGAAACCAATACGTCCTTGTGGCGTACTTTGGCGCAATGCACACTGGGATATGTACACGGACGTTGGTAAAAAACGTCAATCACGTCAGGTCACCCCCCATTAACATAAAACACGCCCCCTCATCCTAATTTGAATTAGGCGCGCTTACGCCGACCCTATTTACGATACGCCGCCGTAAGTTAGGAGGCAAGTACTTTGTGAATACAGTACTTGCCTCTCTGACTTAAGGCGGCATAGTGTAAATACGATACGCTACGCTGCCTTAAAGTTGCGGCGGCGACTCTGAATCTAGCTATAAATAAATAATGCACCTATCTTTATTAATTTTATTTTTTATCTGAGCCTGCAAAGCATTAGAATTGTGATTAGTGGATGGCAGACGCAATGCTCCGGCTCCTGCAGACTATTCCTCCAGTTGCTGGTCCCATGGAGGTACGGACCTTTGACTCTGGAGCTTGAGGAAGTATCAATAGGGCTGTCAATTAGACATGTGCAATTAGTTTTGTTTCAAATTCGTCTTTTAACAAATTTAGACAAATTCGGTAATTCGGTAATTAGAAAATTTAGGAAATTCGGAGATTTGAAAATTCGGAAATGCAAAAATAAGAACGAAAATCCAAAAATTCAAAAGAACGAAAATCAGAAAATAAAAACAAATGGGGGACTGTGTGATTGGCAGGCTTTGTGATGGTGGGACTGTGTGACTGAGGGGGGGGGCTCTGTGATGGGGGACTGTGTGATTGGCAGGTTCTGCGATGGTGGAACTGTGTGATTTGTGGGCTCTGTGACTGTGATGTGGGACTCTGTGATTGGATGGGCTATGTGATGTGGAGACTGTGTGATTTGGGGGCTCTGTGATGGGGAACTGTGTGATTGACGGGCTCTGTGATGGGGGGGCTTTGTGATTTGGGGGGACTTTGTGATTTGGGGGGGACTGTGTGATGGGGACTATGT
Organism: Rana temporaria; assembly: GCF_905171775.1. Taxonomy (NCBI): domain Eukaryota; kingdom Metazoa; phylum Chordata; class Amphibia; order Anura; family Ranidae; genus Rana; species Rana temporaria. Next base: position 202,351,592 of record NC_053495.1, on the reverse strand, counting down.
TATTTTGGGGAGCTCTGTGATGGGGGACCTATGTGACTAGGATACTCTGTGATGGGGACTGTGTGATTGGGGGGTTCTGTGATGGGAGGACTGTGTAACTGGGGGCTCTATGATGAGGGACTGTGTGATTGGTGGGCTCTGTGACCATGGTGTGGGACTCTGTGATTGGAGGGGCTCTGTGATGTGGAGACTGTGTGATTTGGGGCTCTGTGATGATGGGACTGTGTGACTGGGGGGCTCTGTGATGGGGGGCCTATGTGACTAGGATGCTCTGTGATGGGGGACTGTGTGATTGGCGGGCTCTGTGATGGGGGACTGTGTGATTGGGGGGCTCTGTGATGGGGGACTGTGTGATTGGTGGGCTCTGTGACCATGGTGTGGGACTCTGTGATTGGAGGGGCTCTGTGATGTGGAGACTGTGTGATTTGGGGCTCTGTGATGATGGGACTGTGTGACTGGGGGGCTCTGTGATGGGGGGCCTATGTGACTAGGATGCTCTGTGATGGGGGACTGTGTGATTGGCGGGCTCTGTGATGGGGGACTGTGTGATTGGGGGGCTCTGTGATGGGGGACTGTGTGATTGGGGGGCTCTGTGATGGGGACTGTGTGATTTGGGGGGACTCTGTGATGGGGGACCTATGTGACTAGGATACTCTGTGATGGGGAATGTGTGACTGGGGGCTCTGTCATGGGGGATTGTGTGATTGGGGGACTGTGTGTTTGGGGGGCTCTGTGATGGGAGGACTGTGTGATTGGGGGCTCTGTAATGGGAGGACTGTGTGATTGGGGGCTCTGTGGTGATAGGGGGACTCTGTGATGGGGGACAATATCTATGGGGGGCTCAGTGAAGGGGAACTTGTGGTGATGGGGAAGCTCTGATGTGATGTGGAGGTCTCTGTCATGGGGGTACTCTAATAAGATGGGAAGCTCTCATGTATAGGGGGGCTCTAATATATAGGAAGACATCTGATGTGACAGGAGGACTCTGATGTGCAGGGGGTTGTGTCCATTGTCCCAGGCTCAGGTAGTAACATTTATGTAATTTTCAGACTGGGAGGGATGCCTTGAGATTTCACAAAATTAGTCTATTCTAGGGCATGAGAAAGAAAAAGCAGCGCCCCCTACATGTGTTCTTCTCCTAAATTTTGAGGTCAGAGTGGAGAGTCCAGCCATTCTTCTGTGCAGAATCTTCAGCTCTACAGAACATGAGATTCCTTCCTAGAGCCGGGGAGGAAAATACTAGTCGTAATATTTATCACAGAGCTGCCCCTCCCCCCTCCACTCCCGAAACAGAATCTCTTTGCTGTGTTATTTAATCATGATACAATATAAAAAGGAAAATGCATACGTAAGGCACCAAAAGCCCATCAAGCCGTTGTACATGAGAGAAGCAATTTGTAATAATTGATTTATTAAAGCCGCACTTGTGGAATAATGTGGTTTTTGAGAAGCCATGAGCCCCGCCACCGAACTTCCTCAAAAGTGGTCATTTATCAAAGCTAAAGAACGACTCTCATGCTCCGGGATGCTGATTATAGAACACTTCGAGCTTTTATTTATTAAAAGAGAAAAAGCTACTTGTGTACGGCTGAAGAACTTCAATTTGTAGAAGTGATTATTTTTTTCTTTCCTAGTACACCTACGCTGCATTGCTGTACTGGGCTGTGGACATTAGGGGGCTACAACCATTTCACCATAAAGGGAACTATAAAGGCAGTTCCAGTTAAAGTGGAATTATGGGTAAAATTTAAAAAAGACATACACTATATTACCAAAAGTATTGGGACGCCTGCCTTTACACGCACATGAACTTTAATACTATCCCAGTCTTAGTCCGTTGGGTTCAATATTGAGTTGGCCCCACCCTTTGCAGCTATAACAGCTTCAACTCTTCTGGGAAGGCCGTCCACAAGGTTTAGGAGTGTGTCTATGGAAATGTTTGACCATTCTTCCAGCAGGGCATTTGTGAGGTCAGATCATGAGAAGGCCTGGCTCACAAACTCCGCTCTAATTCATCCTAAGGATGTTCTATCGGGTTGAGATCAGCCAAGTTCCACCCCAAACTCACTCATCATGTCTTTATGGACCTTGCTTTGTGCACTGGTCCAAACTATTTGGTGGAGGGGAGATTATGGTGTTGGGTTGTTTTTCAGGGGTTGGGCCCCTTAGTTCCAGTGAAGGCAACGCTTAAGGCGTCAGTATACCAGGACATTTTGGACAATTTCATGCTCCCAACTTTGTGGGAACAGTTTGGGGACGGCCCCTTCCTGTTCCAACATGACTGCGCACCAGTGCACAAAGCAAGGTCCATAAAGACATGGATGAGTGAGTTTGGGGTGGAGGAACTTGACTGGCCTGCACATAGTCCTGACCTCAACCCCAATAAACATCTTTGGGATGAATTAGAGTGGAGACTGCGAGCCAGACCTTCCTGTCCAACATTAGTGCCTGACCTCACAAATGCGCTTCTGGAAGAATGGTCAAACATTCCCATAGACTAGGGTGACCAGACATCCCCGGTTTCAGGGGACAGTGCCCAGATTGAGGACACTGTCCCCGGACCAAGTCTGTCCCTGGTTTTGAACAGGGATTGGGGTAATTTGAAAATCACCCCGGCTCCGCCGCTCATACTAGCTTATTTTTTCCATTATCTGTGCCCCTTTCTGATGATCATGTGTTGGTCGGAGTGGAGGGAATATTTCTTCAGTTTCGGGTGCATGCCTATTCAGCTCTGCTTGCATGTTCTTCTGCTTTGGCTCAAGTCCTGGCCAGCCACCTGCCTATCTCCTTGCCTTCCCTGGCGGAGTGATCTTCCTCCGCTCCCCACCCAGTAGTACCCGGGGCCCGGAGAGTGAGACTTGACAGGCTTCGAGGCGACGGGTAGAGAGTCGCTGATTGCCGCCATTACTAGTAATAAAAAAAATCTGGTCACCTTACCATAGACACACTCCTAAACCTTGTGGACATCCTTCCCAGAAGAGTTGAAGCTTTTATACCTGCAACGGGCGGGGCCAACTCAATATTGAACCCTACGGACTAAGACTGGGATGCCAATAAAGTTCATGTGTATGTACTTTTGGTAATATAGTGTATATATGTATGTGAGTTAGGGAACATAGATTGTAAGTTCCTTGAGGGCAGGGACTGATGTGAATGTGCAATGTGTAAAGCATAGCTCTATATATATATATATATATATTTGTACTAAATTAATAAATAAATGTAAGTGTAACTTGAAATGTGGTAAAAAAAAAATGTGGACTATACCCTTAAAAAATAATTACATTTATTAGTGAGCATGTACATCCGTGATTACAAACTGGACATAGAAAAACATATTTTTTTTATACACTAGCAGACATTATTATGAATGATTACTGATCTCATTCACATAAAGATCTAAAGATATTAAAGATTACTGCAGTTCCTCTTTAAAAACTAAAACAACTATCTATAAATTCATCAATGTAGAATGAAGGTGAAATATTACATGAAAAGCGATCAGCATCGAGAACCCGGGAGGACCATGTCCTGATGCTCGATCGTGCTTTTAGGAAGCCTGAAAGTGTCTGCGGGAATCAATACTATTTAGAAGGAAAGGTTACATCTGCAGATTAGATCTTCAACATCCTAAAAAGTTCTCAGATGATATCAGCAGAGATACAAAGTAACGGGAGGCGGGAGCTCATGGGAAGAATGGGGAGAGGTTGCAGCTCAGTAGTAATCTTCTCTTTTCGCTCGTCATATAGACAGGGAACTCTTAGATGAAGCAGTGGTGGGACAAAGCCACCTGGACTGGAGCCCAGGGCGAACATGCCAAACTGTGCCCCCCCAACCCCAAGATGTAAAATGTGCCAGAAAAAACCCGCCCCCCCCCCCCAAAAGAGAAATTGAACACTAATCTGCATCAATGGTGTCACTAAGGGGGGGCAAGAGGGGGCCCTGACCTCCCCCAATATTGTGCTGTGCCCCACCATGTGCCCCCCCCCCAGTTGAAACACCTTTTTTTTCAATATGTATCGGGTGTCGCGTATCTTGCTGGGGTCGCCACCGAGTTGACACAAGCTCTCCTGAGAGGCAGAGCGTCCTGTCAGCTCCTGCGGTGGATTTCTCCCCCTCCCTCTGTTCGCTGACACTGCAATATGAGAGAGCTGCATGCACCACCACGGCTGCCCGATCTGCTCCCTCCCTCTGCATCCTCATTGGCAGGGAGGAGAGCGACTTCAGGAAGGACAGACTCCACCAGCAGGGAGGGCAATAAGCCTCCCATTTCTGTATCTTCACTCTGAAAGTGAAAAAGCAGACTGACTTTTCCCATCCATAGGACAGGAGAAAAATTCTGCATGCTTACCCCTAAGCTTAAATCCCCCCTCCTAGTACAAATCCACCCCCCTGCCAAATTCCCCCTTCCAGAGCGCATATTTCCCAACCCATCCCCCAAATCCCCCCAACACAAATTCTCTACCCCTAAAATTTCCCCTCCAAGTACACATCCTCTACCCGCCTCCAATTCCCCCCTCAGCACGAAACCTCCCCCCCCATCCCTCCTACTGGCCCAAAAACCACCCAATCATCCCTACTAGCACAAATCCCCCCCCCCTCCCCCCCAAAAAATTCCCCCCTAGACAAATTCTCCTACCCCCTCTACCATATCACCTCTCTTAGCACAAAATCCCCAAAATCCCCTAGCACAAATCCTCTTCTCCCATCCCCCTCCCAATGCAAATTCCCCTAAATCACCACCCCAAGCACCCCCCTCCCGCCCAAATTTCCCTTCCTATAAAAATTCTTAACCATTGCTGTCCCCCAAATTCCCCCCTCCAAACGCAAATCTCCTCCTCTCCAATATCCTCATGACACCCCCACACCTCACATGATACCACAGTGCCCAGGGCAGCCTCCCCTCCTGCCCTGGCCCTGGTCTTCAACTGGCTGTGTTTGATGGGCACAGTGGATGCGCTTGATGGACACAGTGGCTGCGTTTGATGGGCACAGTGGCTGCGTTTGATGGGCACAGAGGCTGCGTTTGATGGGCACAGAGGCTGCGCTTGATGGACACAGTGGCTGCGTTTGATGGGCACAGTGGCTGCGTTTGATGGACACAGTGGCTACATTTGATGGGCACAGTGGCTGCATTTGATGGGCACAGTGGCTGCGTTTGATGGACACAGTGGCTGCGTTTGATGGACACAGTGGCTGCATTTGATGGACACAGTGGCTGCGTTTGATGGGCACAGTGGTTCTGTTTGATGGCACAGTGGCTGCGTTTGATGGTCACAGTGGCTGTGTTTGATGGGCACAGTGGCTGCATTTGATGGGCACAGTGGCTGCGTTTGATGGGCACAGTGGTTCTGTTTGATGGCACAGTGGCTGCGTTTGATGGTCACAGTGGCTGTGTTTGATGGACACAGTGGCTGCATTTGATGGACACAGTGGCTGCGTTTGATGGGCACAGTGGTTCTGTTTGATGGCACAGTGGCTGCGTTTGATGGTCACAGTGGCTGTGTTTGATGGACACAGTGGCTGCATTTGATGGACACAGTGGCTGCGTTTGATGGGCACAGTGGTTCTGTTTGATGGCACAGTGGCTGCGTTTGATGGTCACAGTGGCTGCGTTTGATGGGCACAGTGGCTGCATTTGATGGACACAGTGGCTGCGTTTGATGGGCACAGTGGCTGCGTTTGATGGGCACAGTGGCTGCGTTTGATGGGCACAGTGGCTGCGTTTGATGGGCACAGTGGCTGCATTTGATGGACACAGTGGCTGCGTTTGATGGGCACAGTGGCTGCGTTTGATGGGCACAGTGGCTGCATTTGATGGACACAGTGGCTGCGTTTGATGGGCACAGTGGCTGCGTTTGATGGGCACAGTGGCTGCGTTTGATGGTCACAGTGGCTGTGTTTGATGGACACAGAGGCTGCGTTTGATGGGCACAGTGGCTGCGTTTGATGGGCACAGTGGTTGCATTTGATGGGGTTTTTTTTCAGTTTGTGTGCGCACCCCCCAAAAAATATTTGAGCACCAGCCGCCACTGGGCTACACTAATGTAGAAGAAGTTACCAATCCACTAGACCACAAATATGCCTATATTACAAGATCTAGAAGGCTAATAAGAAACATTAGACTCCTAGGAGACTTCTCATAAACCCGGCATATCTGGTCACATGCGATTCATGTACTGTATACAGAACAGCGATTCCAACATGTTTTGCCAAAAGATGGCTTCAGGAGACTTCTGAATTACTGTTACAGGATATTCACCTGGATGTCAAATCACATAAATCTATGTCAGTGCCGGAGCAGCCGCCTGCCATGATGTGGAAGGAGAAAACCAGACTGGCATGTTGAATGAGATCACTCCAATGATGCTTGTCTGTGCAGGCCCAAGACATTGTGCTGCCTGGGACCAAGAAAGAAATGCTGCCCCCCCCCCCCCCCCAGAAAAAAAATCACGCCAACCAAAAGGCCCCCACATTCATTATTTTATATCATGATAACTAAAGGGGACCCGTCATTGCTCTATACATGTATATAGGACTATAAAGAGTACTTGACATGGCTCTATACATGTATAAAAGAGTATAACGAGGACCTGTCATGGCTCTATACATGTATAAAGAGAACCTGTCATGGCTCTATACATGTATAAAGAAGTATAAAGAGGACCTGTCATGGCTCTATACATGTATAAAGAAGTATAAAGAGGACCTGTCATGGCTCTATACATGTATAAAGAAGTATAAAGAGGACCTGTCATGGCTCTATACATGTATAAAGAAGTATAAAGAGGACCTGTCATGGCTCTATACATGTATAAAGAAGTATAAAGAGGACCTGTCATGGCTCTATACATGTATAAAGAAGTATAAAGAGGACCTGTCATGGCTCTATACATGTATATAGAAGTATATAGAGGACCTGTCGAGACTCTTTACATGTAAAGGAATATAAAGAGGACCTGCCATGGCTCTATAAATGTATATAGGAGTATAAAGAGGACCTGTGAATTGCCGGCGGCCACAATGTCTTTTGCGCAAACCAATCAATGTACGCTAATTGTGTTTTTGTTTTTTTTGGTACCAAAAATATGTAGATGAATACATATTGGCCTAAACTGAAGAAAATAGTTAATTTTTCTAAATTTTGGGGATATTTATTATAGCAAAAAGTTAAAATATATATATATTTATAGCACAAAAAATATGCTGTCCCCCTAAAAGTGCTGCCTGGTACCCATGGTACCACCCGGTCCCATCATAGGGCCGGCCCTGATGCTTGTCTGTGCCAATCTAGGGTGCCAGTGTTTCTTTCCCAGTGAATCGCTCATGCATTGGACTCAGCACTTCAATAAATAAATTCAACCTTGTGAGGAACTTTCCTTGTTACATTTACCCTTCATGCATGGCATTTATAGATCATCTGCTACAGAAAAGGAGGTGTCTTATATATAGGGCTTCCTGGGCTCCCCCTAGTGGGATAAACCACTCCATGCAAGCTTTATATAATTCATCCTATCGTGTTTCCCCGAAAATAAGACCGGGTCTTATATTAATTTTGGCCACAAAAAAAGACCCTAGGGCTTATTTTCGGGGGATGTCTTATTAGTATCAGTATCTTGACATCATTTTAATCCCCCAAAAAACAACTTGGTTAAAGTACTTTAAATATTATGTAGTCTGTTTTCTGAGGATTGTGCTGGTGTAGGGTGCAGTGTGTCTGCCTTTGTGGCTGTTTTATGAGAAATACCTTTTACAGCAGCCCTGGGCAATCATGTAACCTGCCTCAGCTCTTCTTCTCCGCGGTGGCTGTGGATGGGGTATTTTACATGATCGTTGCAGGGGGGGGGGGGGGGGGGGACACTGCACCTTATACCAGCGTGGAAATTTTACAAAGTGGATAATTTTTTTTTAACGTTAACTTTACTAGGGCTTATTTTCAGGGTAGGGCTTATTTTTGGGGAAACAGACGTTTTTTTTTTTCCCACTTAATATAACAGGTTCTTACTGTGGGGTTATAGTCCTCCTATGACACACTGATATCCCAAATGACAGGATTTGTTTGGCTCATATATATACATATTATGCCGCGTACACACCATCACTTTATGTGATGAAAAAAAACGACATTTTTTGTGAAGTAAAAAAACAACGTTTTTGAAACTTCATTTTCAAAAACGACGTTGCCTACACACCATCGTTTTTTCAAAATGCTCTAGCAAAGCGCGGTTACGTTCAGCACTTTTTTCCATTGAAGCTTGCTCCATCCATAACTAGCTTCTGAGCATGTGCGGGTTTAAAAACGTTGTTTTAAACGTCGTTTTAGCTACACACGGTGATTTTTTGTGACACAAAAAACGACGTTTTGAAAAACGACACAAAAAATTGAAGCATGCTTCAATTTTTTTTTGTCGTTTTTCACAAGACATAAAACAACGTTTTCCCCCACACACGGTCATTTTAATTTAATTTTTTTTTTCATCACATAAAGTGATGGTGTGTACGCGTCATTATATATTATATACAGTATATATATATATAATATATAAAATATATATATATATATATAAAATATATATATATATATATATATATATATATATATATATATATGTATATATATATATATATATATATATATATATATATATATATAATATATATATATATAAGATATATATATATATATATATATATATATATATATACACACACCTGAAGAAGCCATCCAGGTGAGTATCCTGTACAGTAATTCAAAAGTCTCCTGAAGAAGCCATCTTTTGGTGAAACATGTTTTTGGGGGGCCCTCCACAGCTTTGCGGGGCCCTTAGCGGCTTGCATAGTGAGCTATAGGGGGGATCGGCCCTGGGTATATACATGTTTTTAGAGTGAACCTCTGCTTTAAGTGTTTAAGGGTATATAACCGCTTTAATGTCCATTATTTTCTTGCTCACCCTGTGCCCCAATAGACACAGGGTGACTTAGGCCTCGTACACACGACCGGATCTATCCGCTGGGATTGATCCGCGGATCAGTTCCAGCAGACAAATCCGGTCGTGTGTACGGCCTAGCGGACATTTTTCGGCGGAGATTTCTCCAGCCGACGGATTTCCAGCGGATAAAAATTTCTTAGCATGCTAAGAAATCTATCCGCTGGTATCCAGTCCAGCGGACTGATCCGGTCGTCTGTACAGACTCACCGGATCAGTCCGTCCGCTCCACTCCATCGCATGCGTCGTAATGATTCGACGCATGCGTGGAAGTACTTACCTTCCAGCGTCGCGGCGACAGCGCGACACGTCACCACGGATGTATTCCGCGCGGATTTTGATCCGATGGTGTGTACAAGCCATCGGATCAAAATCCGGAGGAGGAATCTCCGCTGGAAACGGTCTGGCGGACCGTTTCCAGCGGAGATCCCCTCGTCTGTACGAGGCCTAAGGCCCCGTACACACGAGAGGATCTATCCGCTGGAATTGATCTGCGGATCAGTTCCAGCGGATAGATCCGCTGGTGTGTACAACCCAGCGGATCTGTTTCCGTGGATTTTTTTCGGGCCGACCGATTTCCAGCGGATAAAAATTTCTTAGCATGCTAAGAAATCTACCAGCTGGAATCGGCTTCAGCGGATCGATCCGGTGGTCTGTACAGACTCACCGGATCGATCAGTCCGATTCCCTCCCTCGCATGCGTCGTAATGATTCGACGCATGCGTGGATATCCTTATATGAAAGCGTCGCGCACGTCGCCGCGTCATCATCGCGGCGACGGCGCGACACGTCATCGCGATGGGATTTCGGCGCGGATTTCGATCCGATGGTGAGTACACTCCATCGGATCCAAATCCGCGGAAATCCTCGAGAGGATTTATCCGCGGATACGGTCCGGCGGACCGTATCCGCGGATCAATCCTCTCGTCTGTACCCGGCATTAGACATAAGAGGTGCATAGGGAGCTGAAACAATGGTATCCCATACTTTCCAAGGGATTCTGGGTTCCACGGGCCCCCCGTCACACCGAGTATTTCCGAACGGCTCTGAACCGTTCCGAGTGTCACCGGTGCCCCCGCACCTCTGGCCAAATGCGGTACTGCACACCCCATTAGCTTGAATTCTGCTCGTTAACCGCGTTACTTGTAAACCAAGGTTCCACTGTATCATTTGTGATTTTGCCCAGTTACATATGTTGCAGAATATTGTTATTTATAATTTTACAGCAGAACATAAAAAACTAAAGGGTATTTTATTCCTGCCCGAGCTTTGCGCTCATTGATATTCGTCTGACAGTCATCGCCTGATAAAATCATAAGTTAAACTGTTAAACTGTGTATTATGTCTGACACAACACCTTTAATCACAGAGCCGATCCCTGCCAAAATCCCAATACGGGTTAATAAAATCCTTGTGATTACATTAGTCCCGCAGATAAGAAAATTTAAGAGAGGATAAGAAAACGGAAGACTCCTTCACAGCCCGCCAAGCGTTATGAACGCACATAGTAAATGTCAAAGCATTAATATTTAACGTGACGGCGATACAAACGGCCGAGGGAAAGAGGCTTGAAGAGACTTTAATTCAAAATAAGTGACGGATAAATCAGCAGAATAGGCTGCAGGTGAAAATTCTTTAACATATTAACCAAAGCCGATCGTTATCGCTCCTTATCCGCTGTCAGCGCCCAATAGAGACCTAAGGAAAAACTTTGACATTCCGATCTCCCCTGCCAATTCCAACACGAGAGCGCGGGACCCATCAATGGGAAAGAAGGTATTTGCAGTCCGCAAACTGCTACCTGCCGCTGTCAGCTCTGATCTGTAGATGAAAAGAATAAAGAGGTCATGCTTACTTTTTATATTGCACTTAAAGTGGAACTTCACTCTCTCAATCAACATGGACTGTTTTTAATCCTTAACCACTTAAGACCCGGACCAAAATGCTGCTAAAGGACCCGGCCAGGTTTTGCGATTCGCAACTGCGTCGCTTTAACAGACAATTGCGCGGTCGTGCGACGTGGCTCCCAAACAAAATTGGCGTCCTTTTTTTCCCACAAATAGAGCTTTCTTTTGGTGGTATTTGATCACCTCTGCGGTTTTTAGTTTTTGCGCTATAAACAAAAATAGAGCGACAATTTTGAAAAAAAATGCAATATTTTTAACTTTTTGCTATAATAAATATCCCCCAAAATATATAAAAAAACATATTTTTCCTCAGTTTAGGCCGATACGTATTCGTCTACCTGTTTTTGGTAAAAAAAATCGCAATAAGCGTTTATCGATTGGTTTGCGCAAAATGTATAGCGTTTACAAAATAGGGGATATTTTTATTGCATTTTTATTACTTTTTTTTTTTTACTACTTATGGCAGCGATCAGCGAATTTTTTCGTGACTGCGACATTATGGCGGACACTTCGGACAATTTTGACACATTTTTGGGACCATTGTCATTTTCACAGCAAAGAATCCATTAAAAAAGCATTGTTTACTGTGAAAATGACAATTGCAGTTTGGGAGTTAACCACCTAGGGGGCGCTAAAGGGGTTAAGTGTGACCTCATCTGTGTTTCTAACTGTAGGGGGGCGGGGCTGGACATGTGACGTCATTGATCGTGTTTCCCTATATCAGGGAACACACGATCGATGACGGCGCCACAGTGAAGAACGGGGAAGCTGTGTTTACACACAGCTCTCCCCGTTCTTCAACTCCGGGGACCGATCGCGGGACTCCAGCGGCGATCGGGTCCGCGGGTCCCGCGGTCACGGAGCTTTGGACCGGGTCGCAGGCGCGCGCCCGCGACCCACGGCTGGGCACTTAACGAGGACGTACAGGTACATGCTTGTGCCCAGCCGTGCCATTCTGCCGACGTATATCTGCAGGAGGCGGTCCTTAAGTGGTTAAATAGTGAACACATAATAATAATGCAAATAGAATCCAAGAATTGAGATCCAAAAAGCAGAGGACGTCTTACTGAGCGGGCACAGCCCGGGGGCCCCACGTTCACCTGGGGCCCCATCAGAGCCGGACAAATAGCATTGAGACAGTGGGCGGCTCCGCGGGTGAGAGAGCGGGCGACTCTGCAGGCCAGGTTGTCAGGCGGCTCGGTTGGTGAGAGAGCGGGCGAGCAGCTGGGCGGCTCGTGGGTGAGGGGACAGCTGGCCAATCAGGGAGCCGGCGGGCTGGGGAACAGAGAGATGACATCATCTCTCTGCTGCCTTGCTAGTTATCTGCTGCCTGACTTGCAAGAGACCACCTTAGCAGGAAAGTGACACAGCAAGTGACAATCCACAACCTGTGGCAGGCGACATGGCAAGTAACAATCCGCAACGTGTGGCAAGTGACATAGCAAGTGACAATCCACAACGTGTGGCAAGTGACATAGCAAGTGACAATCCACAACGTGTGGCAAGTGACGTGGCAAATAACAATCCGCAACGTGTGGCAAGTGACAATCCGTAACGTGTGGCAGGTGATGCGGCAAGTGACAATCGGCATTTGGGGACAGGTGACGTGGCAAGTGACAATCCGCAACGTGTGGCAAGTGACAATCCGTAAGGTGTGGCAGGTGACATGGCAAGTGACAATTTGCATCTGGTGACAGGTGACGTGGCAAGTGACAATGCGCAATGTGTGGCAGGTGACAATCTGAAACGGGTGACATGCGACGTGGCAAGTGACGATCCGCATCTGGTTGCAAGTGACAATCCGCAATGTGTGGCAGGTGACGTGGAAAGTGACAATCTGTATCTGGTGACAGGTGACGTGGCAAGTGACAATGCACAATGTGTGGCAGGCCACATGGCAAGTGACAATCTGCAATGTGTGGCAGGTGACAATCTGCATCTGGTGACAGGCGACGTGGCAAGTGACAATCCGCATCTGATGGCAGGCGATGTGGCAAGTGACAATCTGAAACCAGTGACAGGCGACGTGGCAGGTGACAATCCACATCTGGTGGCAGGTGATGTGACAAGTGACAATCTGAAACCGGTGACAGGCGACGTGGCAAGTGACAATCTGCAATGTGTGGCAGGTGACATGGAAAGTGACAATCTGTATCTGGTGACAGGTGATGTGGCAAGTGACAATCCACATCTGGTGGCAGGCAATGTGGCAAGTGACAATCTGAAACCGGTGAGAGGCGAAGTGGCAAGTGACAATCCGCAACGTGTGGCAGGTGATGTGACAGTTGAAAAGCTGCATCTGGTGGCAGGCGACAGTGGCAAGTGACACACTCGGGGGTCCCACTGATTCTGCATTATGGTGAGTTAAACTATTTCATTTTATATAACAATGTAATAATATAAATAATCAATCACTCTGACACAATAAAAACAATGGTACCGGGATGATTGAAGCGCCAACACCAGCCATTTCCCCGATAAATTGCCCCCCAAAAAAATCGTCACCATTACTAGTAAAAAAAGAAATTAATAAAAATGGCATAAAACTATCCCCTATTTTGTAGACGCTATAGCTTTTGCGCAAACCAATCAATAGACACTTATTGCAAATTTTTTTACCAAAAATATTTAGAAAAATACGTATCGGCCTAAACTTTTTTTGGGGGGATATTTATTATAGCAAAACGTAAAAATTAATATCGTTTTTTTTTTCAAAATTTACGCTCTTTTTTTGTTTATAGCGCAAAAAAAAAAAAAAAAAAAAGAGGTGATCAAATACCACCAAAATAAAGCTCTATTTGTGGGGGAAAAAAGGACGTAAATTTTGTTTGGGAGCCACGTCGCATGACCGTGCAAATTGTCAGTTAAAGCGACGCAGTGCCGAATCGCAAAAAGTGGCCCGGGGCCAGACAAATGGTCCGGGGCTGAAGTGGTTACATTTTAAAAGAAAAATAATTTATGTTTCTGACTGTACTGCAAGTGCGCATTGCAATCACAAGAACGTGTCAAAATAGGTGGAGCTCCGCTTTAACAATAAAACAAAACTGTGCGTCACGTGGCGGAAGTGTACCCGGTTTACCGCAATGCATGTTAAATTAATTAAATGGCACTGCAATGCACCTTGCAATGGATATACATTGTGGCACAGCACACTAACATTGGTTTCTGAGCATTGTAAAACAAAAGATGTTTTGTGCGGGGCACTGTCAAAAAAACGGACACGCCATGTTTTGGCAGCGCACCACATCTAAATGCACTATAGTGCATCGCCACGTGTTGCCCTGCAATGCAAATTCATTGGCAAGGTTAGGTGCAGTGGCAGTCTGAATGAAAGGCACTGCATCACACCAATGCATTTAGCGCATGATAACGTAACACGTGCGTCACCACGTCACAATAGCGTCCATTTCCTATTTTGGTCCTCTAGTAAATCTCACGTCCTTTGTCTGATTTTGTTGCCGGCTGCTTTATTTATTTATTTTAGCATTCAGTAAAATACGCAGCCGCGGCGTCCCGCGCTGGCCGCCTTCTTGATATAATGGGCTCTCTGTTAGTTTGTTGCAGTGTGTTCCTCTTTTATCACCGCCGTGTAATTGAAAAGTCAATAAAATACTATTAAAAACACAGCCGGTCTAATCTACCTGCAGATTGTCTGGCCCCGGCGCCTCGCTAGGATTGGACATTTTGGAAATGGCAAAAATATTGTCTGGAGATTAATGGCACTAAAAAGGTAGTAAAAAGCGGCCGGTGAATAACGGCGGGATTGCGGGACGCAATCAATATTTTGCTTTTTCGATTGTTGTTGTCCTGCGCCGGTTTGGACGCTGATTGGTGAGCGATCGATATTCCTTCAATTAATTCTGATGGGCGTTCGTCAAATCGAGCCTCTCCATCACGCTGATAAAGATCTCTCGCTTGGCTTTTGTCTTTCGGAAACTGCGCGTTCGGTTTCTATCTGCTGTGAAATTGATTGATCCGTGAGGGGGGGGGGGGGGGGGTAGTGGAGCCCTTCAAGGTATTTGTTTTTTTGGAGAAAGATATAAATTAGGATGGAGCTGAAGATGTATCCGAACAGAACAGCTGAGTAAAGTAAAACGATCAGAGTATATAAGAGCTGTTTAGAGAGCACAGGGCCAACATTCAGGCTCTGGATTCATTGGGAGCTGCCTATGCATTGGGAGATGTACCTCATGCCAGAGGCGTGTTGTGGACATTTTATGAAGATGTATTTAATATGTATTGTCATAGTGTCTCCCAGTGTTGGTACTCCCGCTCTAAACAGCTGACTGGGGCAGACTGACGCTGGTTCAGTCCCGTCTGGTAGTGGAAAACTTGGATTGGAGAGAGGTGTTTGCAGAGTTGGGATATATCTGCCAGCCAAATGGCCCCTGTGCGATGCACAGACGTTCGTCTAAGGGGATGTGTTCACATTATCGGTTATGGGGGTATGTGTGCTCTTGTCTTTTTGTGTGTCTGATCAGCACAGGGCAAAACCGTAGCGTAACCCCTGCAGATAATCTTCCATCCACAGGAACGGTAGTATAATCCGGGTATGTGTTGTTCTCTGAACAACGCAGAATAAGGATTCATGCCAACGGTTAAAATGGGAGCCTTTGAATTGATATGGTCAGGGAGAGCGTCCATGATTTCATGACCAGCCATGCGGCTTCCTTTGTCTAGTTCAGAGATAAGCAATTAGCGGACCTCCAGATGTTGCCAAACTACAAGTCCCATGAGGCATAGCGAGACTCTGACAGCATCAAGCATGACACCCAGAGGCATGATGGGACTTGTAGTTTGGCAACAGCTGGAGGTCCGCTAATTGCTTATCCCTGGTCTAGTTGAAGATGATGGCTTCCAGGTACAGGGGGCAGGAAATCATACACACTGTCCCTGCCCAGACACGCACATAAGACTCCCCTAGTCATTGTTCATTGGTTGTTGTATAAACTCCTCCTGTTGGAAGGATTTCCTGTGTTGAGGTCATTTCCTGTGTGGTCATATCCTGTAATGTCATTTCCCATGGAGGAAGCGATTGGCTGTTGGGGCCATGACTTCCTGTTTGTCTTTCCTTTGTGGTTGAATAGAAACCAAGGGCTGTGCTCGGTAGAGGCAGAGGAGCGATGGTACTGAGATGAGAACGTAAGCTGTGGTCATGTCTGTTTACTTGGGGATATGCGGGAAAATAGAGTAAGTAGTAAGATCCATTATACCATTAGACTGGATGGGTGATTATTAGCACAGGAGATATGGATCAGTGGTGACGGTGGTGGAGGGATTGGATCAGTCCACTGGTGGTGGTGGGGGGATGGGATCAGTGGCAGCGGTGGTGGTGGAAGGGAGATGGGATCAGTCTGCTGATGGTGGTGGGGGATGATATTAGTGGTGGTGGTGGTGGGGGGGTAGGATCAGTCCACTGAGGGTGTTGGAGGGGAATTAGTAGTAGTGGTGGCGATGGGATCAGTCCACTTGGGGTGGTGGGGGGGAAAAGGGGGTAGTTGGCGGTGTTGATGGTGATAGGAATGACATCAGTGGCAGTGGTGGGGATGACATTGGCAGTGGTAATGGGGGGGGGGGGAAAGGGATTACATCAGTGGTAGTGGTGGTGATAAGAATAGGAATTACATCATTGGTGGTGGTGGTGGGAATAGGGGGTGACATCAGTGGCAGTGGGGATAGGGATGACATCAGTGGTGGTGGGAATAGGGGGTGACATCAGTGGCAGTGGGGATAGGGATGACATCAGTGACAGTGGAGATGGGGCTAGGGGTGACATCAGTGGAGGTGGTGGTGGTGGGGATAGGGATGACATTAGTGGCAGTGGTGATGGGGGGGAAAGGGATTACATCAGTGGTAGTGGTGGTGATAAGAATAGGAATGACATCATTGGTGGTGGTGGTGGGAAAAGGGGGTGACATCAGTGGCAGTGGGGATAGGGATGACATCAGTGGTGGTGGCTATTGTTTAGTGGGTATAGACTTGTGTATATTGGGATTATATGATTGATTTTTATTTTTTATTGGTTGAACTTCTTATTTTTTTTTTCAACATGACTGACTATATCGTTCTGTCATTAGCGCCACATAAAAAGAGCCAGTGGCATGATGCCAATGATTATTTTAGGTGTCAGTAAGGGTGGCATTGTGACCACTATTGTGAGGGGTGCATTCTTCTCACTGACCAAAAATGTATGAGACACTCTTCCCTTTGCCCCTGCCTAGATTATTTTAGGAGGTGTTCCCTTAGCTCTAAAATTTTTTTTTAAAGATTCCTCTGGGGTTAAAAGATGGAGAATGGCCGATCTAGAGGGAGATGTGGGAGGTACATTTGGGGTAATTCCTCGACATACACTTTAATCTTGTATCATAATCACCTGATGGACTCTTTTGTCTTGTGAGCATTGAACGCACTTGGCCTCACGTATTGGAGGGGGTATTGATTATCTGTTAGTGAGAAGGATCATCTGATTGTTTGTTTTAATTCCTGAGGGCGCTTCTGACCTTTTCACCTGTTCAAAGACCATAAATGGAACTCTTGCCATCATCTCCGGCCAGAAGTGCGCAGTTTATCTTAGTGTGGTTGTTGACAGACGTTGGTTGAACTTTCCGAAGAGGCGCTGCCAGTGGCGGATGGTGCTCAAAATTTTTTGGGGGGGGGGGCGCAAACAAACTGAAAAATTCTGAAAAAAAACACCCATCAAATGCAGCCTCACTGTGCCCATCAAACGCAGCCACTGTGCCATCAAACACAGCCCATTTGCCCATTAAATGCAGCTACTGTGCCCCAAATGTTGCCTCTGTGCCCCCCATCTGCCCGGCACTTACCTTGTTTCGGGTGGGCAGAGGGTGACGCAGGCAGCGAGCTAGAAAGAAAAAATAACCGATCAGTAGTGATCAGAGAGCCCCCTTACTGGATCCAAACCACGGGTGCCGGCAATGCAATGGAAATGCAAAAATATGAAAGGAACTTGGACAGCCGCACTCCAAAAATGTTCCTTTTATTAAAATAAATCACGAAATAAACATGCCACAGCAAAAATTGGGACAAAATCTAACGCGTTTCACACTGTAACTTCAGTGTAACTTCGTTTTGCACAGAGTGGCCCCGAAACCGGTCTTCTGGGGCCCCTCGGCGGCTGTCTCTGGTCCTCCCCGCAAGAACTCCACACATTCATGCGAGAGCGCTCGCATTGTGTGTGGTCCTTGCGGGCGCGCTCCCGTGATACAGCGGCGGCCATAGCCACTCACTAAATAACTCGGCCCCGCCCCTCGGCGCGCCACGTCACTGGATGTGATTGGCACCAGCCAATGGCTGCGCTGCTTTCAATCCATCCGCTCTAGCCAATCAGCGGCTAGGCTGAGCGGCGAAGAGGACGTTGGGGCCGAGCAAGGGACTTTTGAGGGGGTCAGGTAAGTATAACGGGGGGGCGGTATACGCTGAAGTTTTTTCACCTTAATGCATAAAGGTGAAAAAACGTTTTCCTTTACAACTCCTTTAACACCACTCGTGTGGAGAAAAGTGAATAAGGTGTATATCGCTTTATAAAGTCCTCTTGTGATGCTAGTGATTCACAACACGACATGAAACGCAGTTAACCCTTTGATCGCCCCCTAGTGTTAATCCCTTCCGTGCCAGTAACATTTATACAGTAATAAGTGGCTATTTTTAGCACTGATCGCTGTATAAACGTCAATGGTCCCAAAAAAGTGTCAGAGTCCGATGTTTTCGCAGCAATGTCACAGTCCCAATAAAAATCGCAGATCGCCGCCATTACTAGTAGAAAAAAAATAATAAAAATGCCATAATTCTATCCCCTATTTTGTAGACGCTATAACATTTGTGCAAACCAATTACTATACGCTTATTGCGATTTTTTTTTTACCAAAAAAATATTGGCCTAAACTGATGAAGAAATTTTTTTGTTTTTTAAATTTGGGATATTTATTATAGCAAAAAGTCAAAAATATCGTTTTTTTTTCTAAAATTTTTGTTTATAGCGCAAAAAATGTAAACCGCAGAGGTGATCAAATACCACCAAAAGAAAGCTCTATTTGTCGGGGAAAAAAGGACGCTGCAAGACCGCGCAATTGTCAGTTAAAGCGACGCAGTGCAGAATCGCAAAAAATGACCTGGGTCATGAACGGAGAATCTTCCGGTCTGTAAGTGGTTAAAGCAAGGTTTTACCCAAAAGTGGAACTTCCCCTTAAACCACTCCTCACCCCCTTACATGCCACATTTGGCATGTCATTTTTTTTTTTTTTTGGGGGGGGGGAGAGTGGGGGGTTCGCTAGGCGTGGGACTTCCTGTCCCACTTCCTCCTTCCGCCCAGGGACCGTTTAGGCGACTCGTCATATCGCCTTAGGCGGCCCCTCCTTGTAGGCGATCGCCTGTCCACTCCTAGAGCTCAGCGCGGCTCTAGGGTGACCACATTTCCAAACTACCGTTCAGGGACACCCTCCCTTCCCAGTAATCAGCTTGTGCTGCAACGAATCACAACACAGTGATTGGACACAAGAGGCGGGATTTATAATTTCTCCAATCACAAGCAGGGGGCGGGGATTGTGCTCCTCCAGGCATTCCCGGCCAGGACAAGTGCTGTCAGTGAGTAAAGCGGTGATGTGGCGGCCTTTTTTGGGGGCATCAGATCGCGGAAAATGGCGATTCTGAATACTCTGTACTTTTTTTAATCCGGCGCCACTGGCAGCCGAGAAACCCGAAAGTGACGTCATGACGTCGCTTCCGTGTTTACATTGCGGAGACTGAATCAAAGTCGTTTACAGCTTAGTTTCAATCTGTGCCTGGACACCGGAGGCGCCGGATCAAGGATTGGGTCTCCCGGTGGGACGGGAGGCCCGGTCAGAGCGGCGAGAGGCGGCGGGAGGGGGGATGTCCCCTCCCGCTCCTCCAGCATAACAACCGAGCGGCTTTTACCTGCATCGGTTGTTATGTCTGGATAGCCAGTAGCTGACTCTAAACAACGGTACCGGGATGATGCCTGCAGCTGCGGGCATCATCCCGGTATAACACCCGAAAGCCGAGGACGCATATATGTGCCCGGGACAGACCTGCAAAATGCGGTCACCCTACGCGGCTCGCGCATGCGCAGTGAGTGCCCGGCCAGGAAGCCGTAAGCTGTCACGGCCGGGTGCCCACAGTCTGAATGGAGGCGCCGGTGGAGAGGGGGGGAGAGGAGCGACGCTCCGGGCGGCCGCGTCGCTGGACAGTGGAGCAGGTAAGTGTCTGTTTATTAAAAGCCAGCAGATACACTTTTTGTAGCTGCTGACTTTTAATAAACATAAATAAGGCTGGACCTCCCCTTTAAGCTGATCGCATTACTGTGTATAAGGGAAGGGCGGTAGGTCGGCACTAAGCCCCTTTGCATGCGCCTTCTTTCCCGCGTCTGGTGCTGCGGCTCGCCATCTCACTTAGTTCAACATGTCACATTGATGATAGCGGTGACGTCTAAGTGATCATGCTAAAGACCGCTGGCACCTCGTATTAATCTGTGACAATGACCTTTTCTGCTTGTCTGAGGTCTAATTAAGTGGATGTGCGAGCGACTTTAACGTGAACTCCGTAGGCGACGAGGCAAATCCATCACACCTCTGCGCGGGCTTTGTGTGCGCCAGGCTCCATCCCAGCCCTGCCGACACCAACCGCCTTGCGTTGGAAGCTTCCATCTAATGTGCGCCCCGGTGTTCTTCCCAACGTGATCTGACACAGGCGCTAATTAAAAAGGTGATGGCGGCATGACAGGTGCCTCCCCTGGAGGGGGCGCCGGGACTGCCAGCCGACTAATTCATGGAATCTTCATTAGAACTTGGCTTCAGCACTAGAAAGGAGAATGTACAAACATCTGACAGGCCGATAGAGGTGACGGGTGAGAGAACATGTCCCCCCCCCCCTTCACAATTTGTTTCATTTTTATCTCCTTGTGTTACAATTAGACACTTAAGGACCAAGCCTCTTTCTGAGATTTGGCGTTTACAAGTTACTAGAAAATTACTTAGAACCCCCAAACATTATATATATTTTTTTCTAACACCCTAGAGAATAAAATGGCGGTCGTTGCAATACTTTTTGTCACACCGCAGCGGTCTTAACCACTTCCATACCAGGCACTTATACACCTTCCCGCCCAGACCAATTTTCAGCTTTCAGCGCTGTTGCACTTTGAATGACAATTGCGCGGTCGTGCTACACTGTACCCAAACTAAATTTTTATCATTGTGTTCCCACAAATAGAGCTTTCTTTTGATGGTATTTGATCACCTCTGCAATTTTTATTTTCTGCTAATAAAAATTAAATACCGAAAATTTTTCTCCATTACTGATGGGCACTGATGGTACTACACTGACAGGCACTGATAAGGCGGCACTGATGGGCACCAATGAGGTGGCACTGATGATGGGCACTGATAGGTGGCACTGATAGGCGGCACGGATGGGCACTGATAGGCGGCACAGATGGGCACAGATAGGTGGCACAGATAGGCGGCATGAATGGGCACAGATAGGCGGCATGGATGGGCACGAATAGGCGGCATGGATGGGCACTGATAGGTGGCACAGATGGGAATGGATGGGCACTGATAGGTGGCACGGTGTGCATGGATGGGCACTGATGTACTGTAATGTGTTGTTCTAATGGATGCCAATCAGTGCCAAACAATAATGCCTGCCAATCAGTGATGCCCATTGTGGGCACTGATTGGTATCCATTGTGGGCACTGATTGGCATCCATTAGGCATCCATTATACATTTCTGATTGGCATCCCTGGTGGTCTAGGGTGGCATACCTGTGGTGGGCATCCCTGGTGGTCTGGTGGCATCCCTGGTGGTCTAGTGGCATCCCTGGTGGTCTAGTGTGGGCATCCTTCGGGGGGCTGCGCTGATAATCGATCAGCACAAACCCCCCCTGTCAGAGGAGCAGCCGATCGTCTCTCCTCTACTCGCGTCTTACAGACACGAGTGAGGAAAGGTCGATTACCGTCTTTTCCTTTTAACATAGTGATCAGCCGTGATTGGACACGGCAGATCACAGGGTAAAGAGTCTCCTTCAGAGACCCTTTACCTAGATCGGTGTTGCGGGGTGTCAGACTGACACCCTACAACAACGATCGCTGCAATGCGCGACCCCGGGGGCGTGCAGCGGCTCAATATCCTGAAGACGTCATATGACGTCCAGTCAGGGTATTGAAACCACTTTGTCGCCGTCATTTCGCTATATGGCGGATGGCAAGTGGTTAAAAGTGCACCAAATACCCAAAGCCAAATACAAGTCCAAAGGAGATCGAAGATTTGCAGTCCAAGGACCTCGGCTGTGGAATGCACTACCAACTACCATCCGGCTGGAGTCGGACCACTTGGCCCTGACGTCGCTTCCGCCCTGCAGTGATATGGAGACGGGTGGGGACCATCTTCCCCTCACTCATCTCCATACACAGCAAGGGGACAGACCTGATTGTCGCCGCTGTCGACGGCTCCGGTAAGCGGCGGGCCCCTTTCTTGCCGCCGATAAAAGTGATCTTGCGACGTATCCCCCGCAAAGACCATTTTTATCTTGTAGAGGACCTCCCGCTAAGGGAAGAGGATACTGGGGTCATGGTAGCTAGCTGCTTCCATAACACTGGTATTCCTCTTTAAACAGCCGACATATAACGACGGCGTGCGGTCCGTAAGTGGTTAGACTATTAAAAAAATGACTTTTTACTACAAGTCTCCATAGATTACTAAAAATGTTACAATATATGGCAACAGTATCATTGTTCAGAATGACCTCCAGTTAGGTGCCTAGGCTGAGATGTCATCAGTTTCCTACAAACACGAGGAAGCATTTCCTCAGTCTCCTCTCCTCCGCAGTGTCAGTAGGGCAGTGGACGGTGTCGGAAGGGCAGTGGATGGTATCAGTAGGGCAGTGGACGGTGTCGGTAGGGCAGTGGATGGTGTCGGTAGGGCAGTGGACGGTGTCAGTAGGGCAGTGGACGGTGTCGGTAGAGCAGTGGACGGTGTCAGTAGGGCAGTGGACGGTGTCTGTAGAGCAGTGGACGGTGTCAGTAGAGCAGTGGATGGTGTCAGTAGAGCAGTGGATGGTGTCAGTAGGGCAGTGTACGGTGTCAGTAGGGCAGTGGACGGTGTCAGTAGGGCAGTGGACGGTGTCGGTAGGGCAGTGGACGGTGTCGGTAGGGCAGTGGACGGTGTCAGTAGGGCAGTGGACGGTGTCGGAAGGGCAGTGGACGGTGTCAGTAGGGCAGTGTACGGTGTCAGTAGAACAGTGGACGGTGTCAGTAGGGCAGTGTACGGTGTCAGTAGAGCAGTGGACGGTGTCAGTAGGGCAGTGGACAGTGTCAGTAGAGCAGTGGATGTGTCAGTAGGGCAGTGGAAGGTGTCAGAAGGGCAGTGGACGATGTCAGTAGAGCAGTGGACGGTGTCAGAAGGGCAGTGGACGGTGTCAGAAGGGCATTGGACGGTGTCAGTAGAGCAGTGGATGGTGTCAGTAGGGCAGTGGATGGTGTCAGTAGAGCAGTGGACGGTGTCAGTAGGGCAGTGGACGGTGTCAGTAGGGCAGTGGACGGTGTCAGTAGGGTAGTGGACGGTGTCAGTAGGGCAGTGGACGGTGTCAGTAGGGCAGTGGACGGTGTCAGTAGGGCAGTGGACGGTGTCAGTAGGGCAGTGGACGGTGTCAGTAGGGCAGTGGACGGTGTCAGAAGGGCAGTGGACGGTGTCAGTAGGGCAGTGGACGGTGTCAGTAGGGCAGTGGACGGTGTCAGTAGGGCAGTGGACGGTGTCAGAAGGGCAGTGGACGGTGTCAGTAGGGCAGTGGACGGTGTCAGTAGGGCAGTGGATGGTGTCAGTAGGGCAGTGGATGGTGTCAGTAGAGCAGTGGACGGTGTCAGTAGGGCAGTGGACGGTGTCAGTAGGGCAGTGGACGGTGTCAGTAGGGTAGTGGACGGTGTCAGTAGGGCAGTGGACGGTGTCAGTAGGGCAGTGGACGGTGTCAGTAGGGCAGTGGACGGTGTCAGTAGGGCAGTGGACGGTGTCAGAAGGGCAGTGGACGGTGTCAGTAGGGCAGTGGACGGTGTCAGTAGGGCAGTGGACGGTGTCAGTAGGGCAGTGGACGGTGTCAGAAGGGCAGTGGACGGTGTCAGTAGGGCAGTGGACGGTGTCAGTAGGGCAGTGGACGGTGTCAGTAGGGCAGTGGATAATCTAACTTGTGTGGTGGACTGCAGCTTTGGATTTATCGGCAAAGCAAGTACAAGAAGGTTCCCCACTGATGACGAATCTGCCCACCTACAGTCATGAAATGAATGAAAACCCGTATTTTGAAAAATATCCATTTTCAGCGCGTCGCTGTGGAGGTCGCCGAGGATGTTTTGTGTGTTTATTCCAGGACAATAAAACGTCCTACCAATTAGTGCTCAGGAATGAAGCCGACCGCTGGGATCAGGCAAGCAATTAGCATTTTGTTTCCTGAACTTCGAAGGTCTTCTGGGTAAGTTAACTAGATAATTGCTAACAATAGGAGAGGAGCGTGCCAAGATGGGGGGGGGGGGGGGGATTATAAACCCGTCGCACATTTCCCGAGGGCCAAGGGGGAGGAAATTGTTCATTGCTAATAAGTGATGTCCTGACCATTCTTTTCAAATCTGTATCCCCCCCCCTCTATGAGAACCAGAAAAGACCAAGAGACGTTCTCAATGTGGACACAAGGGGTTAAAAATTACAGCTAGCTCTTCATGGTCGGCTTTTTCATTAAAATTTAAGTATTGTGTATTATTTTTATATATAAAGAAAAAATAATAACATTGTAACTGGATAAGTAAATATATTTCATACTAATAGCTGGATTCAGCTAGGGGCGCGCATCTTTGCGGCGGCGTAGCGTAAATGTGGCCGGCGTAAGCTTGCGCCGTCCTATCTTAGATTGCAATGTTTTGAATGGCCGCTAGGTGGTGCTTCCATTGCGGCCGGCGTAGATTATGTAAATTAGCTTGTACGCCAATTTACGAACGTACGCGCGGCCGCCGCAGTCGAATTACGTTGTTTCCGTAAGGCCTTAGGCGGCCTAAAGTTAGTCCACCTATGAAGTGGAATAACAATGTTAAGTATGGCCGCCGTTCCAGCCGCGAGGTTCGAATTTTTTACGTCGTTTGCGCAAGTCGTCCGCGAATCGGGGTTTACGTCCACATCGAAATCAATAGGCCCGTACGGCGTATTTAGCCGCAATGCGCACTGGGAAATGTAGGTGCCTGGCGCATGCGCAGTAACAAAAAACGTCAAAAAACGTGAGGTCAAGCCTCATTTCCATACAACACGCCCCCCTCCATCCAATTTGAATTAGGCGCCCTTACGCCCGCTCGTTTGAGGCTACGCCGCCGTAGATTAGCAGGTAAGTAGATTGAAAATCACTACTAGCCTAGCTAATTTACGGCGGTGTAGCCTAAACAGGCTAGGCTACGCCGCCCTAAATTTAATCCAATCTACCTGAATCTACCTATTGGTGTACAGGGGCACACTTGAAGACACAGGGTGTACAGGGGCACACTTGAAGATACAGGGGTGCATCTGGAGACTTGGAGCACACAGAGGTGCACTTGTAAACTTGGGGCACACAGGGGCTCACTTGGACACTCAGGATGCACAGGGGCACACGTGAAGACTTTGGGTGCACAGGAGAGCACTTAGAGACATGGGGCACACAGAGCACACTTGAAAATGTGGGGGTACACATGGGTGTATTTGTGAAGTTAAGGTTCACAGGGGTGATCTTAGAGACATGGGGTACAGTTGAAAACATGGGGTGCACTTGGATATATGGGACTCACAGGGGTGCACTTAGATACACAGGGCATACTTGGAGACATGGGGCGCAGTTAGAGACTCAACATGCGCAAAGACGCACTTGCAGATCCGATGTGCAAAGCAGTGCACTGGGAAAACGGGGCAAACAAGGCTCACTTAAATTAATGGGGTGCACAGGGGCTCACTTGGAGACTCAGGGTGCACAGGGGCACACATGAAGACTTGGGGTGCACAAGAGAGCACTTAGAGACATGGGGCACACAGAGCACACTTAAAAAAATGGAATACACAAGGGTGCACTTGAAGACTCAGGGTTCATAGGGGTGATCTTAGAGACCTAGGGACACTTGGAGGAGTGGGGTGCACTTGGAGACTTGAGGTGCACAAGGCATACTTGGATTTATGGGGTTCACAGGGGTGCAGTTAGAGATCTGGGGCACACAGGGCATACTTGGGGATATGGGGTGCACAGGGGTGCAGTTAGAGACCTGGGGCACACAGGGCATACTTGGGGATATGGGGTTCACAGGGGTGCAGTTAGAGACCTGGGGCACACAGGGCGTACTTGGGGATATGGGGTGCACAGGGGTGCAGTTAGAAACTCAACATGCACAATGACACACTTGCAGACTCGATATGCAAAGTTGTGCACTGGGGAAGATGGGGCAAACAAAGCACAATTGAAAACATGGGGTCACAGGGATGCACTTGGAGACACAGGAAATACAGTACTTGGGGTTCGCACTTAGAGACATGGGGCACACAGGGCATACTTGAAGATACGGGGTGCATGGGGGTGCAGTTAAAGACTCAACATGCTCAGGTGCCCAATGTAGTCCTTCCTTACTACAGTATACATGCTTATCTTTTATCTTGAATGGCTGCACTTTGTTCTAAAAGATTATGACTAATTGTTTGAGGGTGTTTTAAAATGGGTTTCTGAATTTGTGGGTGTGATTGTAAGTGGGCATGGTCAGTAGGGTGTCCCCAGATTTCATTTTGAAAATCTGGTTACCTTAGTGAAGGGAAATACTATAGGGCAGTGATGGAGAACCTTGGCACCTCAGATGTTTTGGAACTACATTTACCATGATGCTTCACTACACTAAAGAGTGCATGAGCATCATGGGAAATGTAGTTCCAAAACATCTGGGGTGCCAAGGTTCTCCATCACTGCTATAGGGCCGGGCCGCTGATAGAAATCATGGGGCCCCGTACAGCCTACCTGACGGGGCCCCCTTCAGCTCCACCCCTGGTCCCGCCTTTAGCTCCACCCCTGGCCCCGCCTTGAAACTGTCTCTGCAGCACGTTACGGGATTGGCGGCATTGGTAGGCACCTGGAGCAGAGAACCGGGGGGGGGGGGGGGGGCTGCCGTCTGAAATTGAAATGGAGAGGGGGGGGGGGGGGGGGGCGCCGCGAATTGAGAAGCGGAGGGGGGCCCTTTACAAATTATTAATAAAAATGAAAAATGAAAAAATAAAAATAAAAAAATATCTAAAATAACTAAATAAACATTTATAAAAAAAAAAAGGGGGGGGGGTTGCCATTCAGGGCCCTTTAATTAAAAAAAAAAAAAAAAAAAAAAACATTTATATATATAAAAAAAAAAAAGGGGGTTTGCCACATGGAGACCTCATGAGCCCTTTAATTTATATATATATATATATATATATATATATATATATATATATATATATATATATATATATATATATATATATATATATATATATACATATATAAGGGGGAAAAAAAAGGAAATAAAATAATATGGAAAAAAAAAGAATTTATAAAAAAAGGGGGATTGCCATCCGGGGCCCAGGGGACCTTTAATAATAATAATAATAATAATTATTTTATATATATATATATATAAAATATATATATATATATATATAATAAAAAAATATATAAAAATGTATTTATTTTTTATAAAAAAAAAGGGGTGTTTTCATCCCGGGCCCTGGGGATCTCCGGGCCCCTGGGGACCCCCGTACCCCTAAGAAAAAAAAATTGTCCCTTTAATAAAAAATAAAAAAATATATATATAAAAAAAATAAATAAAAAAAAGGGGGGTTGCCATCCGGGGCCCTGGGGGCCTTCGGACCCCTGGGGACCCCCGGACCTATAAAAAAAATGGACCTTTAATAAAAATGTAAATAAAAATATATTAAAAAAAAAATATATTTTTTTTATAAAAAATAAATAAAAAAAAGGGGAGTTGTCATCTGGGACTCTGTGGGCCTCCGGGCCCCTGGGAACCTCCGGACCCCTAAAGGGGGTTGCCATCTGGGCCCCTGCTGGCCCGGGGCCCCCTACAACAGGGCCAGTTGTACTGGCTTATCAGCGGCCCTGCTATAGGGTGTAACCTGATTGATGGCTCTGAGTCTGCTGGGGCTGCTGACATCACATCCAAGATGGCGGCACCTATCAGCAATGTCAGTGCATTTTGATGTCTACAGCAGGGGTCTCCAAGCTTTCCAAACAAAGGGCCAGTTTACTGTCTTTTGAGATTTAGGGGGGCCGGATTGGGGCTAGTGGAATTCGAAAATTCCCCAGTGTTATTGGGGGTAAACAATGCCCCACCAATGGTTTTATTGGGAGAAAGGGTGCCCCGTTGTTGGTGTCAGTGGGAGAAATAGTGGCCCATTGTTGGTCAGTGAGAGAAATAGTGCCCTGTAGTTGGTGTCAGTTAAAGAAATAGTGCCCCAAGGGCCAGATAAAGGCAGGCAAAGGGCCACATCTGGCCCCCGGGCTGCAAATTGGAGACCATTGGCATACCTCCCAACTCTCTGAGATCGGAATAAGGGACCAGGGACTATTGGTAAAAGGACCAATGTTTGCATCCTCCTTTTTTTCTTAGTATTTGGGGTGAGGCTTGACATTTGAATGTATATGGTATGGCCTAGATAAAATATCCTTATCGGTAATTACTGTATTCCGTATTTTTTTTCTTTTTTTGCTATGCAATGTGACGGGATCTTGATATTCCACTAGTATATTTCAGGTTCAATGTGTATGATGTGTTGTCGTGTTTTGTTTGTTGTTTAAGAAATTAAATAAAAAGATAAAAAAAAATAGTGGCCCAAGGGCCAGATAAAGGCAGGCAAAGGGCCACATCCGGCCCCTGAGCTTCAAATGGAAGACCACTGGCATACCTCCCAACTCTCTAAGATGGGAATAGGACACGCCCCCCCCTGTCACACCCCCTTAAAGGAGAATTGTGCAAAAAAATGATTGGTTAAACCCACAAGTGCTTTTTTTTTACCACTTATATTCCTTTATATTGGCTTTTGGAATTTAAAGTAGCAGCAATTTAGAAATTGGATTAAAGGTTTAGCATTGGGAAATACTTTTTGAAAGATAAATAGTGCATTTTACATCTATATAGATCAGACCAAAATGAGGGACAAATGAAGGAGACAGGGGGACTTTGTTCCAAATCAGGCACAGTCCCTTGAAATCGGGGACAGTTGGGAGCTGTGCACTAGTCTACACAAAGCAAGAAAATTACATAATGATTTATAATAAAATAAAGATACTGGGCTAGATTCACAGAGAGATACGACGGTGTATCTCCTGATACGCCGTCGTATCTCTGAGTTGCGTCGGTCGTATCTATGCGCCTGATTCATAGAATCAGGTTCCGCATAGATATGACTAAGATCAGACAGGTGTAACTGTGTTACACCGTCGGATCTTAACTGCAATTTAAAAATGGCCGCGGGGGGCGTTCTCACTGATTTACGCTGAGAAATATGTAAATCAGCGAGATACGCCAATTCACGAACGTACGCGGGCCCGACGCAGTGGTTTTACAACGTTTACGTAGCGGTTTTCCCGGCGTATACTTACCCCTGCTTCTATGAGGCGCAGCCAATGTTAAGTATAGCCGTCGTTCCCACGTCAAATTTTTTTTTTTACGTCGTTTGCGTACGCCGATTCTGAAACCCGATCATCGCAAGTTACGCTCACGCCGAAACCACTGACGTCCTGGCGACGTCAGTGGGAGCAATGCACGCCGGGAAATTTCGCGGATGGCGCATGCTCATTTAAATCGGGGCGGGAACGCGCCTGATTTAAATAGTACACTCCCCCTAGCCGCGGAATTTGAATTCCGCCGGGGGATTTACGATCCGCCGCCGCAAGTTTGGAGGTAAGTGTTTTGTGAATTACCCACTTGCCTCTCAAAGTTGCGGCAGCGGATCTTAAATCACATAGATCACGCGGATCTAAAGATCCGCTGATCTACCTGAATCTGGCCCAAAATATGTAAGATGTGGGGAGATTGCTGTTGAAATGAATGACCCGGTGACAGGTTCTCTTTGAACATTGGGTTGTATGTTGTTCTTTTTATCTAGAAACCACAAAAATCAGTAAGATTTTTATCCTTAATGTTAACACTACCCTGAATATGTTTCTTCCTATTCCCTTCTGGAGTCAACTTTTATTATTAATGGAAATGTTTTTCAGCATGAAAAACTCCAATCACCTGTCCACCCATCATAGACTTAGTGGCATTGATTTGTCGGTATTCTCATACTGTGCTTGACTATGGTATAAATACATAAACCCTTATCTGCTAAGACCCACATTTTACTCAACTTTACCTTAATAAATAACTGACACCACTACTGTAATCTTTGGAGTAAAAAAATGGCCGTAGCAGCCTCCATTTATTTTAAATAACCTTTTTTAAATATTAAATAACATTAAATAACATTTCCACACATAAACATATGTAAACCTGAAATACAATATTAACACTGGTGCTGGACGTTGCAGGCACATTAAACCATTTGTAACCATGCTAAACCTTTTTGAGCACTGCGGTACCTAACTCTGGTCTTAGGCCTCAAGCCGACAAACTGACTCAGAGACGACCACCTGACCGCAGTGCCCCCAGTAACCACTTCCCAGCTACACCTTGGTAGACTGGACTACCAGCCCCTTCAGAACCCATACCACCTCTGGGTAATGGCATCCACTTAAGGGTAATTTCTTCTCCTGCAAAGTCCAAAACACCCGCCGCCGCCACGACATCATAAGTTCGCACCTGTGTGGAGAGACAAAAAAACAGGAAAGCACCCCAGACCACAAACGCCATATCAAATACCGTTACTAATAAACCAATTGCCCCCCTCAAAATAACCAACAAAGGGAGGGTGGGTGGGAAACTTCGCCCCTCGTGCGTTAACCCGGGAAGCGTGGGAGGAGGAATTTATAACCTCCCCTCCCACCGCTCTCCTTCACTGCCAACCCCTCCCCCCGACCATGGCAGGGTTTTTCTTTAACCCCGTCATGGCCGGCCCTGCGCTTATGGCATGCTGATTTTGCTCCGGGCCTCTCTTTATAAGAGAAATTAATTCAAACCTCAAACAAAAACAGCGAACACACAGTGTATGGTGAGTAAGGTTTCGTACTTCAGCGACTCCTTCATTATTGCCCCCATCCCCCACCCTCCAATTCACCTGAGGGACCAGATTGCCCGTCTTTTGATCTATTCAATCAGAACAGAGGACATAATGCATGTAATACACATCCCATTATGGCGCTCTGCGAACGTACAAAGAGGAAAATGCGGGAGAGAGATCCACTCAGCTGCAAAATATTTCGCCTCTGAGCTACATAAATACTTCCGTAATTACACAAGAAAATACTCAAAAAAAGCATTCCGCCTAATGCAACCCGCTAAACTGCAAAGGAGAGGATGGCGGCTAGATCTGTTATCTTGCAGCAGGGAAGGGGGGGGCGTCCTATAGCTAACAATAATCACTTGGGAGAATTCAGGGCTTAATATATGAGTGTATAACCCTTATAAGTGATCAGCTGTATTATACAATTCCTGTTAGTTCCATATTTCAGGTTTAGTTTGTTATTACATATGTGGTGGCATGGTGGTGGGTTTAATGCTGTGCGCCCACTTGCATTGTTTTGTGTTGGGAGCAGTAGTGTATTTAGGTTTTGTGCTGCCCTAGGCCTGACTAAACTTGTGCACTCCCTACTTTAAATATGACCCACCCCTTCCTGTCAAGGCCACACCCCTTGCTGTTTAAGGCATGGGCACAGTGAGGCATGGGCACAGTGAGGCATGGGCACAGTGATGCATGGACACAGTGATGCATGGACACAGTGAGGCACTAGATGGCCGGTAAGCCCAGGACGTCATATGAAGTCCACCCAGGATGGGAGATCCCTTCTGTGGACGTCATTTAACAATGGGCAGGTAGAAAAGTGGTTAAAGGAGTTGTAAAGGCAGAATTTTTTTTTTGCATTAACATAAAAAACCTTCTGGGCCAGATTCACGTAGCTCAGCGGCAGTGGCGTCTCCAGCTTTCATATTTAGGGGGGGCACATGGGGGGACAGGGACAAAAGTAGGGGGGCCAACTATAAAATGCAATTATATATATATATATATATATATATATATATATATATATATATATATATATATATATATATATATATATATATCCTGGGGCCCTTTACTACGATCCCACTATGGGCCCTTTCACATGTTCTGCAGTGAGCTCCCTTCCTACTATACTGGGGCCCCCCAGGGTGGCAGAAAACAAGAGGTATATGTCACCAGCACAACAAGAAAACATAAGGGTCCAAAGCAGTGGAAGAACTATCAGGGTTGCAAAGGTTGTCTTGCCACCGGGCCCTGGTGTTCTGCCACAGTGGGGATCCCCAGCTGTCCTGTCCCTGCTATTTACAGCGCTAGTCTGGCGTCTGTCTCCTTGGCAGCGGCGGCAGTCTATTAGGACCTAGTGCTGGTGACATTATGGGTGCATGCAGGGGAAGGCTGGCACTATTGGTTATAGAGAGCCGAGCCCCCAGCTGGTCACCTAGCAGCAGTAATGCTGTATAACCTTCTCTGTTGACATGCTGATCGGGATGTGATCCAGGTGATGCTCCCAGTCAGATCTAATAAACACAATATTTATTAGCATCAAGAGTACAACCACATAAATATAATCAACCGTGTGATCAGCAGCCATGTGGGCTCTATGCCTGTAAAGTGTGGGCTTTGATCAATAAAATCACTGATATTTATGACTAGGATTTGACTAAGAGCATCACCTGGATTGCATCCCGATCAGCATGTCAGAGAAGGGTCCACTGCTGCTAAGCAACCTGCAGGGAGCTCAACTGTCTACAACCAATAGAGATGGGCTCGGGTGTGTTTGAAATCCCACATGCCCGATCACGCCAGGAAGCCGACACTCCACAGTGCTAATCAATGTATGGGCTGCCTAAGAGCTAAGACCAGCCATAGACAGTTTAAATCTCAGCTGGTTCAGCAGAAACTGGCTGAGATTTGAACCATTAATGAGCAGATTCTCTTATGATTATCACTAGTGGTTGCTGTATAGCCACTGGTGATAATCACTGTTTGTTGGGAGAATACAATTGCTGGGCAGGAGGGATATTCCCCTGTCACCACTGTCTGTTGATGGGGGAATCATGCAAGTTTCTTTCCTGCAATCTGTGGATGCAGGAAAGAAATTTGCACCGTATATTATCTGCCTAACTGAAAGTGAAAGTAAATTGTGAATGTTTTGAAAGAACAGGAGAGGGGGAGGGAGACAGATCGGGGGGGGACAGAAGGGATGGAGATAATGTAGTTCAGTGATTACAGTGTACTGCAGTCTGCAGTGCACACACTTAAACACGGTCCAGGCTAGAATATCTGGTTGTGTGAGCGCTCGCATTATGCAGTGTCGGCGAGCACAGGGAGGGGGAGGAATCCCCCGCAGAGCTGACTGGGGGCGCTCTCCCTCTCAGGGAGCAAAATACAAAAATTCCAAAAAAAAAATTTTTTTTTTTTTTTTGGGGGGGGCACATGGTGGGGCACAGCATGATGTTGGGGGGGTCAGGGCCCCCTCTGGCCCCCCCCTAGGGACGCCTCTGCTCAGCGGATCTATAGATCCGCTCGATCTATGTGAATTAAGATCCGCTCCCGCAAGTTTAGGAGGCAAGTGGCTAATTCACAAACCACTTACCTCCAAACTTGCGACGGCGGATCCTAAATCCCCCAGCGGAATTCAAATTCCGCGGCTAGGGGAGTGTCATATTTAAATCAGGCGCGTTCCCGCGCCGATTTAAATACGCATGCGTCGTCTGGGGAATTTCCCGGCGTGCATTGCTCCCACTGACGTCAATAGGACGTCAGTGGTTGCGACGTGAGCGGGACTTGCGACGCGCGTGTTCGTGAATCGGCGTATGCAAACGACGTAGGAAATTTCAAATTCGACGCGGGAACGCCGGCTATACTTAACATTGGCTGCGCCTGATAAAAGAAAGGGTAAGTATACGACGGAAAACCGCTACGGAAACGACGTAAGAAGACTGCGACGGGTCCGCGTACGTTCGTGAATTTGCGTATCTCGCTGATTTACATATTATTTATCGTAAATCAGCGGGAACGCCCCCGGCGCCATTTTTAAATTGAAAAAAAGATCCGACAGTGTAACACATTGTAACACTGTCAGATCTTAGCCCTATCTATGCGTATCTGATTCTATGAATCAGGCGCATAGATAGGACCAGTGTAAGTCAGAGATACGATGGTGTATCTGTAGATACACCGTCGTATCTCTTTGTGAATCTGGCCCTCTGTGTGTAGAAGCCCCCCCCCCCCCCCCAGCAGCCCACTAATAACTTACCTGAGCCCCTTCTCTCCGCAGCGATCTCCACAAGTGTCTTAGCTCAGGGATCACCAAACTACGACCCTCCAGCTGTTGCGAAACTGCACATCCCATGAGGCATTGCAAAACTCTGACATTCACAGACATGACTAGGCATGATGGGAATTGTAGTTCCTGAACAACTGGAGGGCCGTAGTTTGTCCTAGCTGTCCCAGACACTCCTCCTGATTGGCTGAGACACAGCAGCGGCGCCACTGGCTCCTGCAGCTGTCAATCAAAAGCAGTCAGCCAATCAGGGGAGCCAGGTTGGGGCTCCCTGTCTGAATGGATACACAGAGCTCTGACTCAGCTCGGGTGCCCCCTGTAGCAAGCTGCTGGCTGAGGGGGGCACTCATCAGAGGGAGGGGCCAGGAGAGCAGAAGAGGGACCCGAGAAGAGGAGGATCTGGGCTGCTCTATGCAAAACCACTGTTGTTTTTTTTGTTTTTTTAAATGAGCCTTTACAATCACTTCAACCATCTGGGGATGGAGGGCTTACAGAATAAGCCAACCTTGGGCCAGACTCAGGTAGGGGCACGCAAAACTGCGGCAGCGTAACGAATGACATTTACGTTACGCCTCTGCAAGTTTTATGGGCAAGTGCTTGATTCACAAAGCACTTGCCTGTAAAGTTGCGGCGGCGTAAAAGGGGCCGGCGTAAGCGCGCGTAATTCAAATTATCCCGTAGGGGGCGTGGATCATTTAAATTAGGCGCGTTCCCGCGCCGAACGTACTGCGCATGCGCCGTCCCTAAAATTGCCCGACGTGCATTGCGGTAATGGACGTCGCAAGGACATCATTGGTATCGACGTGAACGTAAATAGCGTCCAGCGCCATTCACGGACGACTTGCGCAAACGACGTAAAATTTTCAAATCGCGACGCGGGAACGACGTCCATACTTAACATTGGCTGCGCCTCCTAATAGCAGGAGCAGCCTTACAACGAAAACGTTGTACGCAAACGACGTAAAAAACTACCGCCGGGCGCACGTACGTTCGTGAATCGGCGTAAGTATGTAATTTGCATACTCTACGCTGACATCTATGGGAGCGCCACCTATAGCGGCCAGCGTGAGAATGCACCCTAAGATACGACGGCATAAGAGACTTATGCCAGTCGTATCTTAGGCTAAAGTCGGCGTATCTAGCTTTCTGAATACAGAATGTAGATACGCCGGCGCTACTTAGCAATTACGCTGCGGATCTATGGATACGCCGGCGTAATTGCTCTCTGAATCTACCCCCTTGTGTTGTTATGCAACGTCCACTTTAAATCCTTCCACTCAACATAAGTTATGCACCATGCATTGACTTTTCGGCCTCATCCCTTGCCAAGGTCCGCATCCCGCCAACCAGCTGACGTCTCCGACGAGCGCTCTCATCAGCTGGACTTGCCGAAGACTAATGCCAAAAAAACGTCCAACTTAATTTTCTGCTGACACAAGCGGCTTCCCATGTGACATTTGCTGCTTTAGTTTGATGGCGCAACGGCTGAAAGCTGCGCAAGGAGATGACCTTTCCGTTTTATCTCCGAGGCCCCTGAAAGTTTTCACTTGAAGCTCGCCCTGCTCCATATTGAAGGTAACAGCAGCTCTGTCTTTGTCGTGTGCTGCAGACTTCACTCCCTCTGAATTTCGATGAGACGCCTCTTCAACTGTATGACTAAATCTCTGTCCGATGCGCTCCGCAAAGTGACAGATGTCTGATGGAGGTTCTTTTATTCTTTTTTTTTTTCTAGAGAATGACACGAGTCCTCCAAAGGTCTAACAGTCTTCAAAAACCTTCTGCATCTCTGAATTCTTAGATTTTCTTTCCTTTACACAATGAAGTCCTGTATTTAAAGTTTACTAATTATCGTATATACTCGAGTATAAGCCGAGTTTTTTGTGCTGAAAATGCCCCCCCTGGCTTATACTCGAGTCACCTTTTTGCGCCTGATCTCCCGGATTTTGGGACCCCGTACCGGCAGGCCGTAGGTCTCTTGGACCCCAAACGGGCACACATGTAGCCCCACTCTTCTTCTACAAGTGTGCAAAGTTTGTTGTCCGGGGGACCTACGGCCGGGGAGCACCAATTTTTCAAAGCAGGGCACCCCTTCCATATATACGGTATAACAGGACGGGTTCCCCTCAAAACAGGCCTCGCCAGGATCGAGAAAAGAAGTTGAGGTCACGTGCTCAGCGTCATATCCAGAGGTTGTCTTTGGGAAATAGAGGTATCGGTACTGCCAGCATTGCTGCAGAAGTTGAAGGAGTGAGGGGGTCAGCCTGTCAGTGTTCAGACCATACGCCGCACCCTGCATCAAATTGGTCCCAGAAGGAAGTCTCTTCTAAAGATGATGCACTAGAAAGCCCACAAACAGTTTGCTGAAGACAAGCAGACTACGGACATGGATTACTGGAACCATGTCCTGTGGTCTGATGAGACCAAGATAAACGTATTTGGTGTCAGATGGTGTCAGGCGTGTGTGGCGGCAACCAGGTGAGGAGAACAAAGACAAGTGTGTGTTGTCTACAGTCAGGCATGTTGGTGGGAGTGTCATGGTCTGGGGCTGCATGAGTGCTGCCGGTACTAGGGGGCTACAGATCATTGAGGGAACCATGAATGCCAACATGTACTGTGACATACTGAAGCAGAGCATGATCCCCTCCCTTCAGAGACAGGGCCGCAGGGCAGTATTCCATGTGATGACGACCCCAAACACACCTCCAAGACGACCACTGCCTTGCTAAAGAAGCCGAGGGTAAAGGTGATGGACTGGCCAAGCATGTCTCCAGACCTAAACCCTATTGAGCATCTGTGGGGGATCCTCAAACGGAAGGTGGAGGAGCGCAAGGTCTCCAACATCCACCAGCTCTGTGATGTCATCATGGAGGAGGGGAAGAGGACTCCAGTGGCAACCTGTGAAGCTCTGGTGAACTCCATGCCCAAGAGGGTTAAGGCAGTGCTGGCAAATAATGGTGGCCACAGAAAATATTGAGTCTTTGAGCCCAATTTGGACATTTTCATTAAGTTAGGGGTGTACTAATACTGACAGTGGTTTAGTATAGAATGAATGTATCCTATTAGCAACCAATAGAATACATTTATTCTATGTTAAAGTTAGTAGAAACATTGCATGCGCACAGCTTATGGACAATATTTTATGTAGGATCTTGCTGCTTCCTAGCAACCTAGAACACCCGGTAACAGGGACCGTCTGCATCCTAGCAACCATGAACCCTAGGTGGCAGGAGCTGTCGGTGTCCTAGCAACCAAAAGGATACATTTATTCTATGTAAATGTTAGTAGAAACATTGCATGCGCACAACTAATGGACAAGATTTTATGTAGGATCTTGCTGCTTCCTAACAACCTAGGACACAGGGTAACAGGGGCCGTCTGCATCCTAGCAACTAGGGTTGTCCCGATACCACTTTTTTAGGACTGAGTACGAGTACGATACTTTTTTTTAAGTACTCTTGCCGATACCGAATACCGATACTTTTTTTTAAATGTGTCCCCAAATGCAGCCATGTCCCCCCACATATGCAGCCATGTCCCCCCACATATGCAGCAATGCCCCCCCACATATGCAGCAATGTCCCCCCACATATGCAGCAATGTCCCCCCATATATCCAGCCATGTCCCCCCACATATGCAGCCATGTCCCCCATATATCCAGCCATGTCCCTCATATATCCAGCCATGTCCCCCATATATCCAGCCATGTCCCCCATATATCCAGCCATGTCCCCCCTATATTCAGCCATGTCACCCATAAATCCAGTCATGTCCCCCATATATCCAGCCATGTCCCCCCTCATATGCAGCAATGTCCCCCATATATCCAGCCATGTCCCCCATATATCCAGCCATGTCCCCCATATATCACAGCTTTCATTTGAATAGCTGTAGTGTTCCCTGCTGTGCTGCTTATAGACACTCCCCCTTGCTCGGGATTGGACAGATCCGTCCAATCCCGAGCAAGGGGGAGTGTCTATACGCAGCGCGGCGGGAAACACTACAGCTATTCAAATGAAAGCTGTGATATTCCCCGCACGCTGTTTAACCATGTGGCGGCGACGGCAGGCGGGGGGGGCGAGTATCGGATGAGGCATCGGGGGCATTTGCGGGAGTACAAGTACTCCCGCAAATACTTGGTATCGGTCCCGATACCGATACCGGTATCGGGACAACCCTACTAGCAACCATGAACCCTAGGTGGCAGGA
This sequence comes from Rana temporaria, assembly GCF_905171775.1. NCBI lineage: Eukaryota > Metazoa > Chordata > Amphibia > Anura > Ranidae > Rana > Rana temporaria. The sequence goes on along the minus strand of NC_053495.1, from coordinate 202,312,987 downwards.
GCTGCCAGTGTCCTAGCAACCAATAGGATACATTTATTCTATGTAAATGTTAGCAGAAACATTGCATTCACACAGCTTATGGACAAGATTTTATGTAGGATCTTGCTACTTCCTAACAACCTAGAACACCCGGTAACAGGGGCCGTCTGCATCCTAGCAACCAGGAACCCTAGGTGGCAGGAGACGCCTGCATGCTCTGAAAAGTGATCCGCGCGCCTCCAGAGCGCTCCCCCCTTCCTGCGCTGCAAAAAAACTCCAAAAACTAAACCGCGCTCAGATTCCAGAGTCAGAGCAAAGTGTGATGGACAGCTGGGAATTCTGGGTATCCATCCCGCGTAGAAGGTAATCTGTAGGATCACAGCGGCTCCCTCCCCATCCATGGATTAGCCTTTTCATGCTGCCTGCTGGAATTCCGATGAAAGTTTCTCTGATATTTTCAAAATACTAAACTAATTGCCTTTCCGTGAACCTCGCCGCCTCCTGAGCGATCACAGAGTGATCCCGGACCTCCGACCCTCCTGTCTGCGCGCTACACATCACCCGCTTATTTATCTGTGCCCCCGTCTGCTAGGAGAGGGCCCCCCCTCACACCGGGCGGCTGTATAATTGTGGCCCCGACTGTGCCGGGAAGTCGAATTCCAAGGCTCAGATGTTTTTTTTTTTTAAGGTATCTCGAGAGACACGATTGGCTTGTCTTCGCGGGGAAAAAAAAATATTTGCGTCCAACGTTTCTGGGATAACGACTCCAATTTCAGGATCTGCTGTTGTATCAAATATAATTCGTTTGGTTTTTCGTTGCTCAAGTGGAAAATAACATACCGTATTTATCGCGGTATAACGCGCTCCCGCGTATACCGCGCACCCCTAAAGATGCCCCGAATCCTGTGGAAAAAAAGTTTGTTTTGTACTTACAGTTTTGGTGTCTTGCGCGGCGTCCATCGGCGGCCTCGTCGGGTCCGGCGTCCTTCTGCGGCTTTGTTTGTCCTTCTGCGGCTTTGGGTGTCCCTCTTGCGGCGGTTCCGGTGTCCTCTTCGGCGGGTCCCGGCGTCCTTATGTGGCATCCTCCCCGCTCGTTTCCCGCGCCGAGTTTGAATACTGCGCCAACATATACAGAGCACAGTACACTCGTGTATTGTCGGCAATGCTCGGCTACCTGCGCTGACGTCCTGTACGTCCAGGACGTGAGCGCGGAAGGAGCCGAGACTGCCCGACTATACCCGAGTGTACTGCGCTCAGTATATGTCGGCGCAGTATTCAAAACTCAGCGCGGGAAAGCGGGTATCGGCGTATACCGCGCACCCACGATTTTGCCCTGATTTTCAGGGCAAAAAAGTGCGCGGTATACGCCGATAAATACGGTAAATAGATGTGATGCAAGGTGCATGCGAGGTAATGTGTCGGTGTAACACTTCCAGGTATTTATTACCTCTCACAGAGATCACAGGACTCCCCCCTGACAATGCAGAAAGATGGCGCCATCTTTGTTCAGGCATCGTCCGAGGTCACCATCTACCTTCTAGACTGAGGAGAAGGGTGACCACATTTCCAAACTGCCATTCAGGGACACACCCCCTCTCTCACCTTCCCCCAGAAAAGATGAGGGGGGGGGCGGGGGAAATGTAGTCTCGGGGGTTGATGGGGAATTTGGCGGCGGGTTATTTGTCAGGTGAATGCGCCACTTGCCACCAAATGCAGTGCTGCTGTCACTCCCTCTGCATGAGCCACAGTGAAGTTACGACGTTTACGTTAGATTTGTGCGGCGTAAAGTTGCCCCTGCTATATGAGGGGCAACCAATGTTAAGTATGGCCGTCGTTCCCGCGTCGAAATTTAAAAATGTACGTTGTTTGCGTAAGTCGTCCGTGAATGGGGCTGGATGCCATTTACGTTCACGTCGAAACCAATGACGTCCTTGCGACATCATTTAGCGCAATGGACGTCGGGAAATTTTAGGGACGGCGCATGCGCATTACGTTCGGCGCGGGAACGCGCCTAATTTAAATGATCCACGCCCCCTACCCGGATCATTTGAATTAGGCGGGCTTGCGCCGGGGGATTTACGCTACGCCGCCACAACTTTACAGGCAAGTTCTTTGTGAATAAAGCACTTGCCTGTAAAACTTGCGGCGGCGTAACATAAATGACATACGTTACGCCGCCGCAGTTTTACGCCCAGATACGAGAATCTGGGCCAAATAGACTAGAATAACATAGAAAGAATATAAGCATCTTCTGAAATTCAAATTTCAAATAGAATACATTTTGAATTGAATACATAAAAAAAAAAAAAAAATAGAATAGAAAGAATATAACCATTTCTCAAAATTCAAATAGAATCAATTCAAATTTTAATAGAATCGAAAATAATAGATTAGCATAGAAAAAAAAATGAATAGAATAGAAAGAATATAACCATCTTCCGAAATTTTGAATTTCAAATAGAATCATTTTGAATAGAAAATAATAGAATAAAAAAGAATAGAATAAACAAATAAAAAACAATGGCCCAGATTCAGGTAGAATTTGCCCCTTTCTTACGGAGGCACAGGGCAACGTTTTTGCCCTGCGCCCCCGCAAATTTACTGCGCTACCCGCGATTCACGGAGCAGTAGCTCCGTAAATTGCGGGGGCGCTCTGTAAACTTGCCCTGCGTAAGGGCGCCTAATGTAAATGATCCCGTAGGGGGCGGGAATCATTTAAATTAGGCGCGCTCCCGCGCCGAGCGTAGATCGCATGCTCCGTCGGGAAACTTTTCCGACGTGCATTGCGGCAAATGACGTCGCAAGGACGTCATTTGCTTCAAAGTGAACGTGAATGGCGTCCAGCGCCATTCACGAATCACTTACGCAAATCACGTAAATTTCGAACGTCGCAACGCGGGAACGACGGGTATCCTATAGCATTGGCTGCGCCTGCTATTAGGATGTGCAACCTTACGCGAAACCCGACGTACGCAAACTACGTAATTTGCGTACGCAGGGCTCGCGCAACGTTGTGAATCGGTGTTAGTTTGCAATTTGCATACTATACGCTGACCACAATGGGAGCGCCCCCTAGCGGTCATCGCTAGAATGCAGCCTAAGATATGCGGGCATAAGAGCCTTATGCCACGCAGATTTTAGGCTGCAGTCGGCGTAACGAGATCTCTGAACTAACTATGGTTACGCAGGCGCAATTGCTCTCTGAATCTGGGCCAATATAATTAAAACAAAATTATAATAAAAATGCCATAAAGCTATCCCCTATTCTGTATACCAGGGGTCTCAAACTCAAATTACCTGAGGGCCACAAGACAAGTTTTCATATGTCATGGGGGGCCGCATGCAAACTTTCAAACTTCAAAAACAACAGTACTGGTGTCAGCGAACACATTATTACCACCAGCACTGGTGTAAGTCAGGGTTTGACAAATTTGCTTGGAATCTAGGAGCCAGCTAAAAAAGTTAGGAGCCAGAAAACGCGCCCCGTCCCGACGAGCTTGCGCGCAGAAGCGAACACATACGTGAGCAGCGCCCGCATATGTAAACGGTGTTCAAACCACACATGTGAGGTATCGCCGCGATCGTTAGAGCGAGAGCAATAATTCTAGCCCTAGACCTCCTCTGTAACTAAAACATGCAACCTGTAGAATTTTTTAAACGTCGCCTATGAAGATTTTAAAGGGTAAAAAAGTTTGTCGGCATTCCACAAGCGGACGCAATTTTGAAGCGTGACATGTTGGGTATGAATTTACTCGGCGTAACATTATCTTTCATAATATAAAAAAAATGGGGATAACTTTACTGTTGTCTTATTTTTTAATAAAAAAAAGTGTAATTTTTTCCCAAAAAAGTGTGCTTGTAAGACCGCTGCGCAAATACGGCGTAACAGAAAGTATTGCAATGATCGCCATTTTATTCTCTAGGGTGTTAGGATAAAAAATATATATGTGAAAAGGGGAAAGTGCGCTTACCAATGAAATTAAATACAATAGTGAACCAGCTGCTAACTCAAAAATGTTATACTAACATAAAATCTTATACAAAAAATGTGGAGTAGCGCTTAAGAAATAATAATTGAAGGCCTCCAATTGACAAAGGCTGTTGTGAAATGTCAATCAAAATACTAAAGTACATGTGATCAAAGTCAAATAATCAAATAATCAATAGTCCAAGTGAAAGGAAAAAAAAGGAGCGTAACGCCCCAGGCGGTGAATAAGATCTGGCTCCAATATGGATAAATGCAACTTGCTGACCCTTACCACAAACGAAGGTCCCAACGGACCTAGTCAAGCTGGAATCGCTGAGTGTATTGAAGAAAGGACTAGTCAGTGTAGAAGGTCCCTCCCGAGGTCATAAATCCATAAAGAAAGCAACCAGAAAAAAAAGAAAACTCATATAGTGTAAATCTGTGTTAAAAATATACACCTAAGTGTATCACCCTGTGACTGGAAACAGACAGTGTGAACGTAAAAACCACCACCTGTGCACACACTGACCCTTACCAGAGCATAGGATCCATCCGGATCAGTCAGAGCATAGGGAACATACACAATGAGCAGCAATGGAGTGTCTCAGCCGATGTTGCAGCAGGAGATGCAGTAAATCCAAAGTATAAGGGGAGGAAAGAGAACTCACATGGCGTGATATCGTACAGATATTTATTAAAAGAAATAGTATCACTTACAGTTGGATACAGAATTGTCAGCAGAGAGAAAAAGCCGGCCGGCGTAACAAAACAAATCCTCAATTCGCGGTGACGTCAGCACGTCGCCTCCCTACGTTTCGTCTGCTCTTAGACGTGGTCACGGGAATGAGGAGACGTTCTGCGTCACCGCATAAATACGAAAAAAGGGCGGGGAATCAGTCAGACAACAGTCTCTAAAGATCACCCGTCCGCCATCTTACTTGAGGGCTACAGTCAGGGAAACAAATATTATTGCATATAAGAGAACCTAAGCTGTTATAGGAACGTATCCTAACACCGGAACCCCGGATATTATCTCTTCAAGGGACCGTGGAAGGAATACTAAATATGCAACACTCAAAATAAATAAACAAAAAGGGGAGGATGGTTTAAAAACGGTAATGTACATCCTCAGAGACTGATGTCCGTCCGGCCAGCGCCATGGCAACATTATTATAAAAAGCAAACAGAAGATATATAGTCACAGAGGACATGATAACAGTCCAAACACCGCCAGAGAAAACTGACACATGTCCTCTGACTCTGGTGCTTCATTCAGTAACCTAAATGGCACCATCATTAATAACTATTAATGATATTGTAAATGATATAAATACATGATATAATTACAGTAAGACAAATGTAGACAGTCCATTGCTTGCCAACAGTGACCCAATTAAAAAACTGCAAAAAATTGAGCAGCAGGAAAATGAAAAATTGCACTATTTCGTAAAAAACATATATAAAACGTGTGAAACATATTATATTATTAAAAAGAATATGAAAAGGTTAAAAAAGGACTAAAAATATTCAGATATGCAAAACCAATGAGGTGGGTGTCCTGCGCCTAAGCGTTATCGATGAAACAATTAACATCCACCTCAATGTTCATACCATAAGGTTCATAACATTTTAATTGGTGAATCCACTTCATCTCAGATCTTGAGATACTCCTCACCAAATCACTCCCTCTCCAGTGTGCCTGAAATTTCTCAATTCCTAGGAAGATAGTCCCCACAGGATCCTTATTGTGAGCCAACAAATAATGTTTGGACACAGAATGATTAGGGAAGCCATTACAGATGTTCGTGAGGTGTTCATTCAAACGTATGTGGAGGGGACGTTTCGTCCTTCCCACATATTGGAGTCCGCAAGGGCATTGAAGTAGGTATACCACTCCCACCGTAGAACAGGTGATGAATGTTTCTATTGGGAACCTCTTATTTGAATGTCTGGAGCCAAAGCTGGTTGTTTTCTTAGAGATTTGACGATTGACCACACAAACATTACATTTGCCACATTTGAAAAAACCCACAAGGCCAGATAAAAACATGGAAGGGATCCTGGGTGGATCCAGGACATTAGGGGCCAGCTTATCCTTCAACGATGCTGAACCCCTAAAGATAACACGGGGTTTGTCTGGTAATATTGCACCCAAAATCTTGTCACTCTTGAGCACATGCCAATGTTTACTGATGATATGTTTAACATTAGCATGTTGACAGCAATAATCTGTCACAAAAGGAGTTTTGTAACTACCACTTTGATCATCTCGGGGTTTAATACAAAGTAAATCCTCACGATTAGTTTTGGTCACCAAATCCAAAGTGTCAATCAAGGAACCACGGTCATAACCCTTTTCAACAAAGCGTTCAGTGAGGACCTTAGCCTGATCAAGGAAAACGTTGTGTTTACTGCAATTCCTTTTCAGGCGGAGGAATTGCCCCTTGGGCACAGCTCTAAGCCAAGTGACATGATGACAGCTGTCACTTGGAATAAAGGCATTTCTGTCAGTACTCTTAAAGTAGGTGGCAGTGGTGAAAGCATCAGTGTCTGCAGAAATGGTAAGATCCAAAAAATTAATCTTTTGCTTACTGGCCTCATATTTAAGAATAATCCCCCTGTTGTTAGTATTGAGGAATGTCATGAAGGTGGACAACTCATTCTCAGACCCTGTCCAAAGGAGGAGGATGTCGTCTATGTACCGCACCCATAACCGAATATGGGGCCTAGTACCAACACAGACGACATCCTCCTCCCATTTGGCCATAAATAGATTGGCCAGACTCGGGGCATATTTGGCCCCCATCGCCACTCCCTTATCCTGCCTGTAATACTGACCATCATGCCAAAAAAAGTTGTGAGATGCGGCATATTGCAGTAACTCCATGATGAAGGAGATTTGAGCAGTCGGAAGACCTGAATCTCTTTCAAGAAAAAATGAGACAGCTTCCAATCCTAGATCGTGTGGGATCACCGTGTATAAGGAAGTGACATCTGCAGTCACCAGCCATAAGTCAGGTGTAGGTTGAATACCAGACAACAGATTAATGACCTGTCTGGTATCCTTTAGATAGGAAGGCATATTTCTCACCAGAGGCTGGAGAAAGAAGTCAATGTATTTGCCCACCCGGGACGTCACGGAATCAATTCCGCTTACTATAGGGCGTCCCGGGGGGCAAACAGGGTCTTTATGTATCTTAGGAAGGTAATACATTATAGGCACCCGAGGAGCCTTAGGAACCAGAAATGCTTTTTCCTTCTTATTCAAAATGTTAAGACGAAAGCCTTTAGTTACAATCTTCACCAAAGCTTTCTTATATCTGTCTCCCGGATTGAGGGGGAGACGGGTATAAGTATCACCATCATCAAGGATACGTCTCATTTCCAACAAGTAGTCATCTTTATTTAGGACCACAATACCACCCCCTTTGTCCGCAGGGCGAATGACAAGATTCTTGTTGGCACACAAGGACTTAATACCCTCCTCCAAACTTAATTTGCATCTTACTTTCTTGGTATTCAGACTGTCTAAATCTTTGAGTGTGAGGTCTCTAAAGACTTTTAGAGACGCCGGAAGTTGACCCGGTGGGTTATAAGTGGACGCATTGGCCAAACCTGAATGGACATAGTTAGAAGTCATAGTAGTTGATGGATTAAAAGGGTTTGAGGAAACATAACGCTGAATGTTTAGTTTCCGAATAAATTTATGAACATCCATATAAGCTCTAAATTTATTGATGTTTTTTGGAGGGGCATATTTCAAACCCTTATCAAGGACGTATAGTTCTGAACTAGACAAAACATGGGAACTGAGGTTAAAAATGCCGGCCCCTGTTACGTTTTCGGCCTTTTTGGGCTTAGTGTGTTTGCCCCCTCGGCTCCCTCTTTTAGTTCGGCCATTCTTTTTGTTCCCTGGCCAGCCTTGTGAAAACCCCAATTAGATTGAGTCAAATTGGAATAGCTGGGATACCCCAGTTCAAAAGGGGCTGGGGATACAGTTTGGCTGGTAGAGGGCTCGTTAGAAAAATTATGACTCTCAATGTTCTCTAAATTTCCCAATGGAAGAAAACTGTTATGGGTAAGCACATTGTAATCTGGCTCAAAGGTTCCAGTATAGTGCACTACCTCATTGTCAGTGTATCTCTGTGTCACATTTGGGTGAAGGCCTAAATTGTATGTGTTAGAATGTCCCAAATTGTGAGAGATTGGTTGTCCACCAACAAGGTTTGGTGGATAACCTGGGGGCGGAACATTAAAGGTACCCCGACCCCGTGGGTCAACAGTGGTTGGTCTCCCCAAAGTGCCTTGTCCCCATGGCTGACCATAGTGCGAAGGTGGTGGGCCAAATGGTCCACGCTGGTTACCCCTCCCTCTCCCCAAATTGGGGGCATAAGGTGCTGTCTGTTTTTTGGTTCTCTGATGTCCTTTAGGGGTGTTGTTAGGATTAGTGCGACCTATACCTCCTCGCCCCTGAGGCACATTGGTGCAGGTCCTCACTGAACGCTTTGTTGAAAAGGGTTATGACCGTGGTTCCTTGATTGACACTTTGGATTTGGTGACCAAAACTAATCGTGAGGATTTACTTTGTATTAAACCCCGAGATGATCAAAGTGGTAGTTACAAAACTCCTTTTGTGACAGATTATTGCTGTCAACATGCTAATGTTAAACATATCATCAGTAAACATTGGCATGTGCTCAAGAGTGACAAGATTTTGGGTGCAATATTACCAGACAAACCCCGTGTTATCTTTAGGGGTTCAGCATCGTTGAAGGATAAGCTGGCCCCTAATGTCCTGGATCCACCCAGGATCCCTTCCATGTTTTTATCTGGCCTTGTGGGTTTTTTCAAATGTGGCAAATGTAATGTTTGTGTGGTCAATCGTCAAATCTCTAAGAAAACAACCAGCTTTGGCTCCAGACATTCAAATAAGAGGTTCCCAATAGAAACATTCATCACCTGTTCTACGGTGGGAGTGGTATACCTACTTCAATGCCCTTGCGGACTCCAATATGTGGGAAGGACGAAACGTCCCCTCCACATACGTTTGAATGAACACCTCACGAACATCTGTAATGGCTTCCCTAATCATTCTGTGTCCAAACATTATTTGTTGGCTCACAATAAGGATCCTGTGGGGACTATCTTCCTAGGAATTGAGAAATTTCAGGCACACTGGAGAGGGAGTGATTTGGTGAGGAGTATCTCAAGATCTGAGATGAAGTGGATTCACCAATTAAAATGTTATGAACCTTATGGTATGAACATTGAGGTGGATGTTAATTGTTTCATCGATAACGCTTAGGCGCAGGACACCCACCTCATTGGTTTTGCATATCTGAATATTTTTAGTCCTTTTTTAACCTTTTCATATTCTTTTTAATAATATAATATGTTTCACACGTTTTATATATGTTTTTTACGAAATAGTGCAATTTTTCATTTTCCTGCTGCTCAATTTTTTGCAGTTTTTTAATTGGGTCACTGTTGGCAAGCAATGGACTGTCTACATTTGTCTTACTGTAATTATATCATGTATTTATATCATTTACAATATCATTAATAGTTATTAATGATGGTGCCATTTAGGTTACTGAATGAAGCACCAGAGTCAGAGGACATGTGTCAGTTTTCTCTGGCGGTGTTTGGACTGTTATCATGTCCTCTGTGACTATATATCTTCTGTTTGCTTTTTATAATAATGTTGCCATGGCGCTGGCCGGACGGACATCAGTCTCTGAGGATGTACATTACCGTTTTTAAACCATCCTCCCCTTTTTGTTTATTTATTTTGAGTGTTGCATATTTAGTATTCCTTCCACGGTCCCTTGAAGAGATAATATCCGGGGTTCCGGTGTTAGGATACGTTCCTATAACAGCTTAGGTTCTCTTATATGCAATAATATTTGTTTCCCTGACTGTAGCCCTCAAGTAAGATGGCGGACGGGTGATCTTTAGAGACTGTTGTCTGACTGATTCCCCGCCCTTTTTTCGTATTTATGCGGTGACGCAGAACGTCTCCTCATTCCCGTGACCACGTCTAAGAGCAGACGAAACGTAGGGAGGCGACGTGCTGACGTCACCGCGAATTGAGGATTTGTTTTGTTACGCCGGCCGGCTTTTTCTCTCTGCTGACAATTCTGTATCCAACTGTAAGTGATACTATTTCTTTTAATAAATATCTGTACGATATCACGCCATGTGAGTTCTCTTTCCTCCCCTTATACTTTGGATTTACTGCATCTCCTGCTGCAACATCGGCTGAGACACTCCATTGCTGCTCATTGTGTATGTTCCCTATGCTCTGACTGATCCGGATGGATCCTATGCTCTGGTAAGGGTCAGTGTGTGCACAGGTGGTGGTTTTTACGTTCACACTGTCTGTTTCCAGTCACAGGGTGATACACTTAGGTGTATATTTTTAACACAGATTTACACTATATGAGTTTTCTTTTTTTCTGGTTGCTTTCTTTATGGATTTATGACCTCGGGAGGGACCTTCTACACTGACTAGTCCTTTCTTCAATACACTCAGCGATTCCAGCTTGACTAGGTCCGTTGGGACCTTCGTTTGTGGTAAGGGTCAGCAAGTTGCATTTATCCATATTGGAGCCAGATCTTATTCACCGCCTGGGGCGTTACGCTCCTTTTTTTTCCTTTCACTTGGACTATTGATTATTTGATTATTTGACTTTGATCACATGTACTTTAGTATTTTGATTGACATTTCACAACAGCCTTTGTCAATTGGAGGCCTTCAATTATTATTTCTTAAGCGCTACTCCACATTTTTTGTAAAAAATATATATAATGTTTGGGGGTTCTAATTAGAGGGAAGAATATGGCAGTGAAAATAGTGAAAAATGACATTAGAATTGCTGTTTAACTTGTAATGCTTAACTTGTAATACCAACGGCTGCCACCAGATGGCGCCAGCTCAAAAAAAACAAAAATGTTTTTTCCTCTTTGCTCCCCCCACTTCCGCCCCGCCATTTATAACTGGTCCGCTGGCCGCAAATGGATCGCGGGCCGGTACTTTGAGACCACTGCTGTAGACGCTATACCTTTTGCGCAAACCAATCAATAAACGCTTATTTTACCAAAAATATGTAGAAGAATACGTATCAGCCTAAACTGAGGAGAAAAAAACGTTTTTTTATATATATTTTTTGGGGATATTTATTATATCAAAAAGTAAAAATATGTCATTTTTTTGTTTATAGCGCAAAAAATAAAAAACGCAGAGGTGATCAAATACCACCAAAAAAAAAAATCTATTTGTGGGAAAAAAAGGACGTCAATTTTGTTTGGGAGCCACGTCGCGCGCAATTGACAGTTAAAGCGGCGCAGTGCCGAATCGCAAAAACTGGCCGGGTCCTTTAGCTGCCTAAAGGTCCGGGTCTTAAGTGGTTAAAGCGGCGCAGTGCCGAATCGCTAAAAATGGCCCGGTCATCGGGCAGCCAAATCCTCCGGGGCTGAAGTGGTTAATCTGGCCCTGTCGTGTCCCCTCCCCCAGTGGCCTCTAGCGCGGCCCAAGTCAAGCATGCAGGATGAGAGTTTAGATTTATTTTTTTCCCTGGCTGCATGCTTGCTCCTGGTAGTGATGTCAGGATCCGGATAACACACAACAGCAGCCACAATATTTCTGCCCTTACAGGTTCTCTTTTTAATTCATCAACTACCCAGGAAGGCGGCGAAGCTCGGGAATGACACCAAATTGGATTTCGTCTTCACACATTCCTCGCCGTACGGGAGAAGGTAAAACATTTAACGCCGGCCTCTTCCACCTGCCATCTGCTTTCCTGCGCTTTATCGCCGCGGAATAATGTGCGCGCACAGCTGGACTCCCTTGCACGAGGGGGAGGCACTCCTATCGGCGGAGCCCATCTACCGTGTACCGAGCTGTAATTAAGCAGAAAAGGTATTTGAGGGGAAGCTGCACTCCAAAGTAAGGGGCGAGCGACATCGCGGGAAGAATTGGAAATGAGAGCAAGGAAACGCACTCCGCATTAATTGTATCTAATGAACGCCATTGTTCGAGAACAACTACAACTTTATGTGCCCCCCAATAGACAGAGCAGACTGAGCAAACTATTGTAACCACTTATGTTTTTTAAGTTTCTGTTATAAAATTTTGCAAATAAGTAATTTATCTCCTTCACTGATGGGCGCTGATGAGGCTGCACTGATGGCCACTGAAGAGCACTGATGGGGGCAGCATTGATAAGGCGGCACTGATGAGGCTGCACTGATATGGGCACTGATGAGGCAGCACTGATGGGGTGGCACTGATGGACACTGATGAGGAGGCACTGATGAGACAGCACTAATGGGGTGGCACTGAGGAGGCACTGATAGGACTGCACTGCGGCACTGGTGCACTAATGGGCACTGAAGAGCACTGATGGGGCAGAATTGATGAGGCGGCACTGATGATGCTGCACTGATATGGACACTAATAGGCGGCACTGATGAGGCAGCACTGATGGGGTGGCACTGCAGAGCACTGATGGGGTGGCACTGATGAGGAGGCATTAACCACTTGGTAACCGCCCCATAGACAATATACGTCTACAGGGCGGGTGGTTAACTCTAGGAGGGCGTCAATGTACGTCCTCCCAGAGTCCGTCTCCCGCGCGTCCCCTGGGGCGCGCACACGGGAACATTCGTGACCGCCGGGTCCAGAGGACCCGGCCGATCACGAATCGCGGTAAACGGCCGCTGATAGCGGCCGTTTACCACGTGATCGCTCCGTCCAATGACGGAGCGATCACATGTAAACAAACCGGCGTCTTTTGATGACGCCGGTTCCTCCCTCCTCTCTCTGTACCGAGCGGTACAGTGTGAGAGGGGGAGCGCGGGTGTCAGCAGCGCTGTGGATGGATCTGTGACTATTGCAGTCACAGATCCATCCATCCCTGCTCAGCCATCCCTGAAACCCCCTGCAATACTGTGCAATACCCCCCCTACAATACTCTGCATACCCCCTACAATACTCTGCAATACCCCCCCTGCGCAATACTCTGCATACCCCCGGCAATACTCTGCATACCCCCCTGCGCAATACTCTGCATACCCCCCTGCGCAATACTCTGCATACCCCCTGCGCAATACTCTGCATACCCCCCTGCGCAATACTCTGCATACCCCCTGCGCAATACTCTGCATACCCCCTGCGCAATACTCTGCATACCCCCCTGCGCAATACTCTGCATACACCCCTGCGCAATACTCTGCATACACCCCTGCGCAATACTCTGCATATCCCCCTGCGCAATACTCTGCATATCCCCCTGCGCAATACTCTGCATACCCCCCTGCGCAATACTCTGCATACCCCCCTGCGCAATACTCTGCATACCCCCCTGCGCAATACTCTGCATACCCCCTGCGCAATACTCTGCATACCCCCCTGCGCAATACTCTGCATATCCCCCTGCGCAATACTCTGCATACCCCCTGCGCAATACTCTGCATACCCCCCCCTGCGAAATACTCTGCATACTCCCCCCTGCGAAATACTCTGCATACCCCCCCCTGCGAAATACTCTGCATACCCCCCCCTGCGAAATACTCTGCATACCCCCCCTGCGCAATACTCTGCAAACCCCCCTGCGCAATACTCTGCATACCCCCCTGCGCAATACTCTGCATACCCCCCTTCGCAATACTCTGCATACCCCCCTGCGCAATACTCTGCATACCCCCCTGCGCAATACTCTGCATACCCCCCTGCGCAATACTCTGCATACCACCCCCTGCGCAATACTCTGCATACCCCCCCCTGCTCAATACTCTGCATACCCCCCCTGCGCAATACTCTGCATACCCCCCTGCGCAATACTCTGCATTACTCCCCTGCGCAATACTCTGCATTACTCCCCGGCAATACTCTGCATTACTCCCCGGCAATACTCTGCATTACCCCTGCACAATTACTCTGCAATACCCCCCGCACCAATACTCTGCAATACCCCCCACACAATACTCTGCAATACCCCCGCACCATACTCTGCAATACCCCCGCACCAATACTCTGCAATACCCCCGCACCAATACTCTGCAATACCCCCGCACCAATACTCTGCAATACCCCCGCACCAATACTCTGCAATACCCCCGCACCAATACTCTGCAATACCCCCACACCAATACTCTGCAATACCCCCGCACCAATACTCTGCAATACCCCCACACCAATACTCTGCAATACCCCCGCACCAATACTCTGCAATACCCCGGCTAATACTCTGCAATACCCCGGCTAATACTCTGCAATACCCCGGCTAATACTCTGCAATACCCAGAAAATACTCTGGGGAAAAAATGCGTTTTAACCACTTCCCGCCCGCCGGCCGTCATGACGTCCTTGACTTTGTGCGGGGATATCTGAATGATGCCTGCAGCTACAGGCATCATTCAGATATCATTTTTTTCAGCCGGCGATTCACAACACCATAAGAATGATCATGGCCGCTGTTCCACCTCTTGATTGTTCTTACGGGAGGCGAAAGGGGACGTCTCCCCTCCCTTCTCCCTCCGGTGCCTCTTCTGACTCACAGCTACGATCAAAACCAGGATCGTTTTATTTTTTTTTATTTTTTTTCAGGCTTCCCAGCCTAGAGGTGAGATGTGAGGTCTTATTGACCCCACATCTCACTGTAAAGAGGACCTGTCATGCTATATTCCTATTACAAGGGATGTTTACATTCCTTGTAATAGGAATAAAAGTGATCAAAACATTTATTTTTGGGGAAAAACGTATCAAACTAAAATAAATAAAGTGAAATGAACAATAAAAATATATATTTTTTTTTAAAGCGCCCCTGTTCCTGCGTGCTCGTATACAGAAGCGACCGCACACGCAAGTCCCGCCCACATATGAAAACGGTGTTCAAACCACACATGTGAGGTATCGCTGCGAACGTTGGAGCAAGAGCAATACTTTTGGCCCTAGAGCTCTTCTCCAACTAAAAAGATGTAACCAGTAAAAATATTTAAAGCGTCGCCTATGGGGATTTTTAAGTAGCGAAGTTTGCCGCCATTCCACAAGCGTGTGCAATTTTGAAGGGTGACATGTTGGGTATCTATTGACTCGGCGTAACTTCATCTTTCATATTATGCAAAAACATTGGGCTAACTTTAATGTTTTTTTTTTTTTAAAAGCACAAAACCGTTTTATTTTCAAAAAAACACATTCGAACAATTGCTGCGAAAATAACGTGCGCGATAAAAAGTTGCAACGACCGCCATTGTATTCTCTAGGGTTTTTGCTAAAAAAGCATATATAATGTTTTGGTGTTCTATGTAATTTTCTAGCAAATAAATGATGATTTTTACATGTAGGAGAGAAATGTCAGAATTGGTCTCGGTGCTCCAGAACGCCTGATGGCGCTCCCTGCATGTTGGGCCTCTGTATGTGGCCACGCTGTGTAAAAGTCTCACACATGTGGTATCGCCATACTCGGGAGGAATAGCAGAATGTGTTTTGGGGTGTAATTAGTGTTATGCATATGCTGTGTGTGAGAAATAACCGGCGAATATGAACATTTTGTTAAAAAAAAAAAAAAAAAAAAAATCTTGATTTTGCAAAGAATTGTGGGAAAAAATTACAACTTCTAAAAACTCACCATGCCTCTTTCTAAATACCTTGGAATGTCTTCTTTCCAAAAAGGGGTCATTTGGGGGGTATTTGTACTTTTCTGGCTTGTTAGGGTCTCAAGAAATGAGAGAGGCTGTCAGTACATCAGATGTGATCAAATTGATCAATTTTCAGTAATTGGTACCATAGCTTGTAGACCCTATAACTTTCACCCAGACTAAATAATAACCCAATTTTTTTTTTTTTTTTACCAAAGATATGTAGCAGTATACATTTTAGGCCAAATTTATGAAAAAAAATACTTTTTTGCAAAATGTTATAATAGAAATGAAGAAAAATTCATTTTTTTTACAAAATTTTCTTTCTTTTTTCATTTATAGCGGAAAAAATAAAAACCGCAGAGGTGATCAAATACCACCAAAAGAAAGCTCTATTTGTGGGAAAAAAAGGACAAAAATTTCATTTGGTTACAGTGTTGTATACCTGAGTTATTGTCATTCAAAATGTGAGAGCACCGAAAGCTGAAAATTGGTCTGGTTATTAAGGGTGTTTAAGTGCCCAGTTGTCAAGTGGTTAATATGCGGCACTAATGGGGTGGCACTGATGAGGAGGCACTGATGAGGCAGCACTAATGGGGTGGCAATGAGGAGACACTGATGAGACTGCTATGCGGCACTGATGGGCACTAATAGGCGGCACCGATGGGCACTGAATGGCACTGACGAGGCTGCACGAATGGGCACTGATGAGGCAGTACTAATGGGGCATCACTAATGGGCACTGAAGAGGGGGCACTGATGGGACTGCGCTGATATGCAGCACTGATGAGCACTCATAGGCAGTACTGATGGGCACTCATAGGCAGTACTGATGGGCACTCATGGGGCTGCACTGATAACCAGGGCACTGATTATCTGTGCACTTGTCCTCAGTCACACTTGCCAGTTACCGTCTCTGCCCAGGCCACTTACAAACTATGGCAGTGGTCTGTGGACTTAAGAGAAGATGACAACAACTTTTTCCTTTTTAAGCACTGTAGATGTACACAATTGCGCGGCTTTTTATATTGTTTTATTTTCTTGTCATCACACGCTAGCCGCTGCCTGAATTAATGGTGTTGTGATAGCGCGGTTTTTTGGTGTACAGATGTACACAATTGCAAGTGCCACACAGAGGCGGCTCACTAATTAGGCGGTCGCCTAAGGCCTTGCATTCACAGGGGGCCTCGCGGCGGCCTAATTTGCCTGTGATCAACACTAATGTCTGCGCCATCGGATCTCTCTATCACCCCTCTCTCTCTTTCTCACCTCCCCCCTCTCTCCCCCTCTTGCATTGGCTGAATATGTCGTGAGTGGGGCCTCATGTCTAAGTTTTGCCTAAGGCAGGCATGTCCAAAGTCCGGCCCGGGGGCCAATTGTGGCCCCCGTTCCAGTTTAAAGTGGCCCCACTGGTAATTTGGATATATACTGTATTTATCGGTGCTGCCTCGGAGGGGACAGGGAGAGAGGGAATGAGTGCTGTCAAATTACATACAGGAGAATCTCCTGTTTACTCTGCGGTATCTGTAATAGGAAGTCCCATCTCCTGGGCTGCCATTGGACAACGTTCTGTCTATCATAGGAGGCAGGACATTGTATTAAAGAGGCTGCTGTGTAAACAGGAGATTCTCCTGTATGTAATCTGTTGGTGCTCATCCCGCCTCCCCTCCCCTTCCCTCCGAGGCTGCAGATGGGCATCGATCAGGCTGCATTCATGGCAATGGAGATGCTGCATTCATGGCAATGGCGAGGCTGCATTCATGGCAATGGCAGGGCTGCATTCATGGCAATGGCAGGGCTGCATTCATGGCAATGGCAGGGCTGCATTCATGGCAATGGCAGGGCTGCATTCATGGCAATGGCAGGGCTGCATTCATGGCAATGGCAGGGCTGCATTCATGGCAATGGCAAGTCTGCATTCATGGCAATGGCAGGGCTGCATTCATGGCAATGGCAGGGCTGCATTCATGGCAATGGCAGGGCTGCATTCATGGCAATGGCAGGGCTGCATTCATGGCAATGGCAGGGCTGCATTCATGGCAATGGCAAGGCTGCATTCATGGCAATGGCAAGTCTGCATTCATGGCAATGGCAAGGCTGCATTGATGGGCAATGACCTTTATTTTGCTTCACAGTTCTTTATTAACATTTTTTTTCCGAAACTTCCCTCCTAAAGTGAAGGTGCGTGTTATACGCCGATAAATACGGTATATCCAAATAATACGCCTGAGCTCATCTCTTCACCACACACAGCTACAAAGGCAAGAGAATTCTTGTTGGGCCGTGTATTAGTTGCTCGGAGGAACACAGACCAAATTTTAATGGTCCAAAGAATGTCAGGCAAAATGTCCGGCCCTTATGCATGTTCACTTCATCAAATCTGGCCTTCTTTGAAAAAAGTTTGGCCACCCCTAAGGCCTCACAAAGCCTAGAGCCCCTGATCTGACGATATGGTTCCTGTAAGGACTGCGCAGGCGCAATCCTTGCCGACGGAAATCACTGAACCTCGGCCGGCATCCAGGGCGACGTGGAATTTGAGGAAAGTGGCCAGTCGGCCTCACATCCTCGCTCCGCTCGCTCGGCCTCCTGCCTCTTTTTTTAACATCCTCCAATCCACGGGGATGTTAAGGAATGAGCCTGGATGCCGGCAGAGGTTCGGAGATTTCCGTCGGCAAGGATTGCGCCTGCGCAGTCCTTACAGGAACCATCTCGATAGGGGAACCATACCGACAAGTCACCGCCTCTGGTGCCACTTTTGCAGATGATGAAGTCCCAGCTCACAGTCCCTGCTGCCGGCGGAGTGATATCGGCTTGCTCACTGCCTGCCTCCTTCAACAAGCGGATGATCCCCCCCCCCCCCCCCCAATCAAGGCATTTTGATATTTGAATAACTCCTCCCAAAAGCCCGCCCACTGCTTGCATTGGGGTGAAGGTTCCTGAGAGGAGTCCTGGGGCCCCAGGGTGCTGTCCCAATGCTGAAATGGTATATAAAGCCAGTTTCAGCACAACGGAGAGCTCCTAATGCTGGCAAATTGGCTTCTGCAGCTTACTGTACCTCTGATATTCAAAGACATTCATTGGCTGCTGGATTCTCTGCTTGTAAATAGGGTGACTGTGCAAACGCCATTGACACTTTCTTGGGTTCCCAGTGAATCCTTCATAGATAAACCCATGAAGTTAACGCGGAACAATACTCCCCTAGGACCCAACGATGCGGCATACCCAAGATTCCCTTCCCCCGGCCGCTGACCTCTTCCGGGGCCGGTTTTCAGGTCTCCATTGCCAGAACAGCGGCAGACAGGCAGGTAAGCAACTTTAACCACTTCAGCCCCAGAGGAATTGGCTGCCAAATGATTGTGCCACTTTTTTTGCGATTTGGCACCAAAGACCAAAGCACTTTTTGCGATTCGGCACTGCGTCGCTTTAACTGACAATTGCGCGGTCGTGCGACGTGGCTCCCAAACAAAATTGGCGTCTCTTTTTTCCCACAAATAGAGCTTTCTTTTGGTGGTATTTGATCACCTCTGCGGTTTTATTTTTTTGCGTTATAAATAAAAAAAATTCAATATTTTTAACTTTTTGCTATAATAAATATCCCCAAAAAATACATATAAAAATAATTTTTTTCCCTCAGTTTAGGCCGATACGTATTCTTCTACCTATTTTTGGTAAAAAAAAAATCGCAATAAGCGTTTACTGATTGGTTTGCACAAAAGTTATAGCGTTTACAAAATAGGGGATAGTTTTATGGCATTTTTATTCATTTTTTTTTATTATTAGTAATGGCGGAGATCATCGATTTTTTATCATCACTGCGACATTATGGCGGACACTATTTTGGGACCATTCACAATTATACAGCGATCCGTGCTATAAAAATGCACTGATTACTGTATAAATGTGTCTGGCAGGGAAGGGGTTAACCACTAGGGGGCAAGGAAGGGGTTAAGTGTGTCCTAGGGAGTGTTTCTAACGGTGTGGGGGCGGAGCTTACTGTGACAGGACACTGATCACTGCTCCCGATGAGAGGGAGCAGACGATCAGTGTCCTGTCACTAGGCAAAACAGGGAAATGCCTTGTTTACACTGGCCTCTCCCCGTTCTGCAGCTCTGTGACACGATCGCGGGACACCGGCGGACACTGACCCACAGGTCCTGTGGGCACGGTCGCGCCAGTGGCGAGCACGCGCCCGCACGGTGCGAAATTCAAAGTAACGTAAATATATGTTACTTTGCACAGCCGTGCCATTCTGCCGACGTAAATGTGAAGGCGGTCGGCAAGCGGTTAATGCAGAAGAGACAAAGCATGTCTTTTCTGCATTAAAATTTCGGCCTGTATACCCATTTTAAAACTTAGGAATAAAGTTCCACTTTAACCAAAAAAAGTTCCCTCCAAACCACATCCACCCGGAACATCAGGAATAGGGCCACAGATCGAGAGCACCCAAGCCCTACCCCATCCCCCAACCCAGTAGTGTATTTAGGTTTTGTGCTGCCCTAGGCCTGACTAAACTTGTGCACCCCCTAATTTAAATATGTCCCGTCAAGGCCACACCCCTTGCTGTTTAAGACCCGCCCTGAAATTGTGAATTAAAAATTTAAAAAGTGGGGACACTAGTTCTGAGGGCCTGGGGCAGGGGGGCTATGGATTCCCTTAATTTGCAAAGATTTCCTATCACTTCCTGTTTGGCGGTTTGGTGGTAATTGATTAACCCTGCGGTTATTTTTTCTGCTATACGCAAAAATAGAGCGATAATTTAAAAAAAAAACTCTATATTTTTTGCTATAATAAATACCCCCAAAAAATATATCATTTTTTTCCCTCAGTTTAGTCCGATACGTATTCTTCTACCTATTTTTGGTGAAAAAAATCGCAATAAGCGTTTATTGATTGGTTTGCGCAAAAGTTATAGCGTCTACAAAATAGGAGATAGTTTTATAACCTTTTTCATTAATATTTTTTTTTTTTTTTACTAGTAATGGCGGCGATCAGCAATTTTTTATTTTTTTTTATCGTGACTGCGACATTATGGCGGACACATCGGACACTTTTGACACATTTTTGGGACCATTGTCATTATTACAGCGATCGGTGATATAAAAATGCACTGACTACTGTGAAAATGACACTGGCAGTGAAAGGGTTAACCGCTAGGTGGCGCTGTAGGGGTTAAGTGTTCCCTAAGGAGTGATTCTTACTGTTAGGGGGCGTGGCTTGCTGTGACATGTCACTGATCGAACAGGGAGATGTTGTGTTTACACTGACATCTCCCCATTCTATCTCTCCGTGAGACGATCGTGGGTATGCCCGCGGCGATCGAGTCTGTGTGATACGTTAACCTTTCTGTGTACCGACTTTGGCTCGTCCCTGACTACTCTTGTTTGCCTGTGACCCTGACCTTTTGGCCTGTCCCATGGTTACCCTAGTCTGCCTGTTGCCCCGACCTCGGCTTACCCATCACTATCCCTTGTGTTCTCAGTGGCTGCTTCCCCTCTCTCCCAATGGAGCGTGACCTAGGGGACGCCAGGGGTCGCGACCTGGATCCAGCTGCAGCGAAGGCCATCCTCACCACCGGAGGCTCTGGTGAACACCAAGCTGGGTCTTAGACTCCGCGCCCTGGGGAATCTTGGGCTCACGCTTTCTCTCTGTTCGCAGCAGTCGGCTATAAGGTTCACTACCCTGTGGTGCATCGCTGACCCTAATGGGGTGCACTTGTCACCTGGCCACAGGTGACCTGACAGGCGGCGACGGGCAGAGAGTCGCTGATTGCCGCCATTACTAGTATAAAAAAAAATATGTCCCCGGATTTCATTTTAAAAATCTGGTCACCTTAATTTAAAGAGGCCTGCCCCCTGCCAATCCAGATTGGGGATTGGTCAGGGCTCCTTAGAACACACCAGGCAGCTCCACCTCTCTTCCCCTCCTCTCTTCTAGAACCCTATAGAAGCAACCGAGGTAACCGCGAAGTGATGCTATCTGTGAGTCACCAGCCTACTCTTGCCACTCCCAGCCCACTCAGATCAAAACAAACAGTCCTATCTTCCAGCTAGGCCTGCTTAAATTTACCTGCACTCACAAAAATCCCAACTCTAGCACCTACCTAAGTAGGGGGTGCTACAATTGTTTTTATGTTTGTATGCTAGCCCCCGAAGAAGAGGGAGGCTTATCCAGAGGCGGCTCTAAGCTTTGTGAGGCCTTAGGCAAAAACTTGACATGGGGCCCCCCACTCACGCCCATGATGGGAAAAATCATTCAAGGACACGAGCCTCTTCCCCACAACCCTGGCCGGTGGTTGTGGGGGTCTGCAGGCAGGGGGCTTCCCAGATCCTGCTCTTTAAAAACTAAGGGAGGCCAGCCGGTGATGTCACTTGGTGAACCCACCCCCTTTGTGACGTCACTGACTGAGGGCATGCTGAGTCATTGACGTCACAAGGGGTGGTGTCACCGATATTTACTGGTTGTTAGGGATCCTGGCGGCCCCCGCTCCTTAGTCAGGGCTCTTAACGTTGCCTGAGCACATCAGCGTTAAGGTTCCCTGTCCCTCAAAACTGGGGTAATACATTGTGTAAGTTAGGTGGCCACGAGGCCCCTGTGTGTGTGAGGCCTTAGGTGGCCGCCTAATTTGCCTAATTAAAGAGCCGCCTCTGGGCTTATCCCCCGAAACGCATCAGCTTTAGCTGTACAGTCATAAAACTGTTCTTTTAGATAAAAGATTGTAATCCTTCCATCAAGTGTGGAATCGCTCTGGACCCCGGGAGCTCCCTATTCAAATGCATTACCTAGAATGCATGCAATTAAAGTGTTGATAGGTCCACTTGATTGGGGGCGGAGCTTTCAATTACCTTAAAATCTTTTTAAACACTTCCCGACCACCGCATGTATATGTACGTCCACAGAATGGCACGTACAGGCAAATGGGCGTACATGTACGTCCTTGCCTTCTAGCGGGTGGGGGGTCCGATCAGGACCCCCCCCCCCTGCTACATGCGGCGGTCGGGTTCCCTCGGGTCGCGATCCGGGACGACGGCGCGGCTATTTGTTTATAGCCGCTCCATCGCGATCGCTCCCCAGAGCTGAAGAACGGAGAGAGCCTTGTGTAAACACAGCTTCCCCGTGCTTCACTGTGGCGCCGTCATCGATCGTGTGTTCCCTTATATAAGGGAGACTCGATCGATGACGTCAGTCCTACAGCCACACCCCCCTACAGTTGTAAACACACACTAGGTGAACCCTAACTCCTACAGCGCCCCCTGTGGTTAACTCCCAAACTGCAACTGTCATTTTCACAATAAACAATGCAATTTAAATGCATTTTTTGCTGTGAAAATGACAATGGTCCCAAAAATGTGTCAAAATTGTCCTAAGGCCCCATACACACGAGAGGATTTATCCGCGGATACGGTCCAGCGGACCATATCCGCGGATAAATCCTCTCGAGGATTTCAGCAGATTTCTATGCGATGGCGTGTACACACCATCGCATTGAAATCCGCGCCGAAATCCTCTGGCGATGACGTGTCGTGCCGTCGCCGCGATTATGACGCGGCGACGGGCGCGACGCTGTCATATAAGGAATTCTACGCATGCGTCAAATCATTACGACGCGTGCGGGGAATCCCTTTGGACGGATGGATCCGGTGAGTCTGTACAGACGAGCGGATCCATCCGTGGGATCCGATTCCAGCAGATAGATATGCTGTGCATGTCGACAAATATTTATCTGCTGGAATTCGGAAATATCCGCGGATAAATATCCGCCGGAGTGTACACACCATAGAATCTATCCGCTGAAACCCATTCGATGGGATTTATCTGCGGATAGATTCTATCGTGTGTACGGGGCCTAAGTGTCCGCCATAATGTCGCAGTCACGGAAAAAATCGCTGATCGCCGCCATTAGTAGTAAAAAAAAAAGAATTAATAAAAATGCAATAAAACTATCCCCTATTTTGTAAACGCTATAAATTTTGCGCAAACCAATCAATAAACGCTTATTGCGATTTTTTTTTACTAAAAATAGGTCGAAGAATACGTATCGGCCTAAACTGAGGAAAAAACATTTTTTTATATATGTTTTTGGGCGATATTTATTATAACAAAAAGTAAAAAATATTGCATTTTTTTCAAAATTGTCTCTCTATTTTTGTTTATAGCGCAAAAAATAAAAACCGCAGAGGTGATCAAATACCACCAAAAGAAAGCTCTATTTGTGCGAAAAAAGGACGCCAATTTTGTTTGGGAGCCACGTCGCACGACCGCGCAATTGTCTGTTAAAGCGACGCAGTGCCGAATCGCAAAACCTGGCCTGGGCATTTAGCTGCCTAAAGGTCCGGGGCTTAAGTGGTTAATATGATAAAAAAAAAAAAAAATTCTGCACTACCTGTAAACCGGTAAGAATTCTATTTCTCTGTATCTGTCCGGTATGGACAGTTATAAGACAGTTATGAACGAGCGCTGGGGCCCCTGACAGCGCCGGGACTGTGTAAGGAATGAGCCTCGTCTCCCAGGACTGACGATCGTCTGATCGGTAAACGGTGATGGGGGGGAGGGTGACGGATTCCTCATAGAAAACAGATCGGTGTGTTTGGACTTCCTTACAATAACAGGAAATGATGGATCTCTCCCGCTCAGTGCCGCCGCCTTTCCAGAACATCCTTTAGGGATAAGTAATATTCAGGAGTAATGGCCGCCTGTGCCGCGGTATGAATGCGCCCTGCGGTGTCACCGCGCAGCCATCTTTCTTACTCTTCTTCTGTCTGATAAAATATTTTAGGATAAGTTTGTTTTTCATTTGCTTTGCTGCCTTTCTGTAGCCTCGTTTTATCCCCTTTCTGCCTCCCCCCCCCCCGTCCTCATTTTACACTGAAGGGGCAGTAGAAAAGAAGAGGTGATTGGACTGCAGTTTTGTTGCCCCCAATTGCCCACCTTAACCGTTTAAATACCGGGAACTTTCATCCTCTTCCAGCTCAGGCCAATTTTCAGCTTTCAGCGCTGTCACACTTTGAATGACAATTACGCGGTCATGCAACGCTGTACCCCTATGACATTTTTATATTTTTCTGAGACAGGTAGAGCTTTCTTTTGGTGGTATTTGATTACCACGGGTTTTTTTGTTTTTTTTAAATAAATGAAAAAAGACTGAAAATGTTGAAAAAAATATGTTTTGATGGGCACTAATGAGGCTGCACTGATGGGCACTGATGAGACTGCACTATTGAGGCAGCACTGATGGGCACGGATAAGGCTGCATTAAGAGGCCTGCACTGATGGGCACTGAGGATCCTGCACTGATAATGCTGCACTGATGAGGCTGCACTGATGGGCACTGAGGAGCCTGCACTAAGAGGCCACAACTGATGGGCACTGAGGAGGCTGCACTTAGGCTCCATTCACACCTAGGCGTTTTGTCGCCTGTAGCGCGACGCTATTGCAGCCTGCAATACGCTGGAGGGGTGATTTAACATTGTCGGCTATGGAGATGTTTCACATCTCCACGCCGAACGCCGAAACGCCGTACGCCTGAAGCTCAAAACATGTCCCGGACCTTTTTTTCAGGCGGCTTTCGGCGTTCGGCACAGCCGACAATGTTGATCACCCCTCCGGCATATGTTAGGCTTAAAAAACGTCGCGTTTTGTCACGGCAAATCGTGGGACAAAACGCTGCAAAAAATACGGTAAAATACGCCGCGTTCAGGTGTGAATGCAGCCGTTTGGGTGCTGAGGGGCCGGCATTGATGAGGCTGCACTGATGGGCACAGATGAGCCTGCACTGATGAGGCTGCACTGATGGGCACTGAGGAGGCTGCACTAAGAGGCCTGCACTGATGGGCACTGAGGAGGCTGCACTAATGAGGAAGCACTGATGGGCACTGGGGAGCCTGCACTAATGAGGCGGCACTGATGGGCCTGCACAGATAACCAAGGCACTGATTATCCTTGTATACAATGTCCTCGTGTCTTTATGGACCTTGCTTTGTGCACTGGTCCAATCTTGAATAGAATAGACATGTGCGGTTCGTTTCGTTCTGAATTAAAATTTGGACGAATTTTCATTATTTAGAAATTCGGATGTATCCGAATTACAATAGTACTGAATTTGAATTTGAATAGTTGTTTTCAAATTCAAATTAGAAAACTTTTTGAATTCAAATAGTTTTTAAATCTGAAAATTTTTCAAATTCGAATAGTTTTCCAATTTCCAAAGAGAATAGAATAAAAAAAAGTTAAGGAATAGAATAGAAAAAAATATATATCATTTTTTTTCTATTTTATTTGACTCTTTTTGGAAATTGGAAAATGACTTGAATTATTAACTTTAATGGCATGCCAGTCTAAGACCCCATTCACATCTAGGCGTTTTTACGCCTGTAGCGCTACGCCTCTGCCGCCAGAGGGCTGGAAATACATGTCCCTCTATGGAGATGGTTCACATCTCCACGCCGAACGCCGGACGCCTGTCGCCTGCGGCGTGAAAAAAGGTCCCGGACCTTTTTTTCAGGCGTCTTCGAGCGTTCGGCTAGGAGATGGCAATCATCTCCATAGAGGGGGTCATCTTGGGACACATCTAGGCGGACAATACCCGCGTTTTGTCGCCGCAAATCGCGGTACAAAACGCCGCTATTTTTACCGCGATTTGCGGCGACAAAACGCCGCGATTTCGTCCGTCTAGATGTGAATGCAGCCTTAGTCCATAGAAGTCAATGGGTTACATATTAGACATGTGCAGAACGAAAAAAATTGGTTTCGTTTTGTTTTTGATTCATTATTTACATAAATTTGTTTAGTTAAATTCATTTCATTTGTTTAATTTATTTGTTTTTCGAATCGATTTGAATAGTTTTCAAATTCGAAAAGTTTTCCAATTTCCAAAGAGAATAAAATAGAATAGAAATAAATATATATTTTTTTTCTACTCTATTCCTCTATTTTCTATTCTATTTTATTCTCTTTGGAAATTGGAAAACTACTTGAATTATGAACTTTAATGGCATCCCAGTCTTAGTCCATAGAAGTCAATGGGTTACATATTAGACATAATAAAAAAAAAAGTGTTTTAGTTTTGATTCACTATTTACATAAATGTGTTTAATTTGTTTTCGGGATTCGTTTCGTTTATTTGTTTTCGAATCGATGTGAAACGTTTTCGAATCAATTTCGAATAGTTTTCGAATCAATTTCGAATAGTTTTCAAATTCGAAAAGTTTTCCAATTTCCAAAGAGAATAAAATAGAATAGAAATAAATATATATATTTTTCTACTCTATTCCTTTATTTTCTATTCTATTTTATTCTCTTTTGGAAATTGGAAAACTATTCAAATTCCAAAAATTTGGAATTTGGAAAATTATTTGAATTAAGTTTTCTAATTCAAATAGTTTTAAAAATTTGAAAACTTTTTGAATTCTAATAGTTTTCCAATTTCCAAAGAGAATACAATAGAATAGAAAATAAAGAAATAGAGTAGAAAAATAATATATATATATTTTTTTCTATTCTATTTTATTCTTTTTGGAAATTGGAAAATTATATGAATTCAAAAAGTTTTCCAATTTGAATTTGAAAACTATTCATATTCAAAAACTATTTGAATTCCAATTTCGTTATTTCGTATTCGTTTATATATTTTTTCTACTCTATTCCTTTATTTTCTATTCTAATTTATTCACTTTGTAAATTGAAAAAACTGTTTGAATTCAAAACGTTTTTGAATTTGAAAAGTTTTCGAATTCAAATAATTTTCCAAATTCCAAACCTTTTCAAATTTGAATAGTTTTCCAATTTCCAAAGAAAATACAATAGAATAGAAAATAAAGGAATAGAATAGAAAAAAATATATAATTTTTTTTTCTATTTTATTTTATTCCTTTTTGGAAATTGGAAAAGTATTTGAATTTTAAAAAGTTGTCTAATTTGAATTTGAAAACTATTTATATTTGAAAAGTATTCAAAAACTATTTGAATTCCAACTTCGTTATTTCGGATTCGTTTAAATTCAGTACTATTCTAATTCAGAAACTTGGATATATTTTGAATTCAAATAATTTTCCAATTTCAAAAAAGAATAAAATAGAATAGGAAAAAATATATATACTGTATGTATTTTTTTTCTATTCTATTTTATTCTTTTTGGAAATTGGAAAATTATTTGAATTCACAAAGTTTTCCAATTGGAATTTGAAAACTATTCATATTCTAAATTGATTCGAAAACTATTTGAATTCCAATTTTGTTATTTCGGATTCGTTTAAATTCGGTACTATTCTAATTCGGAAATTTGGATATATTTCGAATTCAAACAATTTTCCAATTTCAAAAAATAATAAAATAGAAAAAAAAAAAAAAATATATATATATATATATATATATATATATATATATATATATATATATATATATATATTTTCTACTCTATTCCTTTATTTTCTATTCTAATTTATTCACTTTGTAAATTGAAAAACAGTTTGAATTTAAAAAGTTTTTGAATTTGAAAAGCTTTCGAATTCAAATAATTTTCCAAATTCCAAACCTTTTCAAATTTGAATAGTTTTCCAATTTCCAAAGAAAATACAATAGAAAATAAAGGAATAGAATAGAAAAAAATATATAATTTTTTTCTATTTTATTTTATTCCTTTTTGGAAATTGGGAAAGTATTTGAATTTTAAAAAGTTGTCTAATTTGAATTTGAAAACTATTTATATTTGAAAAGTATTCAAAAACTATTTGAATTCCAACTTCGTTATTTCGGATTCGTTTAAATTCATAAACTTGGATATATTTTGAATTCAAATAATTTTCAAATTTCAAAAAAGAATAAAATAGAATAGGAAAAAAAATATATATATATACTGTATATATTTTTTTTTCTATTCTATTTTATTCTTTTTGGAAATTGGAAAATTATTTGAATTCACAAAGTTTTCCAATTTGAATTTGAAAACTATTCATATTCATATTCGAAATTGATTCGAAAACTATTTGAATTCCAATTTCGTTATTTCAGATTCGTTTAAATTCGGTACTATTCTAATTCGGAAACTTGGATATATTTCGAATTCAAACAATTTTCCAATTAATAAAATAGAATAGAAAAAAAAATATATATATATATATTTTTTCTACTCTATTCCTTTATTTTCTATTCTAATTTATTCACTTTGTAAATTGAAAAACAGTTTGGGGCAGATCCACAAAAGAATTACGCCTGTGTATCTATTGATACGCCGTCGTAATTTCAAATTTTGCGCGTCGTATCTTTGTTTTGTATCCACAAAACAAGATACAACGGCATCTGGGGTCGATCCGACAGGCGTACGTCTTAGTACGCCGTCGGATCTTAGATGTAATTTTTCGGCGGCCGCTAGGTGGCGTTTCCGTTGAATTCCGCGTCGAGTATGCAAATTAGCTAGTTACAGCGATCCACGAACATACGTCTGGCCGGCGCATTTTTTTACGTCGTTTGCGTTCGGCTTTTTCCGGCGTATAGTTAAAGCTGCTACATGGTGGCGTACTCAATGTTAAGTATGACCGTCGTTCCCGCCTCGCATTTTGAACTTTTTACGTCTTTTGCGTAAGTCGTTCGCGAATAAGGATTTGCGTAGAATGACGCATTGGCTTGTTCCGGGTTAATTTCGAGCATGCGCACTGGGATACCCCCACAGACGACGCATGCGCAGTTAAAAATAAAACAACGTTTAAGTCGGGTCACAACGTATTTACATAAAACACGCCCCCATCACAGAGATTTGAATGCCGCGCCATTACGCCGCCAAAGATACACTACGTTGCCGTAACTTACGGCGCGAATTCTTTGAGGATTCGAAAAAAAAAAGTTACGGCGGCGTAGTGTATCTTAGATACCCTACGCCCGACGGAGAGATGCGCCGCTGTACGTGGATCTGGGCCTTTGGATTCAAAAAGGTTTCGAAATCAAATCATTTTCCAGATTCAAAAACTTTTCAAATTTGAATAGTTTTCCAATTTCCAAAGAAAATAAAATAGAACAGAAAATAAAGGAATAGAGTAGAAAAAAAATATATATGTATAAATGTTTTTCTATTTTATTTTATTCCTTTTTTGGAAATTGGAAAAGTATTTGAATTAAAAAACTTTTCGAATTTGAAAACTATTGGAAATTGATTCGAAAACTTTTCAAAGCAGAACGAATCCTGAAAACGAATTAAACTCATTTATGTAAATAGTGAATCGAAACAAAACAATTTTTTTTCATTCTGCACGTGTCTAATATTGAACCCTCCGGGCTCAAGCCTCGTACACACGCTCGGTTTTCTCAGCAAGAACCAGCAAGAAAACTTCTAGCCGAGTACACCGAGCGTGTGTACGAGGCTTTCAGAATTCTCGTCAAGAAAACTGCCCAGAATCTCGACGAGAAAAATAGAGAACCTGCTCTCTATTTTTCTCATCGTGAGATTCTCGTCAGTCTTCCTGCCGAGAAACCCGAGAGTCTGTATACTTACCTGTCGCTGTGGAAACCTGCGCATGCTCGAAATGACTTTGACGCATGCTCGGTAGCTTCCTAGGCATAGGCACGTCGTACGCGATGACGTCACTGCGTTCTTGCCAATGTAAAAAAACAGCGGTTCTTTTGAATGGAGTGTCTGTACACTCGGGCGGCAAGAGATTCTTGCCAAGAATCTCGTCGGGAAAAACAACCTTTTTTTTCCTGGCGAGATTCTGGCCCGTGTG
The DNA here is from genome assembly GCF_905171775.1 of Rana temporaria. Taxonomy (NCBI): domain Eukaryota; kingdom Metazoa; phylum Chordata; class Amphibia; order Anura; family Ranidae; genus Rana; species Rana temporaria. The sequence goes on along the minus strand of NC_053495.1, from coordinate 202,282,696 downwards.
TACAGGGCTTAAGACTAGGACGCCATTAAAGTTCATGGGCCAGATTCAGAGAAGAAGTACGCCGGAGTATCTGCTAATACTCCGGCGTACTTTCAAATTTGCCGCGTTGTATCTTTATTTTGAATTCACAAACAAAGATACGACGGCATTTGGCTAAGATCCGACAGGCATACGCCTTCGGATCTTAGGATGCAATACTTCGGCGCCCGCTGGGTGGAGTTTGCGTCGTTTTCCGCGTCAGCTATGCAAATTAGCTGTTTACAGCGATCCACGAAGGTACGCGCGTTCGTCGCATTCTCTTACGTTGCCGCTAGTCGGCTTTTCCTGTCGCAAAGTTACGGCTGCTATTTAGGTGGTGTAAAAATAGACAGCCCATGTTAAAGTATGGCCGTCGTTCCCGCGTCCAATTTCAAATTTTTTTTTTTTGGCGTAAGTCGTCCGGGAATACGAAAGTACGTAACGCACGTCGCCGTTCAAAACATTACGTCGGGGCGACGTCATTTTGCGCAAAGCACGGCGGGAAATTTCAAAACTGAGCATGCGCAGTACGTTCGGCGCGGGAACGCGCCTAATTTAAATGATACACGCCCCGTTTGAATTAGGCGGGCTTGCGCCGGACGGCTTTACCCCACGCCGCCGCAAGTTTACAGGCAAGTGCTTTGTGAATCAAGCACTTACGCTGAAAACTTGCGGCGGTGTAACGTAAATGGGATACGTTACGCCGCCGGATTTCTACATGAATCTGGCCCCATGTGCATGTAAAGGCAGGCGTCCCAACACTTTTGACAACGATGGCCCAGATTCACAGAGAGCACGGCGCACATTACACCACCGTAGAGTAACCACTGTACGCTACGCCAACGCAGCGCAGAGAGGTAAGCATGGAATTCAGCAAGCCAGTGCTCCCAACGCTGCGCCAGCGTGACCCCATGCAAATGATGGGCCGAGCGCCAGACAGATACGTATTACGAACTGCGCATGCACCGTGACGTGGACGCATCCCCCTGCGCCTGCTCACAACCACGTCGGAACCACTGCCTAAACTACGCCGGATCACTGCGTACGGCGTGAACGTAACCTACGCCCAGCCAGACACACGTCCAAAGTAAAATACGATGGCTTGTGTTCCCTGGTGCAGACCTTTGTCTGCTGCTGGGTTGCACCTCCTTTATGGGGAATAACTTTACGCCGGACGTACAACTTACGCGCACCTCGCGTAGCCTGCGTTGGGCGCACGCACGTTCGTGAATCGCCGTATTTCCCTCATTTGCATGTTTGAATAGCTAATCAATGGGAGCGGCAACCATGCACCAAGCCTAAATGTGCGCCCACCCTACGCCGGCGTAAGCAAGCTACGTCGGCGGGGTGTAGCCTGGTTTAAGGGGCATATCTGTTTGTGGGTCCGGCGCACAGATACGACGGCGCACATTTGCACTTACGTTGGCTTAACTTGTTATACGTCGGCGTAAGTGCTTTGTGAATCTGGGCCATGGTGTATATTGTATCCAAGCTGATCGACCACTCCGTTTTTGGAAAATGCCAAAACGTTGGGGAAAGTGAAGGAGTGCACAATCATCGTGCGGCAAGTCATAACGGACGCCGCCCCGCCGCGTCTATTTTTAAGACCTGCTCTTTGGAAGGGGCTGGAGGGGGTGGAATTAAAGGTTATTTGGCTTGGAATAAAATTCTACCTAGAGGTGATATTTTAGGACAACAAATGTAACCTTTCAGGTCGGAACCGCAGAGACAGCCGGCAACGTCCGCGGCGGCACCGGACAATAATGGCCGGGAAATGGCAGACAATACACCCTTCAGGAAGGGAGGGGGAGGGGAGGGCCGATGGTGTCGACCCGCTGACAGCTGTCTCTAAATGTTGTTTGCCTTTTAAATCTTAATATCACAAACAGCTTGTTGCAGCGCGGCGGCTTGTTTTGTATTTCGCTGAATTATTTATTAAATACACAGAATTCATCAAGCTTTTGAAAGGAACTTTTTTCTTTTTTCATAAAAAAAAAAAAAACTTTGATTCCTCGGAGTCTTCGTATCCAGTTAAGATCAATGTAGCCGTAAGGAAAAAAAAAAACGTAATTACTTTTAATCCGGCTCAGATGTAAAGGCATCAAAAAAGAACGCGTCCGGCGAGGTCAAAGGTTTTAAAAAAAAAAAAAAAACGATGTAATTCTGAGCGCTGGAACGCGAGGTCGCGGGAAATAATAACATTTCCTTAGAAGGACTAATGGATCGGCGCGAGCTCACAAAAATACGCTACACGGTATCGAGCCGCCCGAGAGCCACGTTGCACCTTGCGTTCTGCGATGACCTTGAGAAGGTCGCCATTTGCGTTTCTGAAAACCTTTCGCTGACACGCCAGGGTTCCCCGCTGACTACTTGTTAGCGAGGTGATGATCGCAAAGTGTTTTCACACCTTTGGCTCGATCGGAAAAAAGAAAACGGTAACCCCGGTGGGAGCCAGCGCCGTGCAAGCCCTTGCGAAAAAGGAGTGTGAAACGGCTCAGTAGGTTTTACCGGTATTTACCGACGGCCTTGAGCAAAATGTAAACCAAAGCTGAGAATTCTGGAATTTGGCCGCACCGAAAGGACTTTAACCGCTTCAGCCCCGGAAGAGTTTACCCCCTTCCTGACCAGAGCACTTTTTGCGATACAGCGCTTTAACTGACAATTGCGCGGTCGTGCGACTTTGTACCCAAACAAAATTGGCATCCTTCCACAAATAAAAACAAAAAGAGCGACAATTTTGAAAAAAATTCAATATTTTTGACTTTTTAAGTCAATAAATATCCCCAAAAAACATATTAAAAAAAAAAATTCCTCAGTTTAGGCCGATACGTATTCTTCTACATATTATTGGTAAAACAATTGCAATAAGCGTTTATTGATTGATTTGTGCAAAGTTATAGGCCCAGATTCACAGAAGAAATACGCCGGAGTATCTACTGATACTCCGGCGTATTTTCAAATTTGCCGCGTCGTATCTTTATTTGTAATTCACAAACAAGATACGACGGCATTTGGCTAAGATCCAACAGGCGAACGGCTTCGGATCTTAGAATGCAATACTTTGGCCGCCGCTGGGTGGAGTTCGTGTCGTTTTCCAGCGTCGGGTATGCAAATTAGCTTTTACGGCGATCCACGAACGTACGCGCGGCTGTCGCATTTTCTAACGTCGTCTGTAGTCGGCTTTTTCCGGCGTATAGTTAAAGCTGCTATTTTGCGGCGTATAGTTAGACTTGCCATGTTAAGTATGGCCGTCGTTCCCGCGTCGGAATTATTTATTTATTTTTTTGCCTAAGTCGTCCGTGAATAGGGATGGAGGTAACTCACGTCTAAGTTCAAAAAATTACGTTGTTGCGACGTCATTTCGAGCAAAGCACTACAGGAAATTTCTGGACGACGCATGCGCAGTTCATTTGGCGCGGGGAGGCGCTTCATTTAAATGAAACCCGCCCCCTGATCGCCGATTTGAATTCCGCCGCCAGAAATACACTACGCCGCCGTAACTTATGGCGCGAAATCGTTGAGGATTCAAAATTCCGCCAGGTAAGATACGGTGGCGTAGCGTATCTCTGATACGCTGCGCGGATCCAATTCTCTTTGGATCTGGCCCTTTTTTCCTCAGTTTAGGCCGATACGTATTCTTCTACATATTATTGGTAAAAAAAATCACAATAAGCGTATATTGATCGGTTTGCGCAAAAGTTATAGCGTCTACAAAATAGGGGATAGATTTATGGCATTTTTATTAGTAATTTTTTTCTTACTAGTAATGGCGGCCATCTGCGATCTTTTTATCGTGACTGCGACATTACGGCGGACACATCGGACACTTTTGACACATTTTTGGGACCATTGTCACCTATATAGCGATCAGCGCTATAAAAAAGCACTGATTACTGTGTAAATGACACTGGCAGGGAAGGGGTTAAACACTAGGGGGCGATCAAGGGGTTAAGTGTGTCCTAGGGAGTGATTCTAACTGTGGGTGGGGTGGGTTACCACTGACATGACAGTGCTCACTGTTCCCGATGACAGGGAGCAGTAGATCAGTGTCCTGTCATGAGGCAGAACAGGGAAATGCTTTGTTTACATAGGCAACACCCCGTTCTGCCTCTCTGTAACATGATCGCAGGCTGCCGGCAGACATCGAGTCCGCGGGGCCCGTGGGCACAGTCATGAAAATTGCCTTCTCAAAGGGGACATTTTTATAGAGATCAGTTCTATAAAAATGCATTGATTACTATAAAAAATGCCACGGGCAGGGAAGGGGTTAACACTAGGGGGCGGGGAAGGGGTGAAAGGGGTTGTAAAGGTTTGTTTTTTTATTTCCTAAATAGGTTACTTTAAGCTAGTGCATTGTTGGTTCACTTACCTTTTCCTTCCATTTCCCTTCTAAATGTTTTTTTTTCTTTGTTTTCTTTGTTTGAATTTCTCACTTCCTGTTCCTCCTCAGTAAGCTGTTCTAAATGACTTTCCTCCGCTCAGATGATGATGGTGGAAAGCTTACTGAGGAGAAACAGGAAGTGAGAAATTCAAACAAAGAAAACAAAAATTTAGAAGGGAAATCAAAGGAAAGGGTAAGTGAACCAACAATGCACTAGCTTAAAGGAACCGATTTTGAAAATAAAAGACGAACCTTTACAACCCCTTTAAGTGTGTTCCCTGGGTGTGTTCTAACTGTAGGGGGGGTGGGACTGACATGGGGAAATGACTGATCGCTGGTCATACATTGTATGAACAGAAGATCAGCATTTCTCCCCCTGACAGGACCGGGAGCTGTGTGTTTATACACACAGCTCCCGGTCCTCGCTCTGTAACGAGCGATCGCGGGTGCCCGGCGGCGATCGCGCCCACCGGGAGCGGGCACGGGTGCGCTCCCCTATTGGCTGCTTGGCGAGATGACGTATAGCTACGTCATCTCGCCCAGCAGAGCCGACCTGCCGGCGGCTTTTAATGTGTGAAATATGAAAAGAATGCTCGCAAGTAGTTGTGGCGTCGTCCATTGCTCCGCCTCCTTCTGGGAAGGCCCGGCTGTCATCCTGTAACACTTCAGAATCTCTGACCCTGAATAAATGGAAAGGAATGTTGACTTTTCTCCAACCTTTACTTGCTGTATAAATGTATGGGGTCCCTGAAGTACAGCGTTGGTACCGGGCACAGCCAGGCAATTGGCATTTCTCATGGAAGGCCAGCAACGGCAGCACTGACAGGTACACTTGAAAGTGAAAAGTTGCCTGTCAGAATAGTTCCTAACCCCCCAATTCCTTGTGGTGGACGGTCTGTTCCCCCTGGTTGGGAATCTGAAGCATGTAATTCCAAGGTTAATGAATTAGCAAGACTGTATGACAATTCAGGTGACGGGCGTGATGGGCATTTGTGGTTTGCCAGGAAGACGGCATTTTATAATTACATGTGACAGGTGTCTAGACCCCCTAGAGTGACACCAATCAGGAATATAATTATATGTGGCATGAAAACAGCTGATTGGGTGTTTGTATTATCCTCCGATAGACAATCTGCCTCTTAGAGCCTTCTGTTACCTAATTGGATAAATGTTAGAATCTCTTCCAGCGATACTTTGTTACCGAAATATCGTACAAAAACGTTATATTATATAAAGGAGCACGCCACCCTGAACATCAATTCATTCATTTAAATAATATGTATAAAAAAGGAAAAAATGTTTGTGTGTATTCAGTTTAGAGCTGCACAATTCTGGGCAAAATGAGAATCGCCATTTTTTTTGCTTAGAATAAAGATCACGATTCTCGCGGCGTAAAATCTTTTACATTTCTAGAAAAAAAATTGGGTTAACTTTACTGGTTAGTTTTAAAGTAATTTTTTCCCCAAAAATTGCATTTGAAAGACCGCTGCGCAAATACAGTGCGACATAAAATATTGCAACAACCACCATTTTATTCTCTAGGGTCTATACTAAAAAAATCGCTGTATAGAAGACAATGGTCCCAAAAATGTGTCCAAAGTGTCCACCATAATGTCGCAGTACCGGAAAAAAAAAATCGCTGTACTAGTAAAAAAATACATTAACAAAAATGCCATAAAACTACCCCCTATTTTAAACGCTATAACTTTTGCGTAAACCAATAAATAACGTTTATTGCGAATTTTTTTTTTTTTTTTTACGAAAAATATGTAGAATTATATGTATCGGCCTAAACTGAGGAAAAAATAATTTTTTTATGTGAGCCACGTCCCACGACCGCGCAATTGTCAGTTAGAGCGACGCAGTGCCGAATCGCAAAAAGTGCTCTGGTCTTTGACCAGCAATATGGTCCGGGGCTGAAGTGGTTAAAGTGCTTGATAAGGTTCCTGTTTTAAAAAAAAATTAAATAACAAACATGTCATACTTGCCTCCACTGTACAGTTCGTTTTGCACAGAGTGGCCCCGAACGTTCTGTTCTGGGGTCCCACGGCGGCTGTCTCGGCTCCTCCCCGCAATAGATAACCCCCTCTGGGAAGAGCTCTCCCAAGGGGGGTTACCTTGCGGGTGCGCTCCTGTGTCATACACTCGGAGTCCATAGCCACCAAGTGTATGACTCAGCCCTGCCCCCGGCGCCCGCGTCCATGGATTTGATTGACAGCAGCGGGAGCTATCCAATGAAGAGCCGTGGAGAGAGCGACGCGGGAAATTCGGGGCTCAGGTAAGTAAAACGGGGGGGCAGAGATACTATGAAGGGGACACTGATGTATGGAGGGACTCTGATGGGGACACTGATGTATGGAGGGACTCTGATGGGGACACTGATGTAAGGGGGACTCTGATGGGGACACTGATGTAAGGGGGACTCTGATGGGGACACTGATGTATGGAAGGACTCTGATGGGGACACTGATGTAAGGGGGACTCTGATGGGGACACTTATGTATGGAGGGACTCTGATGGGGACACTGATGTAAGGGGGACTCTGATGGGGACACTGATGTAAGGAGATACTATAAAGGGGACACTGATGTATGGAGGAACTCTGATGGGGACACTGATGTATGGAAGGACTCTGATGGGGACACTGATGTAAGGGGGACTCTGATGGGGACACTTATGTATGGAGGGACTCTGATGGGGACACTGATGTAAGGGGGACTCTGATGGGGACACTGATGTAAGGAGATACTATAAAGGGGACACTGATGTATGGAGGAACTCTGATGGGGACACTGGTGTAAGGGGTGATTCTGGTGAGGACAGTGATGTAAGGGGGAATTGCAGTGGGCACTCTGATTTTAGAAGGGACACTGAAGAAAGGGGGACTCTGATGGGGACCCTGATGAAAGGGGGGACTCTGAGGACACTGATGTAAGGAGGGACTCTGTTGGGGACACTGATGTATGGAGGGACTCTGATGGGGACACTGGTGTTAGGAGGGACTCTGATGGGGACACTGATGTAAGGAGATACTATAAAGGGGACACTGATGTATGGAGGAACTCTGATGGGGACCCTGATGAAAGGGGGGACTCTGAGGACACTGGTGTAAAGAGGGACTCTGTTGGGGACACTGATGTAAGGAGGGACTCTGATGGGGACACCAATGTAAGGAGGGACTCTGTTGGGCACACTGATTCAAGGGGGTAGTCTGATGGGGACACTGATAAAAGGTGAGGCACTGATGTAAGGAGGGACTCTTTTGAGGACACTAATGTAACGATGGACTCTGTTGGGAACACTGATGTAAGGAGGGACTCTGGAGGGGACACTGGTGTAAGGAGGGGACACTGGTGTGAGGGAAAATTCCAGTGGGGACCCTGATGAAAGGGGGTACTCTGGTGAGGATACTGATGTAAGGATCCCTCTGTTGGGGACACTGGTGTAAGGGGGATTCCAGTGAGGATTCTGATATAAGGAAGGACACTGAAAAAAGGAGGGACTCTGATGGGGACCCTGATGAAAGGAGGAATGCTGGTGAGGACACTAATATAAGGGGGATTCTGATGGGGACACTGAAGAAAAGGGGGACTCTGGTGAGGACAATGATGTAAGGGGGATTCCAGTGGGGATACTGATAAAAGGAGGGAGTCTGATGGGGACCCTGATGAAGGGAGGAATGCTGGTGAGGACACTGATGTAAGGGGGGACTCTGGTGAGGACACTGATGTAAGGAGGGACTCTGATGTTGCTTTGCCAAACATGGTGGTTTGATGTTCGGATGGAAGTCCATTAACTTCAATGGGCTGTCTGAACACAACTCACAATAACGCAGGTTAATGAACCCCAATAACAGAAACGTCCCCCCAGGGGCGGACTGACAACTCATGGGGCCCCCCGGGCAATAGAAGATTATGGGGCCCCTCTGGCTTACAGATGGCCACCACGCCAGGAGGCAGTGCAGAGGGGGGGCAGCTAAAATCTCGGGATATTCACATTAAAAGCATGTCGGTTTTGGACATATCAGGGACAGATGTAAAAAAAACACAGATTTCTACATACTGTCCCTGGTTTTACTGAGCCTGGCAACCCGGATGGGGCCCCCTAGTGGCATGGGGCCTCAATGGTCAGTCCGCCCCTGCCCCCGATATTTGCGCACCTCGGGTGTCACAAAGATGAAACATTTGTTACATTTGTATACAGAACGCGGTGTAATTGTTTTTTCCTGGTTGGTGGGTTACACGACGTCCTTGGACAGACCTTGTAAAATTGATCACCGCGGTTCTTCTCACCGCCATTTTTCTTCCACGGCCCGTTATTTTAGGACCACCATCCGGAGCCGCCGCGGCCAAACCGCTATAATGATATAATTACATAATAAAGAGCGCCGCGACATTCCCGCCAGACTACAATACACACACATTATCCTGTTAGGTACTTTAACGGCTCTTGAAACACTGCGCTTTTTTTTTTTTTTTCCTCTCTACCCAAGCGGTCGTAATTGTATGTTTCCGCCGCTTCCAATTGAATGATACGTTTTCCTGTAATTGATCTTCATTTTTAATTTTTTTTTTCCCTTCGCAAAATTCTTGCGATTTTTTATTATTTCTACCGATCGCCCACCACACATCAGCTGGATGTAAAGGGCTCATTTACAGGAACAATATGAAGTGGAGACGTTACTGTACCGTACCGCACGCCGCAGCCGCTTCGCCCGCCTAGGCGCGGAACGCCATCCGCTGTGCGTATTATTCCTCCCATAATTAAATATGTATTTGGAGAGAGTCTGAGGTTTGCCTGCAGAAAAGTCATATTTATGTTGAGTTTGCACAAGAAGATTTTACGCCGCGGCTTTGTAAAAATCAGAATAAAACAAATAGCGACGCTTTCCGAAGCACTTCTAAAAGGTTCTGCGTCTGAAAATCGCAACCTCAGCTCCGAGGAGATCTGATTGGGGAATTTTTTTTGACCAGAGCAGGTTCAGTTTGCGTCCAGTGCAAAAAAAAATGTAATTGATTTAGGTTAACCGCTTGCCTACCGGGCACTTTGACCCCCTTCCTGCCCGGGACAGTTTTCAGCTTTCAGCGCTGTTTGCGCAGTCATGCAACGCTGTACTAAAACAAAGGGCCAGATTCACGAACAATTACAGCGGCGTAACGTATCCCCTTTACGTTACTCCGCCGCAAGTTTTCGTCGTAAGTGCTTGATTCACAAAGCACTTGCGTGTAAACTTGCGGCGGCGTATCGTAAAGCCGTCCGGCGCAAGCCCGCCTAATTCAAATGGGGCGTGTACCATTTAAATTAGGCGCGTTCCCGCGCCAAACGTTCTGCGCATGCTCCGTTAGGAAATTTCCCGCCGTGCTTTGCGCGAAATTACGGCGCCCCCCACGGGTTTTTTGAACGGCGACGTGCGTTACGTCCTTTCGTATTCCCAGACGTCTTACGCAAAAAAAAAATTTGAAATTCGACGCGGGAACGATGGCCATACTTTAACATGGCTGGTCTAAACCTAAGCCATGAAATATCAGGCTTAAGTTTGCGACGGGAAAAACCGACTAGCGACGACGTAAGAGAATGCGACGAAAGCGCGTACCTTCGTGGATTGCCGTAAACAGCTAATTTGCATACCCGACGCGGAAAACGACGCAAACTTCACCCAGCGGTCGCCGAAGTATTGCATCCTAAGATCCGAAGGCGTACGAAGCCGTACGCCTGTCGGATCTTAGCCAAAAGCCGTCGTATCTTTGTTTGTGAATTACAAATAAAGATACGACGCGGCAAATTTGAAAGTACGCCGGAGTATCAGCAGATACTCCGGTGTACTTTTTCTGTAAATCTGGCCCAAAATGTTTAGCATTTTTTTTAACCACTTCAGGCTCAGAAGGATTTACCCCCTTAACCACTTAAACCACTTAGAATTTTTTTTATAATGTTTGGGGGTTCCAAGTAATTTTCTAGCAAAAAAAAATAGTTTTTAACTTGTAAACAACAAATCTCAGAAAGAGGCTCGGTCCGAGCCTCTTTCTGAGATTTGTTGTTTACAAGTTAAAAACAATTTTTTTTTTTGCTAGAAAATTACTTGGAACCCCCAAACATTATACATTTTTTTCTAACACCCTAGAAAATAAAATGGCGGTCGTTGCAATACTTTCTGTCACACCGTATTTGCGCAGCGGTCTTGCAAGCGCACTTTTTTTAATTAAAGAAATTACACAACAGTAAAGTTAGCCCATATTTTTTTTTAGATTGTGAAAGATAATGTTACGCCGAGTAAATTGATACCCAACATGTCATGCTTCAAAATTGCGCCCCCATCCTGGAATGGCAAAAAAATGTTACGCTTAAAAATCCCCCATAGGCGACGTTTAAACAAATTCTACAGGTTGCATGTTTTGAGTTACAGAGTTGTTTTGAGTTACAGAGGAGGTCTACACCGTTTTCATATGCGGGCGCTACTCACGTATGCGTTCACTTCTGCGCGTGAGCTCGTCTGGACGGGGCACTTTAAAAATGTTTTTTTTTTTATTATTTATTTGACCTTTTTATATTTATTTTTTACATTTTATAATTGTGTCACTTTTGAGGACCCCTGTAGTAGCAATGCCAAGCTGCTGCTAACAAAGCCAACAGAATATTGTCATTAAAAAGGGGATTAACTCCAGAGAAAAAACGATAATTCTCCCACTCTACAAGACTCTGGTTCGGCCGCACCTGGAGTATGCCGTCCAGTTCTGGGAACCAGTCCTCAGGAAGGATGTACTGGAAATGGAGAGAGTACAAAGAAGGGCAGCAAAGCTAATAAAGGGACTGGGGGACATTAGTTATGAGGAAAGGTTGTGAGCACTGAACTTATTCTCTCTGGAGAAGAGACGCTTGAGAGGGGATATGATTTCAATTTACAAATACAGTACTGGTGACCTCACAATAGGGATAAAACTTTTCCGTAAAAGGGAATTAAAAAAAAAAAAAACACAGCCATTCACTAAAATTAGAAGAAAAGAGGTTTAACCTTAAACGATGTAGAGGGTTCTTTACTGTAAGAGCGGCGAGGATGTGAAATTCCCTTCCACAGGCGGTGGTCTCAGCGGGGGGCTTCGATAATTTCAAAAAACTATTAGATAAGCACCTAAAGGACCACAACATACAGGGATATATTTGCCAGCACACCATGGAACAACGTAAATAGCGTCCAAACTGATAATTTATTGCATGATCACAACACAAGGAGAGTGCGATGTTTCGGAATCATGCAGGACCCCTCTATTATTTGGTGTCAGTGGGATAATGGCCACCAGGGAAGAATAGCTCCCCAAACCATTGGTGTCCGTGGAATGGTGGAACCCCAGGGGAGAATAGCCCCTCCATTCATTGGTGCCAGTTGGAGAGTCCCATTAATTTACTGGCATCTGTAAGATAATGGAAACCTCAATAGAGAATAGCATCCCCTCAGTCATGCCCTAAAGAAATGCAGTATTGTCCTTTAGAAGGTTTTTATCAACATTGTAAACACCAACGCGTTTCGGGGGGCAAAACGCGTAGGCTGTTGCAAAATGAATAAAAAACTATAGGACTATAAAAGCTGGTGTGGTGCTCCCATCCTTTCCGAACTCTAGCAAGATCCCACAGTTAGTAGTGAGAAGCCCTTAGGACCATAAACTGTCCATTGTGTTATTGTCAGGAACCATAAACCAGACAGAGACAGAAAATGCAGTTAAAGTCACACCTTTAATGAAATGGCAAAAATAACACAGTTCAGGAATGTAGTAGCTGCAGCTCATAATGTAGGACCATACATTAAACTAAATACAAAAACAAATACAAAAAAGAAAAAGTAGAGCTGCGCAACACAAACAATTATAAAGTAAATTACCATGAGTGCCAAAGCTGACAAATCAATAACCAATGTGATGTGAAACATAAAGAAAAAAAACAATATATATATATATATATATATATATATCTCAAAGTGCATATATAGTCCATATGTGAACCAACAAAAAAAGAAAAAGGAATATCCAATCACTGATGAATCGATATGATAGTCCTATAGTAAGATACACAGTGCAGCAACCAGTGAGCAAATAGAAATCCTGTGCGAGGAAACAGCAGAACCACAATGTGTCACCAATCACACCTGTGCACCACCACCTATAATGTTGCATGCTTACCAGAGGTAAGCTGTAATGGGCCAAAAGTATTTGACTTGTTCCCAGTAGATAGCGTTCTCCAATGGCAGGGAAAACGAGCGATCAGATGGAACAAACTCAATGGGCACAAAGGCCGCGAAGCTCAGTGTGGATACCCAAAATGAAGAGAGACTCACATAGTGTGTATCGTATTGGGGAATCAGATTTAACCAAAATGGCAACTTACAGTTTAAAAGAGTAACAAACATCCGTATAGGACAATGGAGAGCTGGCCGGCATGCGATCTCCCGTTCAGAGCGATGACGTCAGCACATCTACCTCCCACATGTCAGCATAGTCAGGAGCAAAAATCATGAACAAGAAACGAAGGGAAGTCAGCCAGAGAACATAGACCACGCAAGGGCAAGGAGGAAATGAGCAAAGCTGTTTAAATAGCAAAAAGGGGCTGGCTGTAGGCTGGAATAATGAGGCAGGGTAATGGTAACGAGGTGAGTCACTGTGATAACAATGAGTGGCTGGTAGGGTGACCACGTGTCCCGGATTGCCCGGGACAGTCCCGCATTTTGCAGGTCTGTCCCGGGCACATTCATTCTAGGACAATACAGTGTCCCGGAATGAAACTGACACAGACATCCCCCGGGCCAATCTGATGCCCCCAAAAAAGGCCGCCACATCACCGCTTTACTCACTGACAGCACTTGTCTTGGCTGGGAATGCCTGGAAGAGCACAATCCTGCCCCCTGCTTGTGATTGGAGAGATCATAAATCCCGCCTCTTGTGTCCAATCACTGTGCTGCGATTCGTTACAGCACAAGCTGATTTTTGGGAAGGGAGGGTGTCCCTGAATGGTAGTTTGGAAATGTGGTCACCCTAGTGGCTGGTAATTAACCGACAGCTGAGCAGCTTCTGAGCACTGAAAGAAAAGAGTTGCTCGTTAAGTAGCAGGAGCCCAGTTATAACGCATCTCCATAAGGTTCAGCACTCCTACATCACAAGACTAATACATATAGGGAAATACATAATACATGAGAGTCGGTGGGATTGGGGTCCCCAGGGAGGAATTGCCCCTTAATTCATTGGTGTTGTGGCATCCAGGAGAGAACGGCTCCTCAATTAATTGCTGTCAGTGGGGTAGTGGCCACCAGGGAAGGATAAATCCCCAAATCATGCCTGTCAATGGGATAGTGACCCCTGGGAGAGAGGAGCCCCAGAAATCATTGATGTCGACCGAAAAGTGGCCACCTGACAAGTATATCCTCCCAAACAATTATTGTTAGTGGGAAAGCAGCCACCAGGGAAGAACAGCTCGCCAAATCATCGGTGTCAGTAGGATAGTGGCCACCAGGAAAAAATACTGTAGATAACCAAATAATTGGTGCCAGTGGGATTGTGATCCCCTAGAAAAATCAGTCCATGAAATTAATGGTGTCAGTGGAATAGTGGTCCTCAAGGGAGAATGCCCCCCCCCCCCAATTGGTGTCAGTGATGGTAATTGCCTTAGGACAGGAGCAAGCCCTGCATATGGGTAAGGATCAACAATCCTTTACGCTGCCCGACAGTGTCTTCTTTAATTACATCTTTCTGTGCATAGGTGCAGCAGTTTAGCATGTATGTTAGCTGTGGCCGGATGGTTGACTACCACCAATGTAATGAACATCTTGAGATGCCTATGCTGCCCCCATTTGCCAAAGTTGGTACTGCGTATTTCACATTAATGTTAGCTGTGGCCAGATGGGTGAATACCACCCATGTAATGAAGATCTTAAGATGTCTATGCGGCCCCCATTGGTCAAAGGTGTTACTGCAGATTTTATATTTATGTTAGCTGTGGCCAGATGGTTAACAACCACCGATGTATGAACATCTTGAGATGTCTATGCTGCCCCCATTGGCCAAAGATGTTACTGCATCTTTTACATTTATGTTAGCTGTGGCCGCATGGTTGACTACCACCGATGTAATAAACTTCTTGAGATGTCTATGCTGCCCCCATTTGGCCAAAGGTGCTACTGCATCTTTTACATTTATGTTAGCCGTGGCCAGTTAGTTGACTACCACCAATGTAATGAACATCTTGAGATGCCAATGCTGCCCCCATTGGCCAAAGATGGTACTGCTTCTTTTACATTTATGTTAGCTGTGGCCTGATGGTTGACTACCACCGATATAATGAACATCTTGAGATGTCTATGCTGTCCCCATTGGCCAAAGGTGTTAGCACGTCTTTTACATTTATGTTAGCTGTGGCCAGATGGTTGACTACCACCAATGTAATGAACATCTTGAGATGTATATGCTGCCCCCATTGGCCAAAGGCGTTACTGCATCTTTTACATTTATGTTGGCTGTGGCCAGATGGTTGACTACCACCAATGTAATAAACATCTTGAGATGTATATGCTGCCACTGTTGGCCAAAGTTGGTACTGCGTCTTTTACATTTATCTTAGCTGTGGCCGGATGGTTGACTACCACCAATGTAGAGAACATCTTGAGATGTCTATACTGCCCCCACTTCCACAGTGGCCAAAGGTGTTACTGCATCTTTTATATTTATGTTGGCTGTTCTTGCTTTCACATCCCTAGGTTTTGGATTCTGGACTCACTATCTTGCAAATGTGTAAATAAAGCCTTTGGAAAGGGACACAACTGACTTGGGGCACAGTCAGATAATTAGCAAAAACAGCAAAAGCAAATATAGACAGAAAGTGATTGAGTATTCTGGGCTGAGCCGTGACAAGGGCAGATAATGACTGTGGATGTGACAGACAATGTTTATCTTCCTATCTCCCAGCCATCGCGCCGGCCCAAGCCCTACTGCGAGATGTAGACCGAAACTGCGCTTAATATGGAAAATGTATTATTCCTTTAAGTAGGCTGATGACTTTATTACTTGTTGGAGCTGGGAAGCCATTCTATATGTTTGCTTTTTTACATGCAGATAGGAGAAAATAGGTCAGACGGATTTCCCAACGCCCATTAAAAATCAGTGAATTGCTAAGCCGTCATAATGAGCTCTGTAATAGAATTGCTGTGTCTGATCAACTCTACAGAGACTTCCGCGGACTTTTCATACAAAAGCCATTCTCTTCAGACATTCCCACAAATGATGTGATAGATATATCTTTGTACATCCGGGAAAAAAAGAAATGACTGAAATGTACTGCTTTTACCCCCCCGGTATATTTAGGTTCCGATCACTAAAATCTCATATCAGCTTTAACGTGTTCATATCATTTCTAAAATCCATTTTCAATATTCTTAACCACTTAAGACCCGGACCTTTAGGCAGCTAAAGGACCCGGCCAGTTTTTGCGATTCGGCACGGCGTCGCTTTAACTGACAATTGCGCGGTCGTGCGACGTGACTCCCAAACAAAATTGGCGTCCTTTTTTTCCCCATAAATAGAGCTTTCTTTTGGTGGTATTTGATCACCTCTGCGGTTTTTATTTTTTGCGCTATAAACAAAAGCGACAATTTTGAAAAAAATGCAATATTTTTACCTTTTTTCTATAATAAATATCCCCAAAAAATATATAAAACATTTATTTTCCTCAGTTTAGGCCGATACGTATTCTTCTACCAATTTTTGGTAAAAAAAAAATCGCAATAAGCATTTATCGATTGGTTTGCGCAAAATTTATAGCGTTTACAAAAAGGGGATCGTTTTATTGCATTTTTATAATTTGTTTTTTTTTTTACTACTAATGCTGGCTAGCAGCGATTTTGCCCGCAGGACTGCGGGCAGGGGTCTTATCGGAATCTGGAAGTCCCCTTTAACAAGGTGGCCCCAGATCCTGCTCTTTAATAGCTAAGGGGTGGGGCCACCCGGTGATGTCACCAGGTGAACCCGCCCCCTTGTGACATCATTGACTGGGGCGCTACAAAGGCATGTGCTGTAGTGGAAAGTTGGTCAGGGCTGCTGGCATTGGTTGAACCAGGTATGAGAAGAAACAAAGCAGTTAATTTGTACGTATATCACACAGGTAGATTTCATTCTAGACAGTGTATACTGCACCTTTAAGCCCGCTCCTCCAGCAATCGCCTTGGTTGTTGTGGTCCGTAGCCAGTCCCTCGTCACGTTACTCGGAGAATGCTCGCGCCGCGGCTCTGTTTGTTTTGCATTGGTAAACGTCTCACATGGTAACACTCCCAGGACTTCATCCATCATCTTAAAACGTTGCTTCATCTACGGCTCCGAAGGAGAGAGAAAAAAAATCTCCCAAAACATTTTCATTTAAGTGTTAGACCTGTGTAAACTCTGCACGCTTGTCAAATTTTGCAACACTCCAGTAACAGTAAACTATGATAGATCTGCTTGCTGGCGGTGGCATGCATTGAATCTTTTTATAATTAGCTGCGGTGCACAAAATGTGTCAGGAGCTGGGAGCCAGCGGCTGCAGCCGCCCATTCATCTCCCTCGATGTCAGACTTCTTCCACTGCGCCTTAATGGCTGTCCAGTTCCCAGATAATCTGGAGAAGGGAGGGGGTGCTGGGTACAGGCGGGTAGAGGCAAAACTTAACATGGGGCCCCACTCACACCCTTGATGGGAAAAATAATTCAAATACAAGAGCCTCTTCCCCACAAACCTGGCCGGTGGTTATGGGGGTCTGCGGGCAGGGGTCTTATCGGAATCTGGAAGTCCCCTTTAACCAGTTAAGGACCGCCTCCTGCACATATACGTTGGCAGAATGGCACGGCTGGGCACAAGCACGTATATATACGTCCTGTACTTGTACCCAGCCGCGGGTCACGGGCGCGGGCCCGCGACCCGGTCCGAAGCTCCGGGACCGCGGGTCCGATCGCCGCGCGAGTGTGGCGATCGGTCCCCGGAGCTGAAGAACGGGGAGAGCCGCGTGTAAACACGGCTTCCCCGTGCTTCACTGTGGCGGCGTATCGATCGCGTCATCCCCTTTATAGGGGAGACACGATCGATGACGTCACACCTACAGCCACACCCCCCTACAGTTGAAAACACTCACACAGTGAACCCTAACTCCTACAGCGCCCCCTGTGGTTAACTCCCAAACTGCAACTGTCATTTTCACAATAAAGAATGCAATTTAAATGCATTTTTTGCTGTGAAAATGACAATGGTCCCAAAAATGTGTCAAAATTGTCCGAAGTGTCCGCCATAATGTCGCAGTCACGAAAAAAATCGCTGATCGCCGCCATTAGTAGTAAAAAAAATAAAAATGCAATAAAACTATCCCCTATTTTGTAAACGCTATAAATTTTGCGCAAACCAACCGATAAACGATTATTGCGATTTCTTTTACCAAAAATAGGTAGAAGAATACGTATCGGCCTAAACTGAGGAAAAAAAAATGTTATATATGTTTTTGGGGGATATTTATTATAGCAAAAAGTAAAAAATATTGCATTTTTTTCAAAATTGTCGCTCTATTTTTGTTTATAGTGCAAAAACTAAAAACCGCAGATGTGATCAAATACCACCAAAAGAAAGCTCTATTTGTGGGGAAAAAAGGACGCCAATTTTGTTTGGGAGCCACGTCGCACGACCGCGCAATTGTCTGTTAAAGCGACGCAGTCCCGAACTGTAAAAACACCTTGGGTCTTTAGCCAGCATATTGGTCCGGGGCTTAAGTGGTTAACAAGGTGGCCCCAGATCCTGCTCTTTAATAGCTAAGGGGCGGGGCCACCCGGTGATGTCACCTGGTGAACCCGCCCCCTTGTGACATCATTGACTGAGGCGCCCCTCACCTCTGGCCACATGCGGTATTGCATGCCATTGAAGTCAATGTGGAACTAATTATTTTCATTTCCATTGACTTCTATAATGAAACTCTCTTTGATATGCGAGTGCTTCGGATTACTAGAATTCTCCTGGAACGGATTATACTCGTAATCCAAGGTTCCACTGTATTCTGTGTCTACATTTCCCGTGCACCAACCCCAGCTTTGTCTACTGTTTTTGCTTGCCTGCCTGCCACCTGCCCAGACCTTGGGCCAGATTCTCAAACAAGTTACGCCGGTGTATCTACAGATACACCAGCGTAAATCGAATTTCCCGCCGGCGTGTCTTGTTTTGTATTCACAAAACAAGATACGCCGGATTTAGGCTAGGATCCGACTAGTGTAAGTCACTTACACTGTCGGATCTTAAATGTAATTCGCCGCAGGCCGCTAGGTGGCGTTTACGTTCAGGTCTCATTTGTTTATGCAAATTTGCCTGATACGCCGATTCCCGAACGAAATCGCGTTGCGTAACCGTCGCTTACATCGTTTGCGTAAGCGTAAGGTTACTCCTGCTATATGAGGGGTAACCTTACGCCAGTCCCACGTATGCCATGTTAAGTATGGCGTCGGGTCCGCAACGTCTTTTCCCGTCGGGTATGTCGTTTTACTAAGTCGTTCTTGAATACGACTTTACGTCAATGACGCACACGACGGCGTCATTGACGTTTTCCGTCGAGAACTGGAGCATGCGCACTGGGCTATTTTAAGCCCGGCGCATGCGCAGTTCGAACGGCACGGGGGCGCGCTTAATTTAAATACAAGCCGCCCCCTTGGAATTACGCGGGGATACGCCGGGCCAATTACACTACGCCGCCCCAAACTACGGAGCAAGTGCTTGAGGAATACGGCACTTGCTCCTGTAAGTTGGGGCGGCGTAGTGTAAATGGCTTACGCTACGCCCGCCTCAAATCTACGAGAATCTGGCCCCTTGACTTGTTTCTCGGATCCTCTTCTGTCTCCTGCCATCTGTACTCCGTACATGCGATTGATGTCTGCATCTTCAGCTGGGTGTACACCGTGACCGTGACCTGGTCCCGCGGGCATGGTCACGGAGCTCGCGGCAGGGGTGCGCACATTCTGCCGACGTATATCTGCAGGAGGCGGTCGGCAATCGGTTATACGCAATTTTCCATATCTTCTCTTTTAGCATAAAAAAATTCCAATGTCTAGCTACCCTTCAGTGTTGCCAACCGTCAGTTCGTAAAAACGGGCACTTTTTTCCCCTGTTTGTAAATGTCTGTGGTTGCGGGAATGTGCCAGTAAAATTTGCCGAGATCGGTTCGGCCTGGAATTGCGCATGGAGATTGAAGGCAGGGGGTGATTGGAGGCAGGGGTTGATGGTGGCACCGCAGAGGGGGATGGAGGCAGGGGGCAATGGAGGCAGGGGGAGATTGGAGGCAGGGGGTGTTAGTGGCAGGGGGTGATTGGAGGCAGGGGGTGTTGGTGGCTGCGGTGGCACTGCAGAGGGGGATGGAGGCAGGGGGAGATTGGAGGCGGGGGGTGTTAGTGGCAGGGGGTGATTGGAGGCAGGGGGTGTTGGTGGCTGCGGTGGCACTGCAGAGGGGGATGGAGGCAGGGGGAGATTGGAGGCGGGGGGTGTTAGTGGCAGGGGGTAATTGGAGGCAGGGGGTGTTGGTGGCACCGCAGAGGGGGATGGTGGCACCGCAGAGGGTGGGGGATAGAGACAGGGGTTGTTGGTGGCACCACAGAGGGGGATGGAGGCAGGGGACGATGGAGGCAGGGGGTGATTGGAGGCGATAGGGAGATTGTGGCACCGCAGAGGGGGGTGAAGGCAGGGGGTGTTGGTGGCAGAGGGGGGATGGAGGCAGGAGGGGATGTGACTAAATAATTTGCCCTTATTATATCGAAAATAGCAAAAATATGTTTTTTTACCTTAATATCTACCTTAAATCGCATTGCTATTTGCCTAGCGTACTTGTTTGTAGACTACATACTGAAATTTGCACCTAAAAATGTAATTTAGTAACTTTTGTGAAATGCCAGTAAAAACGTGGCTGCGCCAGTAAATTTCAGATGTCGTGCCAGTAAATTTCAATCTGGTAGGTTGGCAACACTGCTACCCTTACACTGTATGTTTTTCATTTTAGAATCGGATACTGTAAATTACCCTGAAGAAGAATGTTACACATTCGAAACGCGTCAGATTATCTGTCTTACATGCCAACAGCCTACTGATGACGGGCATGTTTTGACGGACAGTATCATTTTGATTATTTTTTTATAATGATCTCTTGTTTACTATTGACAGTGTTTTTCTACTATATGTTCTGTAATAAATTTATACCTTTTTATGATTTTTTTGCGTTCAATATTTTTTGCGTTCAATAGCAGGGGCAGCCTTACGCAAAAACCGCCGTACGGAAACAACGTAAATTGCGTACGCAGGGCTCGCGCAACGTTGTGAATCGGCGTTAGTA
The DNA here is from genome assembly GCF_905171775.1 of Rana temporaria. Classification (NCBI taxonomy): domain Eukaryota; kingdom Metazoa; phylum Chordata; class Amphibia; order Anura; family Ranidae; genus Rana; species Rana temporaria. The sequence continues at coordinate 202,261,951 of NC_053495.1, read as the reverse complement.
TGCAATTTGCATACTATACGCTGAGCACAACGGGAACGCCACCTAGCGGCCATCGCAAGAATGCAGCCTAAGATATGCGGGCATAAGAGCCTTATGCCACGCATATCTTAGGCTGCAGTCGGCGTAACGAGGTTCCTGAATCGGGAGCATTTGTTACGCCGGGGCAAGTAAGCAATTGCTTCTTGAATCCAGGCCAGTGTTTTTCTACTATATGTTCTGTAATAAATTTATACTTTTTTATGATTTTTTTGCGTTTAATATTTGTTGCCTTGAAAATCCCACTTTCTTTGAGGTTTTTTCAGTTTATGATTGACTAAGGGATGATGGCAACCACATGCTACTCCACATGAGTTAATCTCTTCTACCCTTACAGTGAAGAATCCGCTTTCTATGGTGACAACATGGGCCCAGATTCAGTAAGAATCTGCGCCTTTCTTACGCAGGCACAGGGCAGCGTTTTTGCCCTGCGCCCGCGCAAATTTTCTGCGCTGCCCGCGATTCACAGAGTAGAATCTCCGTAAATTGCGGGGGCGCTGTGTTAACTTGCCCGGCGTAAGGGCGCCTAAAGTAAATGATCCCGCCGGGGGGCGGGAATCATTTAAATTAGGCGCACTCCCGCGCCGAGCGTAGAGCGCATGCTCCGTCGGGAAACTTTCCCGACGTGCATTGCGGCAAATGACGTCGCAAGGACGTCATTTGCTTCAAAGTGAACGTGAATGGCGTCCAGCGCCATTCACGAATCACTTACGCAAACGACGTGAAATTCAAATTTGGCGACGCGGGAACGACGGGTATCCTTTAGCATTGGCTGCCCCTACTATTAGAAGGGGCAGCCTTACGCTAAACACGCCGTACGGAAACGACGTAACTTGCGTACGCAGGGCCCGCGCAACATTGTGAATCGGTGTTAGTATGCAATTTGCATACTATACACAGATCACAATGGGAGCGCCCCCTAGCGGCCATCGCAAGAATGCAGCCTAAAATATGCGTGGCATAAGAGCCTTATGCCACGCAGATTTTAGGCTGCAGTCGGCGTAGCGATGTTCCTGAATCAGGAGCATTCGCTACGCCAGAGCAAGTAGCAATTGCGCCGTGTAACCTATGGTTACACGGGCGCAATTGCTTCTTGAATCTGGCCCCTGGTTTCTATTTAAATCTAAACAAGCAGCGATCCATGCATCAATGCTCTTGATGTGTCATTTCTGAGGATTACGCCAAAAGCACTCATCATTGAACACGGATACTTTACTACTCACTAAAAATGCCTGTGCAAAAAACTTCAATCATTCTCTATGATATGGAGAAAAGAAAACAACTGCAAGACTGCATATGTTCCACTATTGCCAGAAGAACAACGCTCAGATTTCCCATCTACGCTTTTGAGGATGGGGCAGATGTCTTGAGTGAGTGAGTGAGTGAAAAACGTATATAGCGCAACACATGCGAACTGAAACGCCTCTGCCATTCTTAGTGTGGCCTTTCTCTGCCTATGGTCTGACTAAATTCCTTTGGACTGAAAAGCTCATTGGACAGTTCCTTCCAATTGCCTCTAAAATATTTAACCACTTAAGACCCGGACCAAAATGCAGCTAAAAGGACCTTGCCCCTTTTTGCGATTCGGCACTGCGTCGATTTAACTGACAATTGCGCGGTCGTGCGACGTGGCTACCAAACAAAATTGGCATCCTTTTTTCCCCACAAATAGATCTTTCTTTTGGTGGTATTTGATCACCTCTGCGGTTTTTATTTTTTGCGCTATAAACAAAAATAGAGCGACAATTTTGAAAAACATGCAATATTTTTAACTTTTTGCTGTAATAAATATCCCCCAAAAATATATAAAAAACATTTTGTTCCCTCAGTTTAGACCGATACGTATTCTTCTACCTATTTTTGGTAAAAAAAATTGCAATAAGCGTTTATTGGTTGGTTTGCGCAAAATTTATAGCGTTTACAAAAAAGGGGATAGTTTTATTGCATTTTTATTATTTTTTTTTACTAATAATGGCGGCGATCAGCGTTTTTTTTTTGTGACTGCGACATTATGGCGGACACTTCGGACAATTTTGACACATTTTTGGGACCATTGTCATTTTCACAGCAAAAAATGCATTGTTTATTGTAAAAATGACAATTGCAGTTTCGGAGTTAACCACAGGGGGCGCTGTTGGGGTTATGTGTGACCTGAAGTGTGTTTACAACTGTAGGGGGGGTGTGGCTGTAGGTGTGACGTCATCGATGACGCCGCCACAGTGAAGAACGGGGAAGCTGTGCTTACACACAGCTGTCCCCCTTCTTCAGCTTCGGGGACCGATCGCGGGACTCCAGCGGCGATCAGGTCCGCGGTTCCGGAGCTTTGGATCGTGTTGCGGGCGGGCGCGCGACTGGACAATAGCACAGCACATACCTGTACGTGCTTGTGCCCAGCCGTGCCATTCTGCCGACGTATATGTGCAGGAGGCGGTCCTTGGAGGTGAATTACCTGGCCTTCAGAAAAAAAAATCAAAACCCATCTTTTCTGAGGGCAAAAGTTCAGGAATGGATACTAAGCGCTCAGAGGCGATTCAGTTCGCATGTGTTGTGCTATATAAGTTTCTCACTCACTCACTCCCTGGCGCTCCCCGCCTCTGTCCGCATTGCATGCCATTGATAACAAATTATTTTTGTTTCCATTGACTTCTATGGGAAAACTTGCTTTGATATGCGACTATTTAGGATCCAAGGTTCCACTGATATATATATATATATATATATATATATATATATGGCCAGATTCACAGCCGAGATACGACGGAGTATCTCAGATACTCCGTCGTATCTATGCGACTGATTTATAGAATCAGTTACGCATAGATAGCCCTAAGATCCGACAGGTGTAATTGTTTTACACTGTCGGATCTTAGGATGCAATACCGCGGCCGCCGCTGGGTGGAGTTCGCGTCGTATTCCAGCGTCGGGTATGCAAATTAGCAGTAACGGCGGATCCACAACGGATTTTCGCGTTCGCTACGTCGTCCGTAGTCAAGTTTCCTGTCGCAATTTTAGTCGTTATTTGACCTGCCCTAACTTTACACAGCAATCGTATTGCTGTATAAAGTATGGCCGTTCGAAATTTAAAAATTAACGTCGTTTGCGTAAGCCGTCCGGGAATACGGAATTACGCTACGCGCGTCGCCGTTCGAAAAAATGACATCACTGCGCGCAAAGCACGACGGGAATTACGAAACGGAGCATGCGCAGTAGGTCCGGCCGCGGGAGCGCGCCGAATTTAAATGGCACACGCCCATTTGAATTGGCCCGCCTTGCGCCGGACGTATTTACGATACACCGCCGCAAGTTTCCAGGTAAGTGCTTTGTGGATCGGGCATTAAAACTGGAAACTTGCGGCGGTGTAATGTAAACGGGTTACGTTACACGGCCGCAAATGTATGTGAATCTGGCCCTAAGCGCCCAGAGGCGTTGTGCTATATAAGTTTCTCACTCACTCTCCGGTATTGCATGCCATTGATAACAAATTATTTTTGTTTTTATTGACTTCTATGGGAAAACTTGCTTTGATATGCGAGTATTTAGGATCCAAGGTTCCACTGATATATATATATATATATATATATATATATATATATATATATATATATAATTTCTTTCTACCCTATTCCTTTGTTTTCTATTCTATTTTATTCTCTTTGGAAATTGGAAAACTATTAGAATTCGAAAAGTTTTCTAAATCGAATTTGAAAACTATTATACTTTTCAAATTCTTTGAATTTCGCTATTTCGGATTTGTTTAAATTCGGTACTATTCTAATTCGGAGATTCGGATGTAACGAAAATTTGTCCAAATTTTAATTTGGAACGAAACAAACCACACATGTCTAATTATGTCAAGGCCGCACCTTGGCAGCTTGATGCCTACTATAAAGTCAACCATGTTTGGTCATCAGTGTAGATCAGGGGTGGCAAACTCAAATTCATCGGGGGCCGCATTAGAAGTATGGTTACCCTCAAAGGGCCGGTTGTATCTGTAAGACTACGTGTCCACTATTTATTATCATAAATAATTGTCACTGCATTTGTTTACTACTGGTTTTATGGAGCGCAGGGTTCAGGAGTTTGCTGCGTAAGAAAATGTAGGATACAGGAGTATGCTATGGACCGTGTGCAATATCTGACCTCTGCACCGTCCACTCTCCTTCCATCCACCCTGGGATGGGGTGGGGTAGGATGAGATGGGATGGGGGTGGATGGGGTGCCATAGGATAGGATGGGAACGGGATGGGTTGGTATAGGATGGGAACGGGATGGGTTGGTATAGGATGGCATGGGGTAGGATGGGATGAGATGGGGTGGGGTAGGATGGGATGGGGACGGGATGGGGTAGGATGGGATTGCCCCCACCTCACTGTAACATCCACCATTGCCCCCACCTCACTGTAACATCCAGTCATCCACCATTGCCCCCACTCATCACTATAATGTCCACCATGGCCCCCCACTCGTCATCACTGTTCCGGTCCAACATTGCCCCCACTAGTAATCACTGTAATAGCCAGTCCAACATTGCCCCCACTAGTAATCACTGTAATAATAGCCAGTCCAACATTGCCCCCACTAGTAATCACTGTAATAATAGCCAGTCCAACATTGCCCCCACTAGTAATCACTGTAATAATAGCCAGTCCAACATTGCCCCCACTAGTAATCACTGTAATAATAGCCAGTCCAACATTGCCCCCACTAGTAATCACTGTAATAATAGCCAGTCCAACATTGCCCCCACTAGTAATAGCAAAACTCACTGTACTTGCACTACGCGCTCTTGCAGAATAGCCAGCTAGAAGATCCACAGGCAGAGGGGTGATGATGTCAGCGCGCACCTAGGCAGCCGCCGCCGCCGGGTGTACCAAGATGGCCGACCGCTCCGGAACTAGGCCGAAGCCGCGGCCTTTCCCAAGGCCGAGGCAGCGGTGCGCTCCGCGGATCACGGATCGGTCACGATCCGTTGCACCACTAGTGGCAACGGACGGCCCATTGCGTGGGCCACATGGCAAGGTCTGGCGGGCCGGATTCGGCCCGCGGGCCTTGTGTTTGCCACGCCTGGTGTAGATGGTCAAATCTATTGCAGACCACCACAGACCACCAGCAGATGAAGTTTTTTTTTCCTCGGGTAGCCTGATCTAGCCATGCTTGGACAGCTTAAATTTGGTTGAGCGGGTAGCTTGGAAAATCAGATTACATACAAAGCGTATTACTGCCGCTAGAACCCCTGATTACACCGAGAGACCGTGGGAAGCTTGAGCAGCCAAGAACTTGCTTACATAACTCACTTGACGATCACAGTAATTAGTCTGCAAGTTGGATACTTTTCCTCTCCGACACGTAACCTTGTGTGAAGTATCTGTACTCTAATGAAGGTCCAGGGCTGGACGGGAGCAGAATTTATGATTACACATCCCTGTGAATATTCATGCCGCGTCCTCTTCATGAATATTAAAGTGGCATTTTCTTGATCAAATAAACTGTCTTTTGTAACGAGGGTTTTAAAAACGCAGGAACTGGGCAAAATAATTATTAATGGGCCTCACGGAGCTGGCGATATGCATCAGGGTCTTGTGACGATCCATCATGTTGTCGTATCAGATGTTGGGCTTTAACGAGTCGCTCTGGGATTACATGGAGGGTCTGATTATGTTCAACGTTGGCTGCAACGCTTCCTGTTTTCCTTTGAACCTTAGATGTTGAATTTGCGATTTTTTTTTTTCAGAGCAAAAAATGAATACACAGTAGCTGTAAACTCAATAAAAAAAATAAAATTGTTCTTAATGGACCAACTATGCGTAAAAACAAAAAGAGTTAGGCTCCATTCACACCTAGGCGTTTTTACGCCTGAAGCGCTACGCTCACAAACGCCAGAGGGATGAAATAACATTATTTGCTATGGTGACTGTTCACACCTGAACGCCGAACGCCTGTCGCGCGAAGCTCAAACAAGTCCCGGACCTTTTTTTGTTGCGCGTATCGTGCGCTTTGGGCGTATTTGAGCGTTTCCATTTCCATAGAAAGTAATGGAAACGCTCGATTCAAGCGACTTGCGCGACAACGGGCGTTTGCTATGGGCGTTTCGTCGCTTTAATCAATAGAACTTGTCGCCCATGCAGAAGATTAAAAAAATCTACCAACATAGCAACAAGTGATGAAAAGATGATAATTTTTCCTATTGGCTAAAATAAAAAACGTCGAAGTACAAAAACGTCGGACAACGCTGTATGCAAACGCGCAAATAAGCATGAATACGCGCGACAAAACGCCAGAAAAAAACACCAAAAAAAACGACCGAACGACCGACGCTCAGGTGTGAATGCAGCCTTATAGGTAGATTCAGGTACAATGGCTGAAAGTTACGGCGGCGTAGCGTAGCCTGTTTAGGCTACACCGCCGTAAATTAGCTAGGCTAGTAATGATTCTCAATATACTTACCTGCTAATTTACGGAGGCGTAGCCTAAAACGAGCGGGCGTAAGGGTGCCTAATTCAAATGGGTTGGGGGGGGCGTGTTTCATGGTAATGAGGCTTGACCTCACGTTTTTGAAGTTTTTTGTCACTGCGCATGCGCCGGGCAACTACTTTACCCAGTGTGCATTGCGGCTAAGTACGCCGTACGGGCCTATTGATTTCGACGTGGACGTAAACGACGTAAATCCCGATTCGCGGACAACTTACGCAAACGACGTAAAAATTTCAAATTTCGTGGCTGGAATGGTGGCCATACTTAACATTACTATTCCACTAGAGCCTAGCTCTAACTTTACGCGGCCTATCTCTTACGTAAACGGCGTAAAAGTACTGCGTCGGCCTGGCGTATGTTCGTGAATCGGCGTATTCCCTCATTTACATAATCTACGCCGGCTGCAATCTAGGGGCCATCAGAAAAATTGCAATCTAAGATAGGACGGCACAAGCCGTCCTATCTTAGATATGTTTAAGCATATCTCTGTTAGAGAATACACTTAGAGCCCATTCACACCTAGGCGTTTTGTTGCCTGTAGCGCGACGCTCACAAACGCCAGAGGGACCAAAATACATTAAAGTCTTTGGGGATGGTTCACATCTGAACGCTGATGCGCCTGACGCCCATCGCCTGTAGCCAAAAAAAGTTCTGGACCCTTTTTTGTCGCGCGTATCGGGCGGTTTGGGCGTTTCCATTTCCCATAGAAAGTAATGGAAACGCTCGATTCAAGCGACTTGCGTGACAACGGGCGTTTGCTACGGGCATTTCGTCGCTTTAATAAATAGAACTTGTCGCCCAGGCAGAAGATTAAAAAAATCGACCAACATAGCAACAAGTGATGAAAAGATGATAGTTTTTCCTATTGGCTAAAATAAAAAACGTGAAAGTACAAAAACGTCGGACAACGCTGTATGCAAACGCGCAAATAAGCATGAATACGACAAAACGCCGGAAAAAAAACGACCGACGCTCAGGTGTGAATGCAGCCTTAAACATAAGTCGGTGCAGATTCTGAGTTAGGTCGGCTTATCTGTAGATAAGCCGGCCTAACTCTTTCTGAATCTACCTATTTGAATTCAATTTAGCCAAACCAAAGATAGATGGTAGAAGCTTATGGAACCTGTTAATGCCCGACAGTGCTGAATGAAGGTTTAGTTTGATAAAATAATTGTGTTTTGAATTATATATTCTATATTACAAAAAGTATTGGGACACACATGAACTCTTCTGGGAAGGCCGTCCACAAGGTTTAGGAGTGTGTCTATGGGAATGTTTGACCATTCTTCCAGAAGCGCATTTGTGAAGTCAGGCACTGATGTTGGACAAGAAGGCCTGGCTCACAGTCTGCGTTCTAAATCATCCCAAAGGTGTTCTATCGGCTTGCGGTTTCCTCCACCCCAAACTCGCTCATCCATGTCTTTATGGACCTTGTTTTGTACTCTGTTTTCCGAATCATTTGGTGGAGGGGGGTTATGGTGTGGGGTTGTTATTCAGGGGTTAGGCCTGGTCCCTTGGTTCCAGTGAAGAGAATTCTTAGGGCGTCAGCATACCACGATTCTGTGGGTATCAGCAGCCTTGAGGCTTGAGAACCGTGCGCCAATCGTGGGGTGGGCGCTGGGGGAACGAAAGGAGCGACTTTTACCTTCCATCTTGGCTTTACTTTGCATACATGGTTGGAGAAGCTTGGTGCCGGCATACGGGCACATCTAAATGTGAGTGCAATACCTGTTTGTTTTTAAATAGTCAATATTTTTTTTTTATATACTACACCATGAGGGGCACTCCTCTTTTTTATGAGCCATTATAGGAGAGACAGAGACCCCATTGGCATTTTCAAGGCATCTGGCAATTGGTGAACAGACGTGTAAGAGGATTGGTTATCCTGGGAATGAACCAAAGGCATTTGATTGACTGAGATGGCCATTTCTAGCGGTGACGGGAATATCACAGAAGTGGTGTCATTATCGCTGTGTTATAAACCCACGGGCGAAGCACTTGTATGAATATTTGACCAGCACACTGGGACTTTAATCAATAGAGGACCCAGGGCCGATCCTAGTGTCACAGGCGCCTGGGTGCAGAAATATTTTGGGCGGAGTACTTTATTGGGACCTGAAGGGGGGGCCTCTCTGATGGACACAAAGAGGGCTTATGTTAGAGAGTCTGTAAAAATCCCCCAGACATACTACAGACATGATACAGAAGATGGTCAGAGACTGCAGACATGATACAGGAGATGGTCAGAGACCACAGACATAGTACAGGAGACGGTGAGAGACCGCAGACGTAGTACAGGAGACGGTGAGAGACTGCAGACGTAGTACAGGAGATGGTCAGAGACTGCAGACGTAGTACAGGAGATGATCAGAGACTGCAGATGTAGTACAGGAGACGGTCAGAGACTGCAGACATAATACAGGAGATGATCAGAGACTGCAGACGTAGTACAGGAGAAGGTCAGAGACTGCAAACATAATACAGGAGATGATCAGAGACTGCAGACGTAGTACAGGAGAAGGTCAGAGACTGCAAACATAATACAGGAGATGATCAGAGACTGCAGACACAGTACAGGAGAAGGTCAGAGACTGCAAACATAATACAGGAGATGATCAGAGACTGCAGACGTAGTACAGGAGAAGGTCAGAGACTGCAGACATGATACAGGAGATGGTCAGAGACTGCAGGCATGATACAAGAGATGGTTAGAGACTGCAGACATAATACAGGAGATGATCAGAGACTCCAGATGCAGTACAGGAGATGATCAGAGACTGCATAGTAAAGGAGATGGTCAGATACTACAGACATACAGAGACACATCAGTTCTGGACGGACACACACCTATGCTCAGAACATTAGTTCTGGACAGACACAAACAAGGAGAGAAGGAGGAAGGGGAGAACTCTGCCCCTTCGGCGCCCCCACCTCTGCAGGCGCCTGTGTGCGAAGCACCCTGCCTAGGATCGGCCCTGAGAGGACCTATTTTTCAATCCTCTACCTAATTATATATCTTTGTTTCATTATCTTTTACATTATATTCTTTTCATTTTTTATCACTTGTTTGCCTTGGATGGGCAGTCACCCTTTATATATTGGATAAGGGCACTAAAGTAATATGCAAACACTATGTTATAACTGTATGGTCAGATTTATGTGAGTTTTATTTGCTTCTATGTTTTTGAGAAAAATATTGGCACATTTATTTTAAACAGAGGTGATACGCAATAATGACTAATAATCTAATTAATACCTAGAAATAGGTGGTGAGAGAAAAAAGGGGAGCGCAATCCACTTACTACACATATTTCTTAAAGGACCAGGCACCACTCTTGAGCCATCTTTTTTGATTGCAGCACACCCATTATTATATTTAAATATATTTTTCATTTGCGCCAGCAATATCTCCACAGTTTGCATGGATGTAGCCCAGAGTACCTGAATGAAAAATTCATCAAGTATGCGCCTGCCTGAGCCTTGAGATCGGTGAATGTGGCAAAAATTGAAGATTCCAAAATCCAAATAGAAAAAATGAGGAGGGAGAACAAGTGAAGTACAAGGAGCTGAATTTTGGAACTCCTTGCCTCTGAAACTGAGACTTGAGAATGACCTTTTGAAATTCCGAAAGGAATTGAAAACCGTACTTTTTGTGCAAGCTTTTGGAGTCGCCTAATTTTAATGGGGTGTGACGGACAGACCCCCAGGTTTTTACTGTGTTGTCATTCTGGTATGTTGGTTTTTCTAATTTTTTTTTTAATGTCAATGGGCCAGATTCACATAGATGAGCGGCGGCGTAACGTATCGTAGATACGTTACACCGCCGCAATTTTTTCATCGCAAGTGCCTGATTCACCAAGCACTTGCGATGAAAACCTACGCCGGCGCAAGGCGAGCCAATTCAAATGGGCGTGTGCCATTTAAATTAGGCGCGCTCCCGCGCCAAACCTACCGCGCATGCTCCGTTTCCGAACTCCCGCCGTGCTTTGCGCGAAGTGACGTCATTTTTTCGAACGGCGACTTGCGTAGCGTTATTCCGTATTCCCGGACGGCTTAAGCAAACGATGTTATTTTTAAAATTTCGACGCGGGAACGACGGCCATACTTTATTCAGCAATACGTTTGCTGTGTAAAGTTAAGGCACCAAAAAAAAACTAAAAAACTAACTTTGCGACGGGAAACTAGACTAGCAGCGACGTAGCGAACGTGAAAAACCGTCGTGGATCGCCGTAACTCATAATTTGCATACCCGACGCTGGTTTACGACACAAACTCCCCCCAGCGGCGGCCGCGGTATTGCATCTTAAGATCCGACAGTGTAAAACAATTACACCTGTCGGATCTTATGGCTATCTATGCGTAACTGATTCTATGAATCAGCCGCATAGATAGAACAACAGATACGACGGAGTATCAGGAGATACGCCGTCGTATCTGCTCTGTGAATCTGGCCCTATGTCTTTTCTTTTGCACATCAAGGCCTTCAGGTAAGACTGCGTAGGTTAAGCATTTTAATAAATAAAGATGTTCAAACCTTCACAAATGCCCAACCACTCTGAAACGTGGGGGTCACCTGCAAGCCGAGGAAGACTTATCGAAGGATTTGGTAGACTTTGAATGCCAGACCTTGCTGGTTGACTGGGGCAAAGCTTGAGGGGGAATCTTGATGAGGAAATCAAGGAAAGTTTCTTATGAGAGAGGAAGAAAACCTTGCAGTCTGTTCCCAAGTCTTCCTCCACTGAGGAAGATGGGTGCTCTTACCACCAGTACCCCCCTAATAATATTAGAAAGAGACAGTCTGAATAAAAGTCTGAAGAGACGTTGCTCCTCAAAGGCCATGTCGGTCAGATATTTTTTTACACAAGGGTTCTACAGTTCAAAATATTAGCCACAGTGCCTAAAATGTACATTAGACACATGCAGGACATGAGAAAAGGGGCTTCCAGCAAGCCATCACAGCTGGAGTTTAAAGTTACAGCCATCTGCGCCAAATGTTTAATAAGCAAGGGATCAACCAAAATGGTGGTTAGATCTCTTTTAAGGAATTTCATCAATGAGACATGGTTTGACAAAAGTCAAGCAAAGTTAAACCAGAATCGGATGAAGGACAGGGCCTTCCAGTGGGAACAGAGCCTTATGCCGCGTACAGACGACCGGATTTTGCATCGGAAAAACTGTGGGGGGAAGGGAATGACTGGAGGAGAGAGATCGCTGTTCCTGATCACTAGGAACAGCAGATCGCTCTCTTCTACTTCCCTGACAGAACGGGGATCTATCTGTTAACATTGACAGATCCCCGTTCTGGCACTCTTAGGAGCGATCATGCCGGCCACATGCATCGACGCTATGGCCGTGCCAACCTTTTATTGTTAATTTTACTTAAAATATAATAATTTGACACTTTAATCACTATTTGATCACCTCTGCGTTTTTTTTTGCGCTATAAAAAAAAATATGACAATTTTGAAAAAAAATCTATATTTTTTACTTTTTGCTATATTAAATATCCCCCAAAAATATATATATAAAAAAAAAATGTTTTCCTCAGTTTAGGCCGATACGTATTCTTCGACCTATTTTTGGTAAAAAAAAAAAATCGCAATAAGCGTTTATCGGTTGGTTTGCGCACAATTTATAGCGTTTACAAAATAGGGGATAGTTTTATTGCATTTTTATTAATTGTTTTTTTTTTTACTACTAATGACTGCGAACAGCGATTTTTTTCGTGACTGCGACATTATGGCGGACACTTTGGACAATTTTGACACATTTTTGGGACCATTGTCATTTTCACAGCAAAAAAATTATTTAAAATGCATTGTTTATTGTGAAAATGACAATTGCAGTTTGGGAGTTAACCACAGGGGGCGCTGATGGGGTTATGTGTGACCTGAAGTGTGTTTACAACTGTAGGGGGGTGTGGCTGTAGGTGTTACATCATCGATTGTGTCCCCCTATAAAAGGGATGACACGATCGATGCTGCCGCCACAGTGAAGAACTCTTCAGTTCTTCAGCTCCGGGGACCGATCGCGGGACTCCAGCGGTGATCGGGTCCCGATCACGGAGCTTCGGACCGGGTCGCGGGAGCGTGCCCGCGACCCACGGCTGGGTACTAGTACAGGACGTACCTGTACGTACATGTGCCCAGCCGTGCCATTCTGCCGACGTATATGTGCAGGAGGCAGTCCTTAAGTGGTAAAAAAAAAAAAGGTATGTAAACATCCCCTATAATAGGAATATGGCATGACAGGTCCACTTTACAGTGAGATGCGGGGTCAATAAGACTCCATATCTCACCTCTAGGCTGGGAAGCCTAAAATAAATAATAAATAAATAAAAAATTATCACGGCTTCCCAACCGAGGCGGCGCCGCTTTTCTTAATGCAAAGGCTGGGCGTGACGTCATAACACCGCGCCCAGCCTCCAACAATCAGAGACTCCAGAAATCTCTATGGTGGACATCTGGGGCCGGCAGATCCCTTCTCCGACTCACCGATTGCAGCGGTGAGTCGGTAAGAGCACCGGAGGGCGGCGGGACGTCCTCTCTCGCCCCCCGTAAGAATGATCAAGCGGCTGACCAGCCACTATGATCATTCCTATGGTGTAGGGGATCGCCGGCTGAAAACGGCAATATCTGAATGATGCCTGCAGCTGCACCCATTATTCAGATATCCCCGCACAAAGCCCAGGACGTCTTTAGGCAAGTGGTTAATCTGCCCAACAATAAATTAGCCAAAAAAAAAGAATAAAAGCATCAAAAATGCATTTCCAAAAAGGCGGAAAGCACAGCAAAAAAAGCACTGTAAAAATGCTCAAAGGCAACATGCATGTGAATGGAGCCTTAGGTAATCTGGATTTTGGAACAAAATGGGCCAGATTCACAGTCAGCTTACGCCAACGTATCTGTTGATACGCCGCGTAAGTTCTGTGATGCGCTGTCGTATCTATGCGCCGTATTCAGGGAACAAGATACGCCTGAATTTTGCCAAGATACGACCGACGTAAGTCTCCTACGCCGTCGTATCTTGGGTGCATATTTACGCTGGCCGCTAGGGGCGCTTCTTGATTTACGCGTTGAATATGTAAATAAGCTAGATAAGCCGATTCGCGAATGTACTTGCGCCTGTCACTGTAATCTACGCCGTTTACGTAAGGCGTTTTTCCGGCGTAAAGATAAATCACCAAAAAGCTGGTCTAAGTCGTGTAGGGTATCCACGTCGGAACTGCCGTCGGATTTGACGTCGTTTACATAAGTCGTACGTGAATGGGGCTGGGCGTAAGTGACGTTCACGTCGTACGCATTGAGCCGTCGGATCTTAGGGAGTATTTGCGACGTGATTCTGCGCATGCGCTGTTCGTACGGCCATGCATTTACATGGGGTCACGATTCATTTGAAAACAACACGCCCACTACCTGCCTACTTTGAATTAGGCGGGCTTACGCCGACCATATTACGCTACGCCGACGTAACTTATGGAGCAAGTGCTTTGTGAATACTGGGGTGGATTCAGTAAGCAATTGCGTCTGTGTAACCATAGTTACGCAGCGCCGGCGTAACGACTTTTCTGTATTCAGAAAGCTTGTTACGCCGACTGCAGCCTAAGATATGACTGGCATAAGGCTCTTATGCCGTCGTAACGTAGGCTGCATTCTTACGATGGCCGCTAGGTGGCGTTCCCGTAGTGGTCATCGTAGATTATGCAAATTGCATACTAACGCCGATTCACAACCGTACGCACGCCCTGCGTACGCAGTTTACGTCGTTTGCGTACATCGGTTTTTGCGTAAGGCTGCCCCTGCTATTAGCAGGGGCAGCCAATGCTACGTATACCCGTCGTTCCCGCGACGCGTTTTTGAAAAATTACGTCGTTTGCGGAAGTGAATGGTGAATGGCGCTGGACGCCATTTACGTTCACGTTAAAGCAAATGACGTCCTTGCGACGTCATTTGCCGCAATGCACGTCTGGAAAGTGCATGCGCACTACGTTCGGCGCGGGAACGCGCCTAATTTAAATGATCCACGCCCCCTACGGGATCATTTAAATTACGCGCGCTTACGCCGGCCATTTTTATTGAGCGCCCACGCAAATTACGGAGCTACTGCTTCGTGAATGAAGCGTAGCGCAGGTAATTTACGGATGCGCAGCGTTAAAACGGTACGCTGCGCCTCCGTAAGAGGGCGCAAGTCGTACCTGAATCCACCCCACTGGCCTTGCCTCTCTATTTTACGTTGGCGTAGCGCATATGAGCTGCGCTACGCCCGCTTATATATACGCCGGTCTACCTGAATCCGGCTAAATATTTCCAAAATCCAGAATTACTTACCTGCATCCACTGTCAGGTGGAAAGGCAATTTTTATTTTTTTACAGCTGTCCAGAATTGAATTTTTAGAATCTCACATAAAGGCAAAGAGTTGCAGCACCTTCATATCTCAAGAAAAAAAGACAAGATAATATATGTTGTATTAAAAGCTGTTATATATTAACCTCAATCATTGTACATAAATATATTTCTAGAAATCTTACTACAAAAAAAATCTCCTCTATAGACACACACAGAGGGACGCAGGAAAAGGCCCGGGAAAACCTATTGATAAAACATTCCCGAGGCGATGTCAGTTTTCACAATCAATGTGGACGGCGGTGAAATGTTGAATAATCGGCTATGCCGCTTTGACTGCAGCAGCGATCGGAGCTTCGTCATTTGTGCAGACAGGATGGAGGTCGCCTTTTATCGCTCTGTCATCCGGTTCTCTGGAGGGCTGGAGAAGAAGCTTCACGCTCTGCTCGAAAATTAATCTGGGGTCAACAGAATTGAGGGGAGGGCAGTCACAAGACTCTCTCAATTTAAGGGCCTGTGGGAAGACAGAGGAAAAAAAAAAAAGGACAAGGTCAGCGTTTTGGAAAGCAAACATAATGTGCCGCTGGACTGATGAAGCAAAGCTCTGCAATACAGCGCCAGCCAATGGAATACATATGTTCTTGGTGCTATGACTGATAAAACAAATGGCATCTGCAGACATTTACAGTAAAACCTTGGTTTGAGAGCGTTTTGCAAGACAAGCTAATTTGTTCTAATGAATTGTGACTTGATATACAAGCGATGTCTTGATATACAAGTAGCATCATGTCACAACTGAGTATAAGAGAGAAGAGAGGCGCCTCCAAGTGTAGCAATATGGTTACATTTAACCACTTAAGACCCGGACCAAAATGCAGCTAAAGGCCCAGGCCAGGTTTTGCGATTCGGCACTGCGTCGCTTTAACAGACAATTGCGCGGTCGTGCGACGTGGCTCCCAAACAAAATTGACGTCCTTTTTTTCCCACAAATAGAGCTTTCTTTTGGTGGTATTTGATCACCTCTGCGGTTTTTATTTTTTGCGCTATAAACAAAAATAGAGCGAGAATTTTGAAAAAAAAACAATATTTTTTACTTTTTGCTATAAGAAATATCCCCCAAAAACATATATATATATATAAATATATATCAGTTTAGGCCGATACGTATTCTTCTACCTTTTTTTGGTAAAAAAAAAAATCTCAATAAGCGTTTATCGATTGGTTTGCGCACAATTTATAGCGTTTACAAAATAGGAGATAGTTTTATTGCATTTTTATTCATTTTTTTTTTTTTACTACTAATTGCGGCGATCAGCGATTTTTTTCGTGACTGCGACATTATGGCGGACACATCGGACAATTTTGACACATTTTTGGGACCATTGTCATTTTCATAGCAAAAAATGCATTTAAATTGCATTGTTTACTGTAAAAATGACAGTCGTAGTTTGGGAGTTAACCACAGGGGGCGCTGAAGGAGTTATGGTTTTTACCTAGTGTGTGTTTACAACTGTAGGGGGGTGTGGCTGTAGGTCTGATGTCATCGATTGTGTCTCCCTATAAAAGGGATCACTCGATCGATGCAGCCGCCACAGTGAAGCACGGGGAAGCCGTGTTTACATACGGTTCTCCCCGTTCTTCAGCTCTGGGGAGCGATCGCGAGGGGGTGGCTAAAAACGAATAGCCGTGCCCTCGTCCCGGATCGCTCCCACGGAAGAACCGACCGGCGCATGTACCGGGGGGGGGGGGAGGGGGGGCCCAATCGGACCCCCGACCTGCGAAAAGGCAGGGACGTACATGTACGCCCATCTGCCTGTACGTGCCATTCTGTGGACGTACATATACATGTGGTCGGTCGTTAAGTGGTTAATGAAGGTACAACATTTAGCAACATGTTGCTACACTTAGAGACGCCTCTCTTCTCTTTTATACTCTGGAGCTCCTGCTGGATTTGACTTCTAATCCCCTTGTGGAGGCTTCCATTTGTGGACGGACATTTTATGGTCACACAACCAATCACATCGCTATAATCTTTTTATATGGACTATAAACTGAAGGATTTATGAATAAATGGTTGTGGAACGAATCATCTGAGTTTCCATTATTTCTTATGGGGAAATTCACTTTGATATACAAGTGCTTTGGATTACAAGCATGTTTCGGGAACGAATTATGTTCGCAATCCAAGGTTTTACTGTACTACAATTCTATATAACCCCCCTTGAAGACCGGGTCTTTTCTGGCACTTTTTGTTTACATATAAAAAAATAATTTATTCTTTTGATTTGCTAGAAAATTACTTGGAACCCCCGAACATTATAGATTTTTAAAAGCAGGGGCCCTAGATAATAAATTGTTGGGTTTTGCAATTTTTTTTACGTCAGCAGTTTTTCAAACAATAAAAAAAATACTGTTTTTAATTTTAATGCAAAAAAACACAATGCATAACCCAGTTTTTGTAAAAGATGATGTTACACCAAGTAAATAGATACCAAACATGTCACAATTTAAAATTGCACATGCAATGGCGACAAACAACGTAAATTTTAGGTGAATTTGGTTGGTTGCTGATTGGTCGGTAAGTTTGAGCCTGGATATTTCATGTTTTTGTAAGAATATGCGCCCTTTCCAGCGCGCCTTATTGTATAGACCAGTCATAGGTAGGGGCAGTGACTTTTTCTTGTTGTATTTATGTCATTGTGGTCAGGCAGCACACTGGCACCTTTGCTTCCATGTGCTGAGTGTGAAGTGTGCTCCTGCCCCTTTAATGAGGGCTGGGCTACCTCCAGTCACCTGCCCCTTATCCATCCATTAGAAGTCATGTGCTCCTACTGAGGAGACTTAAAATGCAATGTTATAGTTAGGACTGCAGTATACAGAGCACCTTGACGGGGCCTGCAGCTTACACATGCATTTGCAAATGCGTGCAACTAAACCTCTGTTTTTAACGCACACTGTTAGACAGGTGAATTTGGTTGGTTGCCGATTGGTCGGTAAGTTTGAGCCTGGATATTTCATGTTTTTGTATGTATATGCGCCCTTTCCAGCGCTCCTTATTGTATAGACCAGTCATAGGTAGGGGCAGTGACTTTTGTTTGTTGTATTCTTGTCGGCCTGTTTCCCGTTGAGAAACCCGAGAGTGTGTATACTTACCTGTCGCCGTGGAAACCCACACATGCTCAAAATGACTTTGACCATGCGCGGTAGCTTCCACGGCATAGGTAGGGTGAAGCAAGATGGCGGCGACGGATGTGACGAGCGCATGCTCGTCGTACTCGTTGCCGTCACAGCGTTCTTGCCTTTCAAGAGAACTGCGGTTCTTTTGAAAGGTCTGTGTGTACACTCGGGCGGCAAGAGATTCTTGCCAAGAATCTCGTCGGGAAAAACAACGTGTAACGGTCACCACCGTTTACGACCTTCCATCCCATCCAAGACAGCTTATCGACACTCCACAATCAGGCAAACGAACACGACCCATAAGAATTCCCCCCAGACACGAGACACACAGCTCTGTGTTTCTGGTTTCAAATGTAATGACAACTTTAATGGTTTCTTTCAGTCTTATATACAGTACAAGGCATTAAAGGAACAATCAACTCCCCACCCACACATCACACAATGATCTCCTTCCAATCCACATCCCCAGACAGACGTTCTGTCTCCGACAAGTACCGTATTTTCCGGCGTATAAGACGACCCCCTAATTTTCCAGGAAAAATTTTGGGTTTGGGATATACTCACTGTATAAGACTACCCCCTTTTTTCCAAGCCCCACTGTGCCATTACATGCCCCCACTGTGCCATTACATGCCCCCACTGTGCCATTACATGCCCCCACTGTGCCATTACTTGCCCCCACAGTGCCATCACATTACATGCCCCCACAGTGCCATCACATTACATGCCCCCACAGTGCCATCACATTAAATGCCATCACATTAAATGCCATCACATTAAATGCCACACAAGTGCCATCACATTACTTTCCCCCACAGTGCCATCACATTACTTTCCCCCACAGTGCCATCACATTGCATGCCCCCACAGTGCCATCACATTACATGCCCCCACTTTCCCCCGCACTGTGCCATCACTCACGTTTTGCAGGCCGGTGACAGTCTCCATCTGCTGCGAGCGTCCATGATTTCAAAGCCGCGCGCCGTCTTCTCAGCGTGTCCTGTGATTGGCAGAACACAAATTTTCCCAGTAGCGCCTCTGTTCTATGTTCCGCCAATCACGGATGCCTTCTCATCTCGTCCGAGGATGAGAAGGCATCCGTGATAGGCGGAAAACAGAACAGAGGCGCTGCTGGGAAGATTTCTGTTCCGCCTATCACAGGACAGCGAGGACGCGCTGAGAAGACAGCGCGCAGCTTTGAAATTATAACGATCGCAGCTGCACGGAGACCGTACCCGGCGTATAAGACGACCCCCGACTTTGGATGCATTTTTTTGCATCCAAAAAGTCGTCTTATACGCCGGAAAATATGGTACATTCCACACATAAACAGTATTTAGCATACATAATTAGAGGTCTGGGAGCAGACCTGGATTAACACCTTTACACAAGGACAATGAAATGTCTTCCAGGCCCTGACTCAATTAGCATGTCACTAGTCAGGGCTAATCATAGAAAAGAGTCAGTATTGACTGGTTGGGTCACAATATCCTTTACAGACATTTAAAGAATATATGGTAGATTACTGTCCATGTTAAAACAATTCAATATATGTCTCTTTATTTCCTGGCTCAACCTGTGCCCAAAAGTGACTCCTGTTACACAACGTGTTTCTCCTGATGAGATTCTAGCCCGTGTGTAAGCGGCCTTAGTGTGGTGCCCTGATTTTTACACTCAAATACCATTTCTGCCAATCCAAGGCCACCGTTCCGGTTCCTTATTTTACAACAGCAGCAGCCCACCCATCGCCTAGACCAGTGTTTTTCGACTCCAGTCCTCAAGGCACACCAACAGGTCATGTTTTCAGGCTTTCCATTATTTTGCACAGGTGATTTGATCAGTTTCACTGCCTTAGTAATCACCACAGCCGTTTCATCTAAAGGAAATCCTGAAAACATG
Organism: Rana temporaria; assembly: GCF_905171775.1. Taxonomy (NCBI): domain Eukaryota; kingdom Metazoa; phylum Chordata; class Amphibia; order Anura; family Ranidae; genus Rana; species Rana temporaria. The sequence goes on along the minus strand of NC_053495.1, from coordinate 202,242,025 downwards.
ACCTGTTGGTGTGCCTTGAGGACTGGAGTTGAAAAACACTGGCCTAGACATCCCGTTGGGATATTATCAATGCATTTTTTCCGAATACATCAAGCACCTTGTAGGGGACAGTATAACGCACAATTCGTTAATACGAGTCCTTCAAAGGACAATAGGGAAAGAATGTTTTTTGTTGCGGAGTTTCAGAATTCCATTAACATCCTGAAACAGCAGTTTTCGGGTCTTTGTTTTAGGCAGTCGAATGTAACATTTCAGGCCCTCTGCCAGATTCTCAATACATAATGAACTGTAAACCCGCCGATTGCACAAACACAATTGTCCTTCAATGTTTCAGTGGCTTTGTACCGCCATGGACTGGGATAATTCATCCTCGCTGCCACGTCGGTTAGAGGTGGCGATAAAGCACATTAATAGCGTTTAATAAACACTGAGAGCGTTAATCAGGAAAACATATATTGTGAGCAATAAAATATGACCGGCGTCCTTTGAATGAGCCACAAATGTAATATCCCCAATTCGCTGGTCCCCGGGGAGCTCCGTGTCATCTTAAACGTACAATTTACAGCAAAATGCCCTCTAGGCAGAGGGGGGGGAGGGGGGGAGAGTTGGTTTGTCCCTGTAATTTTGTTATCGAATAGGACATGCCACATTAAACTGTACAAACTAGCTCTATCGAGTGTGTTATCTTCATCTCAATCGCTACAGTGAACAGATTGGGCCTCCGCGTCAAAGTGTCTGAAGGAAGAGTTCGCTGCCAATCAGATCATCCATTTCATGTTTTCAGTGTAGTAGGAGAGAATGAAATAGATAATCTGAATGCTTTCAACTTCGATCGGTCGTATATTACAGGCTTTAGAATGTTTGTTACAGACCTTTCATTTGAGGAAGTGTCAAATTGATACGAAACGCAACATTGGTGCGATCAATCAATATATGTTCGTCACAACCAAACTGGTCGGGATATTCCTTTCTTTAGAAATATTGCATGTTTTCAGTGTAGTAGGAGAGATTGAAATAGATAATCTGAATGCTTTCAACTTCGATCGGTCATATATTACAGGCTTTAGGGGCAGATCCACAAAAGCATTACGCCGGCGTATCTCTTTATACGTCGGCGTAATTTAAAATTTCCCGCGTCGTATCTTTGTTTGGTATCCACAAAACAAGATACGACGGCATCTGGGATCGATCCGACAGGCGTACGTCTTAGTACGCCGTCAGATCTTAGATGCAATTTTTCGGCGGCCGCTAGGTGGCGTTTCCGTCGAAATCCGCGTCGAGTATGCAAATTGGCTATTTACGGCGATCCACGAACGTACGTCCGGCCGGCGCATTTTTTTACGTCGTTTGCGTTTGGCTTTTTACGGCGTATAGTTAAAGCTGCTGTTATGAGGCGTACTGAATTTTAAAGCGGATGTGCCACTAAAACAATATATTAAAAGCCAGCAGGTACAAATACTGCAGCTGCTGACTTTTAATATAAGGACACTTACCTGTCCTGGAGTCCAGCGCCGATCGCAGCAGATGACGAGCCGATCGCTCGTCACCCTGCTGCTCCCCCCTCCATCCACGGTGAGGGAACCAGGAAGTGAAGCGCTCCGGCTTCACTGCCCGGTTCCCTACGGCGCATGCGCGAGTCGCGCTGCGCCCGCCGATTGGCTCCCGCTGTGTGCTGGGAGCCGAGTGTTCCCAGCATACAACGGGGGACGGATGGGAAGCAAGGAAAAAACCCGTCTTTTGCCCGTATCGTAGGGCCGGAAGTGGGTGCAGATACCTGTCTGTAGACAGGTATCTGCACCCCCCTCCCCCCTGAAAGGTGTCAAATGTGACACCGGAGGGGGGGAGGGTGCCGATCAGCGCGACTTCACTTTAGAGTGGAGATCCGCTTTAAGTATGGCTGTCGTTCCCGCGTACAATTTTGAATTTTTTTACGTAAGTCGTTCGCGAATAGGAATTTGCGTAGAATGACGTCACTGTCGTAAGCATTGGCTTGTTCCGGTTAAATTTCGACCATGCGCACTGGTATACCCCCAGGGACGGCGCATGCGCAGTTAAAAATTAACGTTGTTTACGTCGGGTCACGACGTATTTACATAAAACACGCCCCCATTACATCCATTTGAATTCTGCGCCCTTACGCCGCCGGAGATGCACTACGCCGCTTTAACTTACGGCGCGAATTCTTTGTGGATTCAAAATAAAATAAATAAGTTACGGCGGCGTAGTGTATCTTGGATACGCTGCGCCCGGCGGAAGATTACGCGCAGGTACGTGAATCTGCCCCTTTAGAATGTTTGTTACAGACCTTTCATTTGAGGAAGTGTCAAACTGATACGAAACGCGTCATTGGTGCTATCAATAAATATTTGTCACAACCAAACTGGTCGGGATATTCCTTTCTTTGCAGTTAGAAATATTGCAATACGCAGCTTTTCCGCAGGTGCCTCTGCAACACCAGGCACATTGGGGCCTACTCCACCACATTCTACCACAACATCCTGATACCCCTCTGTCAGGAACATCATATCAGCCATCAGGGAGATTGTGCCAGCAGTAAGGTCTATGCCAGTGGTTCTCAACCTTTCTAGTGGCGTGACCAATTGACAACATTTCCCAAGTTGCGGGGACCCTTAACTACTTGAGATCCGCGCTATAGACAAATGACGTCCACAGCGCGGCTCTCAAGTGCGGAGTGGACGTCTTTTTGTGTGCATTACCCGCGCGCCGCTAGGGGGCGCGCAGCGGGTAAACACTGTGCCGGCGCATCGCTGGGAAGCCGATGCGTGTACCTAGCGGCGGTGATGTCCGCCGGGTACACGCGATCGGCGGTGACAGCAGGGACGTGGAGCTCTGTGTGTAATGATGGGGTGTAAACACAGAGCTCCACATCCTGTCAGGGAGAGAGGAGACCGATCTGTGTCCCTTGTACATAGGGACACAGCATCGGTCACCTCCCCCAGTCAGTCCCCCTCCCCCCACACAGTTAGAACACACCCAGGGAATACATTTAACCCCTTCCTCACCCCCTAGTGTTAACCCCTTTCCTGCCAGTCACATTTATACAGTAATTAGTGCATTTTTATAACACTGATCGCTGTATAAATGTGAATGGTTCCAAATTTGTGTCAAAAGTGTCCGATATGTGACAAAAAAAAAAAACGCAGATCGCCGCCATTACTAATAAAAAATAAATCATAAATCTATCCCCTATTTTGTAGACGCTATAACTTTTGCGCAAACCGATCAAATACGCTTATTGCGATTTTTTTTTTTTTAAACAAAAATATGTAGAAGAATATGTATCGGCCTAAACCAAGGAAAAATATATATTTTTAAAAAAAAAATTGGGACAAAAAGTAAAAAATATTGTGTTTTTTTTCCAAATTTTCTGTCTTTTTTTGTTTCTAGCGCAAAAAATAAAAATCGCAGAGATGATCAAGTACCACCAAAAGAAAGCTCTATTTGTGGGAAAAAAAATGATAAAAAAAATAATTTGGGTACAGTGTTGTATGACCACACAATTGTCATTCAAAATGCATCAGCGCTGAAAGCTGAAAATTGGTCTGGGCACGAAGGGGGTTTAAGTGCCCAGTAATGAAGTGGTTAACAGTAAAAATATTTTCGTAGTGTGGGTTGTCAGCATCAGTGGCTGGTGCTCACATTTATAGGGGGGGCGCAAACAAACTGAAAAATAAAAAAACACATTAATTGCCGCCAATGTGCCCATTAAAAGCAGCCACTGTGCCCATCAAACGCCACCAGTTTGCCCCCTCAAATACAGCCAGTTTGTCCCCAGCGCCGCCCTCCTCCACGCTCCCTCATCTCTTCTTCCGTCCTTGATGTCTTCTCCCGCCCTCGATGTCGCTTCAGCTAACCGGGTTACCGGTAACCAGACCCGGTGAACCCGATTGGCTGAGACGCCTGTCAGTGTTAACCAGGGAATGCACAGCCCGTGCGTCCCCTGGTTAACTATTTGGAAGCCGACAGGCTGTAATTGGGAAGCCTATGAGAGACACTTCCAAAAACCAATCAGCCGCTGTTATTCATGCAATGCATGTATGTATGTAGTATTGTTGACTTGAGTGACAGTCGCAGGAGAGAGGGGGCGGCGCTGCTGTGCTCACTATGGACGCACCGTCACTGGTCAGCACCCAAGGCAAGACAAGTAATTTGCGCCCCTAACCCACAGACATTAAAGGGGTTGTAAAGGAAAACATATTTTTTTCATAATAAGCATCCTTTACCTGCAGACATTCCTCTTTTCACTTCCTCATTCTTCGTTTTTGCTCAGAAGTTGCTCTATTTCTTCTCTGTTCTGTTCACTTCCTGCTTGTCTGATTGTTACTCACCACCGTGAAGGGAGGCTTTACTGCGGTGGTCAGTAACGTGCTCACCCCCTCCTGGGAACTACATCTGTGCGGCAGGACGCTCTCTACATGTTAGAGACTTCAAGGAGGTGTGAATTACTGGGCGTGCCGCAATTCATACTGGGAAATGTAGTTCTTACATGAACGAGCGCCGCAAACCAGGAAGTGAATGAGAGAACAGAAACCAGAACGCCGGAGGTGATATAGATGAAGGAATTAATAGGTATTTACTCGTTTTTTAACAGAATCATTACAGTATTCTGTCTGTCTACCTTGCAGACATTAATTTTAGGCAAAACATTTTTTTTTTTTAAGAATGTACCACTCTTTCTCTTTGTTGTCCTTTTTCCCTTTTATCTCTCTCAATGCTAATTTCTTCTTTTTTTTCCCCCCATCCCCCTCTCTAGTCATCTTTCTTGTTCTTTCTCCCCCTTTTTCTTTGTTCCTCTCCCTTCCATGTATTTTCAAATTATTTTCCTTGTGTATATATACACACATTGCTTTGATTCTGCCACCTAGCGGGCGTGCGCCTGCCGTGTTCTTCGTGCCCACGGGACCCGCAGACTCGATGTCCGCCGGTGTCCCGCGATCGGGTCACCGAGCGGCAGAACAGGGGAGATGTCTATGTAAACAAGACATCTCCCTGTTCTGCCTAGTGACAGAACACTGATCGTCTGCTCCCTCTCATCGGGAGAAGCGATCAGTGATGTGTCACAGCAAGCCACACCCTTACAGTTAGAATCACTCCCTAGGACACACTTAACCCCTTCCCCGCCAGTCACATTTATAAAGTAATCAGAGCATATTTATAGAGCTGATCACTGTATAAATGTGAATGTTCCCAAAATAGCATCAAAAGTGTCCGATGTGTCCGCCATAATGTCGCAGTCACGATAAAAATCGCAGATCGCCGCCATAACTAGTAAAAAATAATAATAATAATAAAGATGCCATAAAACGACCCCCTATTTTGTAGACGCTATAACTTTTGCGCAAACCAATCAATATACGCTTATTACGATTTTTTGTTTACCAATAATATGTAGAAAAATACGTATCGGCCTAAACTGAGGAAAAAGTTAGGGCAAGATTCAGGTAGAATTGCGGTGGCGTAACGTATCGTAGATACGTTACACCATCACAAGTTTTCATCGCAAGTGCCTGATTCACAAAGCACTTGCAATGAAAACCTACGCTGGCGGCCTCCGGCGTAAGCACGCGTAATTTAAATGGGCGTGTGCTATTTAAATTAGGCGCGTTCCCGCACCGGACCTACTGCGCATGCTCCGTTTCGAAATTCCCGCCGTGCTTTGCGCGAAGTGACGTCATTTTTCCGAACGGCGACGTGCGTAGCGTACTTCCGTATTCCCGGACGTCTTACGCAAACTACGTGAATTTTTAAATTTCGACGCGGGAACGACGGCCATACTTTAAACAGCACATACGTGTGCTGTCTAAAGTTAGGGCACCTAAAACGACGACTAACTTTGCGACGGGAAACTAGACTAGCAGCGACGTAGCGAACGCGAAAATCCGTTGTGGATCGCCGTAACTGCTAATTTGCATACCCGACGCTGGTTTACGACGCAAACTCCCCCCAGCGGCGGCCGCGGTATTGCATCCTAAGATCCGACAGTGTAAAACAATTACACCTGTCGGATCTTCTGGATATCTATGCGTAACTGATTCTATGAAGATAGAGATACTCCGTCGTATCTCGACTGTGAATCTGGCCCTTAGTTTTTATATATATATGTTTATTTTTTTGGGGGGGGATATTTATTATATCAAAAAATTTAAAATATTGAATTGTTTTAAATTGTCGCTCTTTTTTTTTGTTTTTAGTGCAAAAAATAAAAACCGCATTATCAAATACCACCAAAAGAAAGCTCTATTTGTGGGAAAAAAAGAAGGACTTTGGGAGCCACGTCGCACGGCTGCACAATTACCAGTTAATGCAGCGCAGTGCCAAATTGTAAAAAGTGGTCAAGTCTTTGGGCAGCCAAATGGTCCGGGGCTGAAGTGGTTAAAAGCAGATAAAAATACTATAAAAACGTGCAATGTTCCCAAATTAAGAGACGGAAGCGACCCCAGAAAACATCGTCTCTCCGACAACTATTTTGGGAACTTTCGGGTTGCCAAGAGACGGGTCTATGTTTAACGAATACCAAGACAACCGAGCTGGCAGGCCTGCCTAGCATTTTCGAGACATGAAAGATGCAGAGCTCTGTCTCCAAAAAGACGGGATTAAAAGGTTTTCTGCGTAGCGCATCAAGACTCTGAGAGAGGAATACAGGAAAACGCCATGAATGTTTCTTTCAGGGAGCCGCTGTGAGATGTGATTGATGTGACACAAGTATGATGGAAAATGAGAAGGGAGGGTACCAGACATAAAGGTTAGATGAAGTAGAAGACAAAAAGAGATTTCATTTGGCATCCAACCAAGTCTTGGCAGACGCGCTCGGCTCGTTTACACAAAACTAGTGGGAAAGGCAACAGAGGCATTGCGGGGAGCAACAGATGTCCGCTTTCTTGCCTCTACTACAAATAAAATTTGATTGGTTAATAAAGAGGCGTGTGTTATTTGGACCATTCTGAGAAAAGTGACAGGTTCTCTTGTCCTCCTGCGCTCTGTTAGTAAATACGCAATAGACATGCAATAATGTACGGTATAGTATGCGTTCCGTTAAGGCATTCTCATTTATTATGAATGGGCTGCCAATGCACCGCAACGGATGAAAGAAAAATGTGCACGACCCTTTTTTTGCACTGCGGTGATTTGGGCTGCACGGTAACATACGACAGGGTGACATTGCCAAATGGCCCCCGCAAAAAACATACAGAAGCAGTGTTCATTTTGGCAGCAAATTTTGATTTAGTTTTAGTCTTATAGTCAGATTCACGTAGAGATACGATGGTGTATAAGTAGATACGCCGTCGTAACTCCGAATCTACGCCGTCGTATATTTAAGCGTATTCTCAAATTGAGATACGCTTAAATGTAGCTAAGATACGACCGCCGGCGTATCTTAGCTGTCTGTTTACGCTGGCCGCTAGGGGCGTGTACGCTGATTTACACATAGAATGCGTAAATCAGCGAGATACGCCTATTCACGAACGTACGCTTGCCCGTCGCAGTAAAGATACGCCATTTACGTAAGGCGTTTTCAGCCGTTACGATAATCCACCAAAAAGATGGCGCAGCCAATGATAAAGTGGAGCTTCACCCAAAAACTCAATTTTTAACATTAGATTGATGCTCATTTTGTGAAGGGGAATCGGGTGTTTTTTTTTTAAATCAAAGCCGTACTTACCATTTTAGAGAGAGATGTTCTCCGCCGCTTCCGGGTATGGGTACTGGGCGTTCCTATTTGATTGACAGGCTTCCGACGGTCGCATACAGCGCGTCACGATTTTCCACAGGCGGTGGTCTCAGCGGGGGGCATCAATGGCGCCGCCATCTTCGGCCTTGTGGCTTTACTTCCCGATTCCCTAGTGCGCATGCACGAGTCGCGCTGTGCAATGCCACTGATCCCTGCTGTCTTCTGGGACAGCACGGGGGGGGGGGGGGGCGGACGTAGCGTAGACTCCCACAGATAATGCGGGGGTCTATGCCCGAAAGTGGGTGCAAGTACCCGTCTTAGACAGGTATCTGCTCCCCCCTGCTGAAAGCTGCCAAATGCGACACCGGAGGGGGGGAGGAATCCAGACAGCGGAGGTTCCATTTTTGTGTGGACCTCCGCTTTAACTTTAGGACCACTTTAGCGATAATGTTATTTAGTCTGTTTAAATCCAAAATTAGCTAACTGGAGCTCTTGCAATTTGAAATTCAGAACAATAAAGAGAGTGGCCCAGATTCACAAAGCACTTACGCCGACGTATAACAAGATACAGCCGACGTAAGTGCAAATGTGCGCCGTCGTATCTGTGCGCCGGACCCACAAACTAAGATGCGCCTAAAAACAAGCTTCATCCCGCCGACGTAACTTGCCTACGCCGGCGTAGGGTGGGCGCACATTTAGGCTTTACGCATGGTGGCGCTTCCATTGATTAGCCATTCAAATATGCAAATGAGTGAAATACGGCGATTCACGAACATACGTGCGCCCGACGCAGTGCGCGCAAGTTGTACGTCCGGCGTAAACTTATTCCCCATAAAGGAGGTGTAACCCAGCAGCAGACATGCAAAGGTCTGCACCAGGGAACACAAGCCGGCGTATTTTTACGTTGAACGTGTCTGGCTGGGCGTAGCTGGTCAATTGGGACAAGAGTGAAGTTTTTTGGATGAGGAAGGAGGGGGATCAGTTCCCCCCTTCTGGACGTGCTCCCCACGTCCGTACCAGAAATTCGAGACCTTGGCATTCATTTCGGCCCGGGTGACTATCCCAAGCTAAACTGGCTGGGCGTAGGATACTTTCAGCAACTCGTGAGTTTTCATAAGCTGCTTTATATCGGATTTTATTTCTATATCATGGACAGTACTCAATTTTCTCTAGAGAGATTATTCCTGCTCTTATAGAAAAGATTTGGATTTGGGTTGGACAAGGCTTCAAGGTGAACCCAGTTCTGTACGCAGTGATCCGGCGTAGTTTAGGCAGTTGTTCCGACGTGGTTGTGAGCATGCGCATGGGGATGCGTCCACGTCTCGGCGCATGCGCAGTTCGTGATACGTATCTGTCTGGCGCTCGGCCTATCATTTGCATGGGGTCACGCCTCATTTGCATGGCTCACGCCCACTTCCACCTACGCCGGCGTACGCCTTCGAAACCCATCGCAGCCTTGGGAGCACTGGCTTGGTGAATTCCATGCTTGCCTCTCTGCGCTGCGTTGGCGTAGCGTACATTGTTTGCGCTACGGAGGCGTAATGTGCGCCCGCTCTCTGTGAATCTGGGCCAGTATGTATAAAAAGACATGGAAGCACGTTGCAGCTATCACAATTATTTAAACCCGGCAGTAGTTTTAAGAAATAATTTCGCTCAGTTATAAAGAAAGATTGCAGTAAATAACACTGACTGCATTAAAAAATTGCTTTCACAATTGTGAAAGGACTTCTACATGAACTGAAGGGAGCTTTCCCATACTAGCCCGAGGTTGTCCTTTAAGATTCCTAATAGCCGGTATTGAAAATTCATCTCGAAATCGTATAATGTAACAGCGGAGCGTGAATATTTGCACACATTTAAGCTCAGCGAGCAGAAGGAGTGTGACGGTCTGCGACCATCGAGATTAGCGGCATCTGCAAGCAATATATTTACATGCGGGCGCACATTGCAAGAGTACGGACTGAGTCAGATCAGTCGAAGCAGATCCACATGGACATCCAATTATATCTGTATTCACAGGCATTACTCGCTTCAGCCACAAGGAAAACCACTCAAAGGAACGAGATTGTTTGTGCGTCGTTATTAGACCGTTTGCCTAGCTGGCCAAATAAGATGTTTGAGAAGCAAAAGATGAGTTTTTGAATTGGTCCTGCATTGTACGTGACGATGAGGTGGTGACATGACCTGTTGAAGACCGGCGAGGAGGAAAGCTTTGCCAGCATTACATTTTTCATGTGCTGCAGGAACCACCTTCACATTTTTTCTTCTGCTGGCTTGGATATGCAAAAAGTAGCCAATCTTCAAATTTCAGCAACAGTTTTAAGCTGCTTTATATCGGAATTTATTATTTCTATATCACGGACAGTACTCAATTTTCTCTAGAGATTATTCCTGCTCTTATAGAAAAGATTTGGATTCGGGTTGGACAAGGCTTCAAGGTGAACCCAGTCTGTTTATGGATTGCAGACTCGCCAAACGAGATAGAGATTATTCCTGCTCTTATGGATAGGATTTGGATTCGGGTTGGACGAGGGTTTAAGGCGAACCCAGTATATATATATTCAGTATATTCAGTATATTCATGGGACCTGCCATGCGTGCTTCCTGGCTGTGAATAAGGAACATATGCTTCTTACCTTCCTGCTTACATGTATGGGAATCACGCCATGGCAGTTTGGCCAATCAAGATGGCTGAAGATGATAAAACCCACTAGAAGACCAGGTAAAGATGTTGGCCAGATTATTTCTGGTTTAATCCTTTCCAGTTTTTCTTTATTTATGGCCATTCCACAACTTTATTGGTGACCTCGTGGATCCTCACTTCCGGGATCGCTCTATCCCCCATGTTGGAGTGTATTTTCTCTGCCTTGTTTGATCCTCACTGGGATCTAATGTTCCGGTAAGGGTCAGTGTGTGTGGTGGTGGTGGTCCAGATTTTTTCACATTGTCCGTCAGTTAACCACTGGGTGTAGTCCTATGTGTGTTTTGATTTATGGTTTTACACTATGAGTTTTTTTCTTTGGATGCTCTGTGACGTAATCGGTGGTTACTGAGGAACCCGTCAGGTGGCGTGCTACATCCATTTCCACATTGCGATCATTCCTGCATGACTTGATCCATTGGGATCATTGTTTCCGGTAAGGGGCAGCATTGTCGTTTTGGGTGACCTGCTTATTATTTCATCTAATGCAGGAGTAGTCTCCGATATTATACGGATTGAGCACCGTTTATACTTTGCAAGAAAAGTTTGGTTCTTCAAACTATTTTTTGTACTGCATTTTTGCATTTATTATCACAGACTGTTTTTTCAAAATATTTTTTCACTAGGATATTTCAATTTGTTTAGCGCGACTCCTTCTTCTTTCTTTGTACTATTTATGTTGTATAACATTTTGAGTCGCAGCTTTATTTGGTTCACATTTTTTTGAGGTATGCGCACTGTTCTTTCTATTTTATATTCATGGATTGCAGACCCGCTAAACGAGATAGCGATTATTCCTGCTCTTCTGGATAAGATTTGGATTCAGGTTGGACGTGGGTTCGAAGTGAACCCAGTAGGTTCATGGATTGCAGACCTGCCAAACGAGATAGAGATTATTCCTGCTCTAATGGATAAGATTTGGATTGGACATGGGTTTAAGGGGATCCCAGTCTGTTTGTGGATTGCAGACCCGCCAAACGAGATAGAGATTATTCCTGCTTTTATGGATAGAATTTGGATTCAGGTTGGACGAGGATTCAAGGCAAACCCAGTCTATTTGTGGATTTCAGACCCGTCAAACTAATGCAGGCCGTTCCCTCACACAAGATTTGGGTTGGACGTGGGTTCAAGGTGAACCCAGTCTGTTCATGGTTTGAAGACCTGCAAAACGAGATAGAGATTATTCCTGCTCTTATGGATAAGATTTGGATTCAGGTTGGATGAGGGTTCAAGGCGAACCCAGTCTGTTCATGGATTGCAGACCGTTCCCTCACACAAATTTGAGAACGAGATGTTTGTGCGTTGTTATTAGACCGTTTGCCTAGCTGGTCAAATAAGATGTTTGAGAGGCAAAAGATTGGTTTTTGAATTGGTCCTGCATTGTACGTGACGATGAGGTGGCGACATGACCTGTTGGAGACCGGCGAGGAGGAAAGCTTTGCCAGCATTACATTTTTCATGTGCTGCAGGAACCATGTTCACATTGTTTCTTCTGCTGGCTTGGATATGCAAAAAGTAGCCAATCTTCAAATTTCAGCAACACGTGAGTTTTCATAAGCTGCTTTATATCGGAATTTATTATTTCTATATCACGGACAGTACTCAATTTTCTCTAGAGATTATTCCTGCTCTTATGGATAAGATTTGGGTTGGACGAGGGTTCAAGGTGAACCCAGTAGGTTCATAGATTGCAGACCCACCAAACGAGATCGAGATTATTCCTGCTCTTATGGCCAAGATTTGGATTTGGGTTGGACGTGGTTTCAAGGTGAACTCAGTCTGTTCATGGATTGCAGACCCGCCAAACGAATGTGGCCATTCCCTCACACAAATTCCTGTGTAATAGAAACAGACAGGGAGGGATCCAGGGTGACATTGTTGACCAAATTTGGAAATTGACTAAATCTGTTCAAGGACTGCCATTAAAGACCAGTGTCGTTGGACAACGTGATGGACAATGGAGTTACGTCAATGAACAAAGTGATTGGTACTGGATTAGTTTAGGGGAAATAAATAGCATTTAAAAAATAGTTTTCATAATGTAATTAAAGGACTTTTTCTAAGGTGTTTCATATATCAAAAGGGGAAGAAAAGCATAACGATAACTTGAGAGATTCCAACCAACCAGCAGGATATATACACGAGCAGATCACCCTGGCGGATGACGTAGGCTCACCCGAGGTGTGGGGTCTAAGTGCAAACTGGTGTTCACCAGAGCTCCTGATGGTGGAGATGGGCTTGCTGCTCGTTAGTACCAGGTCGTGGTCCTCAGGATCACCTCACCAGGAGATGAGCAAGCGGGGATCCAGTGCCAGATATACTGTAGCAGGTAGGAATAAGCAGAAGTGTAGTCAGTAAACAAGCCAAAGGTTAGTAACAAGTGGTTACAGGTTGGGATCAAGCAGAAATGTAGTCAAGGAACAAGCCAAAGGTCAGTAATGTGTGGTAGCAAAGATACGGACAGCAGCAAGAGTGACCAGAGCGAGATATTGGCTGGAGAGAGCACAATGATCTGACAAACAGTAAGTGCAAAGGCATGGCTTAAGTAGGAAGTTCATGAGAGGAGCAAAAAGTTCAAAGTTCACAAGAAATAAGTTACAAATAAAGATTATCCGAGGGAATGTCCATCATCCCAGGTGGCTCAGTAAGAAGAGACATCGCCAGATACACATCACAGGTTTAGATCCGGGTCCTGACACATGTATAAAAAAGAGATATATGCAATTACCTTTTTTAACCCGCTCCAGTCTGTTCATATGATTCCACAGCTCCGGCTCCCCTGTGTGAGTTAAAGGCTACTGCAGGGGAGAGGAGGCAGCGTTGGCAACGGCTTGTCCAAATTAAGCTATAGGTGATGTCACAGCTCCCAAAAATACACAGCCGTTGGTGAGTGCTCCCTGGGCCAGAGATGCTGCATCACATGACCAGAGTGTAGTGGACGGAAAAACAGTAACTAGACAGATTTTTTATTACACTTTAAGCATTTGGTGGAATGGGTAAGGGGATCTAATGTACCCCTATACCAGGGGCGGACTGACAACTCATGGGGCCCCCGGGCAATAGGAGATTATGGGGCCCCCAGACAATAAGTGATTATGGGGCCCTCGGGCAATAGGAGATTATGGGGCTCCCGGGCAATAGGAGATTATGGGGCTCCCGGGCAATTGGAGATTATGGGGCCACACAGTATACACACACACACAGTATATACACACAGACACACAATATACACACACACACAGTATACATACACACAGAATACACATACACACACCATCCGACTGGAGTCGGACCACTTGGCCTTCAGGAGAAAGATCAAAACCCATCTCTTCTGAGGTCAAGGGGTTCCTTACCCATGAAATGGATACAGCGCCCAGAGGCGATTCAGTTCGCGTGTGTTGCGCTTTACAAGTTTCTCACTCCCTCACTCACTGAGAAGGTACTGGAGAGGAGGGCAGCTATAATCTTGGCATTTTTAGACCAAAAGGATGTTGGTAAGGGACATTTCAGGGACAGATGTAAAAAAACAAAAATAAAAATAAAAAAGGTTTTTACATACTCTCCCTGGTTTTACTGAGGCTGGGAACCCTGATGGCCACCCCCCCCCCCCCAAGTGGCATGGGACCCTCGTACCCGAATGGTCAGTCCGCCACTGCCCTATACTCATTCCCCTTAAATGGGTTGGATATCTAGGGGGGGGGGGGCTTTACTCAAAGGGGTTTCCAGATTCTACCATAATTCCCCCCTCCCTATATTACTCCCACCTCGTCTTGGAGCAACGAAGGTGAGGAAGCGATCCATGTCCCATAATATTGTTACAAGGGTGCCTTGCAAGGCACCCCTCCTAATGTTGAAGGGCATGTGGCCTGGTCTGGTACGGGAAGAAGAAGGGGAGGATGGGAACGCATGCTTGCTGTCCTCCAATTTCTGGCCACCCAAACTGCATGCCTGAAAAACTATCAATGTGGAGTTTTTAGGAAAATCCCAATTTTTTTTTATCAGTTTTTTTAATCCTAAACTGTTAACCACTTAAGGACCGCCTAACGATGATATACGTCGGCAGAATAGCACCGCTGGGCACAATCACGTACCTGTATGTGATTGTATAAAGCCCAGCGGTGGGTCGCGGCCGCGTGCCCGCGGCTCGCTCCCGCGACCCGGTCTGAAGCTCCGTGACCTCGGCCGCGGGACCTGATCGCCGCTACAGTCCCGCGATCGGTCCCCGGAGCTGAAGAACAGGGAGAGCCGCGTGTAAACACACCTTCCCCGTTCTTCACTGTGGCGCTGTCATTGATTGTGTGTTCCCTAATATAGGAACGCACAATCAATGACGTCAGACCTACAGCCACACACCCCTACAGTTGTAAACACACTTCAGGGAACACATAACCCCTTCAGCGCCCCCTTGTGGTTAACTCCCAAACTGCAACTGTCATTTTCACAATAAACAATGCATCTTAAATGCATTTTTTGCTGTGAAAATGACAATGGTCCCAAAAATGTGTCAAAAACGTCCGAAGTGTCCGCCATAATGTCAGTCACGAAAAAAATCGCTGATAGCGGCCATTAGTAGTAAAAAGATAATAAATAATAAAAATGCAATAAAACTGTCCCCTATTTTGTAAACGCTATAAATTTTGTGCAAACCAATCGATGAACGCTTATTGCGATTTTTTTTTACCAAAATATGTAGAAGAATACGTATCGGCCTAAACTGAGGAAAACATTTTTTTTATATATGTTTTTGGGGGATATTTATTATAGCAAAAAGTAAAAAATATTGCATTTTTTTAAAAATTGTCGCTCTATTTTTGTTTATAGCGCAAAAAATAAAAACCGCAGAGGTGATCAAATACCACCAAAAGAAAGCTCTATTTGTTGGAAAAAAAGGATGCCAATTTTGTTTGGGAGCCACGTCGCACGACCGCGCAATTGTCAGTTAAAGCAACGCAGTGCCGAATCGCAAAAAGGGGCCTGGTGTTTTACCTGCATTTTGGTCCGGGTCTGAAGTGGTTAAGTAACACCATGTGCAGATTTAAAGCATTCCCATGTCGTACGTTTGTGTATTTTCAATGTTGCCCTTTAAGCGGCATGAAAAGACCATCTCCGTGCTAAATTAAATATATATTTTTTTATGTTTTTTGCCCATGGCAGTGCACAGCTACCCATGCCTTTTAACAATACTTTGCTGGTTGGCCTTGAAAATGGCCAGAAAATAATAGCAAGGTGGTTTTTGAGGCTAGTGAGAATTCTGCGCTCGGAGTCCACAGACTTCTTGCTGGGTTCACCACATGATGAAGGTTATTAACAATTTTTTAATTACGTAAAAATAAAAGTCACTAAACAAATCTCA
The DNA here is from genome assembly GCF_905171775.1 of Rana temporaria. Taxonomy (NCBI): domain Eukaryota; kingdom Metazoa; phylum Chordata; class Amphibia; order Anura; family Ranidae; genus Rana; species Rana temporaria. The sequence goes on along the minus strand of NC_053495.1, from coordinate 202,226,281 downwards.
AAGTGGTTTAAAAAAAAAAATCAATTGTGCACAAAAGGAGAAAAAGAGAGGAAAAGCGGCTCGTTAATATCTGTGAAGGCTGCCCTCCGACGCATTAGCCAAGACGGCGTAGAATGATTGGCTGGCCGGTACAGATAGAGAGCTGCCTTGTGAAGCCAATGAGAGCCAACCTCACCGCAGACACTTGGGCACAATGTATACGAGGCAGGTAGGGGTCCCATGTCTGGGATAGGGAAAGGCCTGTGCTGGCAGTCTGACTATTGGAACCCTACAGGAGGATCTGTGCAGCATGGCAGAAGATGGCTGAAAGTGTGGTGCCTGTTATGGGAAATGCCAACAAAATGTGATCTTTCTACTGACAAAGAAAAGCACCAACTAGAGTGAAAGTAAAATATAAATGAAAACAATTTAATAATTGAGCATTATTCAAAATGACCATTCAATTGCAATATCAAGCAATGCTAGTACTCCGTACAGGACCTCTCAGATATCCCATAACTCTGCTCACATGGTCGCCACACAACTTGAAGTCTAGTTACAAAGGGCCAGATCCACAGCCAGGCGGCGCAACTTAACTTTTCCCATTTAAGTTACACCGCCGCAAATTTCCCAAGTTAGTGCCCGATCCACAAAGCACTTACCTGGAAATTTGCAGCGGTGTAACTTAAATTTGTCCAGCGCAAGGCGTGCCCAATCTAATGGGGCGAGTCCCATTTAAATTAGGCGCGCTCCCGCGCCGGAGGTACTGCGCATGCTCCCGACGTTATTTTCCCGATGTGCTTTGCGCGGATTTACGTTGCGCCGGGTTTTGAGAATCGCGACGGGCGTAAAAAAAAAAAGTTGCGGCGGGAAAAAATTTTTTTTTAAAAAAAATGACAGCGACGCGGGATAGAAGGGTGTACTTTTACAAGGTGTAAACAGTTTACACTTTGTAAAAGCAGCCCTAATTTTGCGACGGCAAACTAATACTTACGGAGAAAAAACGAAGCGAAAAAGCTTTGTGGATCTCCGTAAGTTTTAATTTGCATACCCGACGCTGGATTTCGACGAGAAATGCCCCCAGCGGCGGCGGCGGTACTGCATCCTAAGATCCGACAGTGTAAGTCCCTTACACATGTCGGATCTTCTGCCTATCTATGTGAAACTGATTCTGTGGATCAGTTCCATAGATAGAAACAGGGATACGACGGCGTATCAATAGATACGCCGGCGTATCCCTTTTGTGGATCAGGCCCAAAGAGCCTGAAAGGGGATGTAAAGGTTCATTTTTTATTTTCCTTTAAGCCAGGGTTCGTTGAAGTCCAGGCGCCAGGTCGCAATTGCGACTAGAATTAGAGACCTGGCACCTGGGGAACGAAGCATAGGATACCCCATCGTGTGTCTGCGTGCGCCCCCATCTCCCCGCCGTGCAATCGCGTCGGGCCGCGCCGGCCGGCAATTGAGGCTGCGGCTTTGCGGCCTTCTGCAGGCCTATGCTTCCTTCTGTAATCTGGCACCATCTTGTGGTGACCGATGGTATGACAAGACAACCAGCAATGCTAATGGAGCTTCCCCTGTGTTTTCACTGCCATCTCCTTCCCTCTAATTAGAACCCCAAAACGTTATATATATTTTTCATTCTAACACCCTGTAGAATAAAATGGCGGTCGTTGCAATACCTTCCGTGACCCTGTATTTGCGCAGAAGTCTTACAAGCGCACTTTTTTGGGATTTTTTTTTTTTTTATAAAAAAATAAGACACCAGTGAAGTTAGCCTAATTTTGTTTTATATCGTGAAAGATAATGTTACATCGAGTAAATTGATACCAAACATGTCACGCTTCAAAATTGCGCCCGCTCATGGAATGGCGACAAACTTTTACCCTTCAAAATCTCCATAGGCAATGTTTAAAAAAATTCTACAGGTTGTATGTTTCGAGTTACAAAGGAGGTCTAGGACTAGAATTATTTCTTGCGCTCTACCAATCGCGGTGATACCTCACATGTGTGGTTTGAACACCGCTTTCATATGTGGGCGCTACTCACTTATGCGTTCGCTTCTGTGTGCGAGCTCGGCGGGACGGGGCGCGTTTCTGGCTTTTAACTTTTTTAGCTGCCTCCTAGATTCCAAGCAAAATTTGTCAAACTCTGCTTTAAGCTAGTGCATTGTTGGTTCACTTATCTTTTCCTTCAACTTCCCTTCTAAATTTTTTTCTCCTTTGTCTGAATTTCTCACTTCCTGTTCCTCCTCAGTAAGCTTGCCCCCATCATGTGAGCCGCTCTGGGGGTTAGTCAGCGTGCTCGCCCCCTTCCTTGGGACTACATCCCTGCGTGGAGATGCTGTAAACACAGTTAAAGCGGAGGTTCACCCGCACATTACACTTTTTCCCCTTAGCTTCCTGCTCGTTTTCTCTAGGGGAATCGGCTATTTGTTTTAAAATATGATCCGTACTTACACGTTTAAGAGATGCATCTCCTCCGCCGCTTCCGGGTATGGGCTGCGGGACTGGGCGTTCCTTCTTGATTGACAGTCTTCCGAGAGGCTTCCGACGGTCGCATCCATCGCGTCACGATTTTCCGAAAGAAGCCGAACGTCGGTGCGCAGGCGCAGTATAGAGCCGCACCGACGTTCGGCTTCTTTCGGCTACTCGTGACGCGATGGATGCGACCGTCGGAAGCCTCTCGGAATACTGTCAATCAAGAAGGAACGCCCAGTCCCGCAGCCCATACCCGGAAGCGGCGGAGGAGATGCATCTCTTAAACGTGTAAGTACGGATCATATTTTAAAACAAATAGCCGATTCCCCTAGACAAAACGAGCAGGAAGCTAAGGGGAAAATAGAAAAAAAAAACGAATTGGGTGAACTCCCGCTTTAAGCCCCCTTCACACTGGGGTAAGGCGCCATTATTTTTAGCAGGGATAGTTGGGAGCTATGGGAAGGGGCTACCAGGAACCATTAGGAACTGGACAAAATCTGTACAGTGTATGGTCAGCTTCAGACAGTACATAACAAGACAAGACAAAACAAGACAAAACACTACACACTACTACTTACAAGAAACATAAAAAATAAATAAAAAAAGCGAGACTTCTTTTTCAAGGTTAACTCCACATTCCCATCGCACAAGTTCCTGTATAAAGCTTCAAAAGGATTTGGGTGCTGCAGCAACGGAAACAGGTTTAAAGTACCAATGCAGATATTTGCCAGCACACCATTTGCCAGCACACCATGGATGAACAAGATGGTGTCCAAATGGTTTTATTGCCTTCATCACATGGCTGACAAAGGGGGGCCTTTGTGGCCAGTGGGAGTAGAAAATGTCACAGCGTCTGGGGAAGTAAACAATTTCTCAGGCTTGATAATCAGAGGGAATAGAAAAATTACATAGCACCTGTGGCCATAGAAAGAGGTATAGTGTCCGATCATTGGTATTAGTAGAAGGAATAATGCCCCATCATTGGTAATAGAACGAGACATGGCCCATCATTCGTGTTAATAGAAGGAATAGTGGCCCATCATTGGTATTAGCAGGAGGAATAGTGTTCCATCATTGGTATTAGTAGAAAGAATAGTGGCCAATTATTGGTATTAGGAGGAGGAATAGTGCTCTATCATTGGTATTAGTAGAAAGAATAGTGGTCCCTCATTGGTATTAGTAGGAGGAATAGTGGTCTATCATTGGTATTAGTAGGAGGAATAGTGCTCTATCATTGGTATTAGGAGGAGGAATAGCGCCCTATCATTGGTATTAGGAGGAGGAATAGCGCCCTATGATTGGTATTAGGAGGAGGAATAGTGGTCCCTCATTGGTATTAGTAGGAGGAATAGTGCTCTATCATTGGTATTAGCAGGAGGAATAGCGCCCTATCATTGGTATTAGGAGGAGGAATAGCGCCCTATCATTGGTATTAGGAGGAGGAATAGCGTCCTATCATTGGTATTAGGAGGAAGAATAGTGGTCCCTCATTGGTATTAGGAGGAGGAATAGTGGTCCCTCATTGGTATTAGGAGGAGGAATAGTGGTCCCTCATTGGTATTAGGAGGAGGAATAGTGGTCCCTCATTGGTATTAGGAGGAGGAATAGTGGTCCCTCATTGGTATTAGGAGGAGGAATAGTGGTCCCTCATTGGTATTAGGAGGAGGAATAGTGGTCCCTCATTGGTATTAGGAGGAGGAATAGTGGTCCCTCATTGGTATTAAGAGGAGGAATAGTGCTCTATCATTGGTATTAGTAGGAGGAATAGTGCTCTATCATTGGTATTAGTAGGAGGAATAGTGCTCTATCATTGGTATTAGTAGGAGGAATAGCGCCCTATCATTGGTATTAGGAGGAGGAATAGTGGTCCCTCATTGGTATTAGGAGGAGGAATAGTGGTCCCTCATTGGTATTAGGAGGAGGAATAGTGGTCCCTCATTGGTATTAGGAGGAGGAATAGCGCCCTATCATTGGTATTAGTAGGAGGAATATCGCGCCCTATCATTGGTATTAGGAGGAGGAATAGTGCTCTATTGTTGGTAGTAGTTAAAGGAATTGTGACCCATCATTATTATTAATCTTAGGAATAGTGGCCCATTATTGGTATTAGTAAGAGGAATAGTGCCGCATTGTTGGTATCAATAGGGGGATTAAGTTCCCCATTGTTGGTGTTAATGGGGAAAATGGTGCCAAATAGTTGAAGCCAGTGGGTGGAATAGTCTCCCATTGTTTGTGTCAATAGCAGGAATTACTGTTGGTGTCCAGTGGTATTAATGAATTTTAGCAGTGGGGGGGGGGGGGAAATAGTGCCCCAAGGGCTGGATAAGAATAAGCAAGTGCCGCATCTGGCCCACAGGCTGCAGTTTGGAGACCACTGGTGTAGGGTGTTAGTTTACCGTATCACTTTTTCTGAAAAGGTGATGTCCAAAAGCTTTGTGGACACCTGTCTGTCACAAATATATGAGCGTTTTAGGCAACCCACTCCAAAATCCTGGGCATCGATATAAAGTTGTCCTCCTTTGCAACTATAACAGTCTCAACTGTCCAATTAGGCCTCATACAGACGACCCAACATGTACGATGAAAACGGTCCGCGGACCGTTTTCATCGGACATGTCCGCTGGGATCATTCGGTCTGATGGCTGTACACACCATCAGACCAAATTCCGCGCGGACAGAATACGCAGAGATGACGCGGCGACGTGACGGCGACATGCGCGAACCCAGAAGTTCAATGCTTCCACGCATGCGTCTAATCACTTTGACGCGATGCACGGTTTCTCGGGCCAGCGGACATGTCCGATGAGTCGTACTGACCATCGGACATGCCCGGCGGACAGGCTTCCAGCGAACATGTTTCTTAGCATGCTAAGAAACATTTGTCCGCTGGAAACCTGTCCGGTGGGCCGGAAAATTGTCCGGTCGGCCCTACACACGACCGAACATGTCTGCTGAAACTGGTCCGACTGACCAGTTTCAGCGGACATGTTCGGTCGTGTGTACGAGGCCTAAGGCTTTCCCCAAGATTTTGGAGTTTGTTTGTGGGAATTTGTGCCCATTTGTGAGTTCAGGTACTAATTTTCAATGAGAAGACGTGGCTCACAATCAGTGTTCCAGTTCATCCCAGAGGTGATCAGTAGGGTTGAGATCAGGGTCCCCCAAGTTCCTCCACACAAAACTGGTCAAATCATGTCACTACGGAGTTGGCTTTATGTGCCTAAACTCAATCATTTAGAAAGGGGTCCGCATACATTTGGCCATTTATTTTGTATTTAGACATTCTTCTCACCTTTGGTATGAGCCTGTCCAGATATTCTGCTCGCTTCTCATGTGATGGGTGGGTGGAAAGCAATTCCGGGACATGAGGCTCTTCTCCATAAGTCTCCAACACCATCATCTGTTTCCAGAACACCGAGCTAGCCCTCACGTCAACGCAGGCCTGGAGGACAAACCAACACGTTAACCTTTAGGACATCTCTGAATCATAAAAAAAGAAAGAATACCATGCTGCTAATTTAAATGAGAAGAATTGGAAGAACGGGACAGAGCATTATTGTGACCGTATAGAAGAATGTGTCTGAACTTCTGAAATTACCTTCAATCACATTCAAGTGAATGTAAACCTCAGACATGAAATATAAACAAAACATATCCCTCTATAGTGTGTACGAGTCTCATTCCAGAGCACAAAGTATCATTTCTGTTTGCTGCTTCATTCCTCTGCTATCTGCATAAGTAATTTCTGCCAAATTTTCCTGACACCAAGAGAGAAAAATGGTGACGGGGGAGGGACCTCAACTCTCCTCACTGAGCTATGCAGAGTATGACTTTAGTTCTCCGCTCCTTTTTTTCTGACAGCTCAGACAAGCTTTAAATATACAGGATAATGGGAAAGTGTTGTATGACCTCAACATGACATATTTACACTTGTGAATACAAATGTTCTTCAGAGCACATGCGCTGATGACATCATCGGCGCAGTATACTGTAAATATCGTCTAAACAGCGCACGTTTAGGAGATATTTAGGTAAGCCTTATTCTAGGCGTACCCTCTAAATACAAAGTGTAAAGGGAGGTTAACAACCTCTTTGAAGTGGAGGTTCACCCTAAAAAAAAATTCTAACATTACATCCAGCATACTAACGACATGTAAAGTATGCTGGTATTTTATTTTTTTCCGTATATACCGTGTAATTGTTATTTTCTGATTCTGATTCCCGCGGGACTAGGCGTTCCTATTGAAAGCTTAGCTGATTGACGTCTGGTGAAAATCTTCCCATGTCGCATAAAGCGCGTCACCAGTTTTCCGTAAATAGCCGGCATGCGAGTCGGCGCTATACGGCGCCTGCGCCCACCGTGTAGCGCTGACTGCGCAGGCGCCATTAAAGTGCCGACTTCAATATGAATTTTTTTGGTCTTTTTTTGTTTGTTTAGCAGAAAACTAAAACCCAGCGGTGATTAAATACCACCAAAGAAAGCTCTATTTGTGTGAAAAAAAAAAATAACAATTTAATATGGGTACAGTGTTGCATGATCGTGCAATTGTCATTCAACGTGTGACAGTGCTGAAAACCGAAAATTGGCCTGGGCAGGAAGTGCCCAGTAAGAAAGTGGTTAAAGCGGAGGTTCGCCGGTAAAATGCTGTTTTTACCCTTAGATTGATGCTCATTTAGTCTAGGGGAATCGGCTAGTTGTTTTAAAATCCGAGCATTACTTACCGTCGTAGAGGGCGATCTTCTCCGCCACTTCCGGGTATGGGCTGCGGGACTGGGCGTTCCTTCTTGATTGACAGTCTTCCGACAGGCTTCCGACGGTCGCATCCATCGCGTCACGATTTTCCGAAAGTAGCCGAACGTCGGTGCGCAGGCGCAGTATAGAGCCGCACCGACGTTCGGCTTCTTTCGGCTACTCGTGACACGATGGATGCGACCGTCGGAAGCCTCTCGGAAGACTGTCACTCAAGAAGGAACGCCCAGTCCCGAAGACCCATACCCGGAAGTGGCGGAGAAAATCGCTCTCTACAACGGTAAGTAATGCTCGGATTTTAAAACAACTAGCCGATTCCCCTAGACAAAATGAGCATCAATCTAAGGGTAAAAACAGCATTTATGGGTGAACTCCCGCTTTAAGTAAGCTTTATGCCTAAAATGTGTATTTTAACAAGTGTGAAAATAAAAAATAAAATAATGACCTGGCAGCAAAGGGGTTAATATACATTTACATTGCGGATATTTTTGTATTACCGAAAGGCTTGGACTTTTATTCGGCCATCTTTGGAATAATGACACCTCCACCTTTCCCCGGAGTAATACCACCAACCACCACTAGTGCAGCTTTCTGCCTGCTCAGCAGACCATTAATCGGCATCAGCAGACTGCCAATCAGATGTGTACATTGGGTAAGGCATACAGTATTTGTGCATTGCACATGTAGTAGAGGGTTTTCTAGAGCTGGCAGGTAAAACGATGATTTAAAAAAAAAATCCTTTTTATATATTGGCGTAAAAGCAGGACTGGCGGGTGTCACAACATGACCTTTCAATTCCCAATTAAAGCGTGACGGACGGCAGGAAAAGTGGCGGTGGTTTTCGCAATGGCAGCACAGATGGCAGCTGTGATTTAATACGACAGACAGGCACATAATAGTGATACATCGCGGTGTAATATTGCGCGTGCGGTGCGATATTCCTCCCCAGATCCTCGTCCCGAGTCCTGATGAAGAGAGTGACAAAATGGCCATCACATCATAATCCGGAGTGATGAATCGTCTTTGGCTCCTTCGCAACGCTTACTCGAGATTACTATATCAGCCTGATCACCCTCCATCTTCAGTCTATTGTCATTATAATTCCCCGACTTACTGGAAATCCTCGCCTCTGCTTCGTGAAGAACTTTCAAATTTAAAATGGACTAATCAATAAAAAGAATTGGCATTTGAACCCAGTTGGGTGCCTCTGATACCCTGGAAAATAGGTACCTATTGTTATATCCGCCACTTTCTCAATGACCCTCAATTAGTGGGGGTCTCCGTCCATTAGGGGCACCAGGGCGCCGCCCCCTCTATCCACGCCACCCCCTATATTAATAATGGATAGATTCAGGCATAGGTGACCAAGCTTATAGTCAAGAGACAGGAGGTCTTCACCCAGTGGTCAGAGGGGCCCCAGCTAGAATTCAGGAGACAGGAGGTCTCACCCAGGGTTCAGAGGTGACTCAGCCAGAAGTCAGGAAACAGGAGGTCTCACCCAGTGGTCAGAGGCGCTCCAGCCAGAAGTCAGGAGGTCTCACCTAGGGATCAGAGGTGACCCAGCCAGGAATCAAGAGGCAGAATATTGCAACCAGGGGTCAGAGATAGTCTCACCCAGGGGTCAGATGTGACCCAGCTAGGAGTCAAGAGACAGGAGGTCTCACCTAATGATCAGAGGTGACCCAGCCAGGAATCAAAAGGCAGGAGATTGCAACCACGGATCAGAGATGGTCTCACCCAGGGGTCAGATGTGACCCAGCTAGGAGTCAAGAGACAGAAGGTCTCACCTAGTGATCAGAGGTGACCCAGCCAGAAATCAAGAGACAGAACATTGCAACCAGGGATCAGAGATGGTCTCACCCAGGGGTCAGATGTAACCCAGCTAGGAGTCAAGAGACTGGAGGTCTCACCTAGTGATCAGAGGTGACCCAGCCAGGAATCAAGAGACAGAAGATTGCAACCAGGGATCAGAAGTAGTCTCACCCAGGGGTCAAAGGTGACCCAGCCAGGAGTCAAGAGACAGGAGGTCTCACATAGGGGTCAGTGGGGCCCCAGCCAGAAGTCAGGTAACAGCTAGAAAGAGGGCAGTATGTTGTCCACACTGTAATAATATAGCCAGATAGGGGCAAGCCACCCTTTGGGCAACACAGACCCAAGGTGCCTTAGGTGCAAGAATCGGAGTCTTGTAGCCAACGACCCTATATCTTGTCGTATTTGGTTGGGCATTCCCTGTTAATATATATAACCTTTTTATACGGTAGATTATTATTGACCTCCACCTTCCACTCCACCAACTTAGGGGGTACGGGTCGCATCCACTGCCAGGCAATAACCTTCCGCACCGAGAACAAGGTCTCATGCAGGAACGTCTTTATGTATTTGTCTATAGTATCCAGAAGCACCCCGAGTAGGCACTGTTTTGGGTCCAACGTGACCGGAGAGCCCATGTGGTCGTGCAGAAAGGTTACAACTTGCGCCCACAGGCCCTGTATTTTGGGACATGACCATAGTAAGTGAGGCATTTTGATATTTTCATTAATCTTCCCAACAGCCATCCCACTCACTGCTTGCATCAGGACGGAGGGCTCTTGTTTTCAGGAAGCTATGTCGGCTATGTCACCAGCCATGACCTGCCAGCATTGCCTAGAGCAGCGATGGTGAACCTTGGCACCCCAGATGTTTTGGAACTACATTTCCCATGATTCTCAACTACACTGTAGAGTGCCTGAGCATCATGGGAAATGTAGTTCCAAAACATCTGGGGTGCCAAGGTTCGCCATCACTGGCATAAAGCATGGGCGCAGAGGTGGCTCTAGGCTTTGTGAGGCATTTGGCAAAACTTAGACACGAGGCCCCACTCATGTGCCCCATGTACCAGTCTGCAGTCCCTGTCTGTGGGAAGGTGTGTATGTGATGCTCAGTACAGTACCTTGCATGCCAGTGCCAGCCGGGCAGGTGTGGAGCGACTAAGTGAGCGGTGGGGGCTGAAGGAGCAGTCCCAGCTGCCTTAGGGCCCCACATGGACATGCTGCCTGCACGTCTTGTGGGGATGGCACCTGGAGCTGTCATCCTGACACTGCCGCCACCTAGAGGCCTTTGCTGTCCCGTACCTACTTGCCACCGGACCGGATGCTCCATGAGGAGTCAGCTATTAGCCAGTACCCGATTGGTTGTCAGTCAGCCCCTGGGCCACAGAGTCCCAGCAGGGGTAGGGTGAGCCACCGGCGCTGTAATCGGTGTTTTTCATCACAGGCAAATTAGGCGGCTGTGAGTGCGAGGCCTTAGGCGACCACCTAATTTGCCTAATTAGAGAGCCGCCTTTGCATGGGCACTCAACCTGTGGCCCTCCAGCTGTTGCAAAACTACAAGTCCCATCATGCCTCTGCCCCAAGTTTGTAACTGTCAGTCTTTGCAATGCATCATGGGACTTGTAGTTTCACAACAGCTGGCGGGCCACAGGTTGATCAACCATGGCATAGAGAAACACTGAGAGCCACCGATGATGTCACTGGGTCTTGAAAATAGGTATGTAATGAAAACAGCGAGGTCTTATTTTTTTTTTTTTTTAAGTGTATTTTTTGTGCGTGTACTCGAGAGAGGAGCCGGACTGCAGGAGTTGGGAGTAGGCAGGCCTCCCCCAGAGGCAATCTGCCACCTTTCTCCATGCCCTGGGTGGCAATGGAGGGTGCGAGAGGGGGTCCTCCCACACAGCCCGCCCTACCTGCTCCGCTTTGAAGCCCAACGGGGCAGAGGGACTCCCTACAAGGGAGTGAGAGGATTTGCCCGCTCAACCAGCCCCGTTAGTCCTTCGCCTCTCTTTTTTAGAGACCGCGTGGTCAAAGTGCGTGCATGTTAACCCAATTTCGAGTGCGTTAAAGTGTGGTGTTTTTTTGTGGGAGGGGGGTGGGCGTACTAAGCGCAGGCTTACCTCGCATAGCACACCCACCGGGAGCCGGGCTGAGACCACCAAACTCAATTCACATGTAGCCGGGACCGGGATCCGAACCTCTAGCTGCAGAGGTGAATGGCTTGTCAGCGCAGTGCCAATCGCGTTGAGCCACCGCAGCTCCCTGCAGCGAGGTCTTATTTAAAGAAATAAAATAAATAGCATATTGATGAGGGTGGAAATAAGGAACCAGGGAAAGCAACATCTAAGCAGATTAAACTTCAGCTTTAAATAGAAAAAAAAAAAAAAGAGAAGGAATGTTCTCCAATATTCACCCTGAAAAGGGAATAAGCCGTAATGATATTTCCGTTTGACTGGCATAAGATCTGCCTGTGAAAGTAGGCTATTACGTGACTTTTAAAATTGATTTCTGGAGTGATTGAGTAAAGTAGGTCATTTAAAGACGACTCCGCCGTCAGAGCAATCAGTGGCTGAGACGACGCAGGTGGATGTGAGAGAGCTAAGAAGCTTGGACTGGGAATTGTCGGCTGCAAAAAAGAAAGAAGAAGAAAAAAGAAAAGCCTTGTGTGCGAAGTCTGTGATGACGGTGGGTTTTAGGAGGACACAAAGCGCACGCAATGGAAGGACAAGCGTCTGCCTCTCCCTGGAGGTCTCTAACAGCGGCGGATTCTGTTCTGGTAAATGCTACATCTGCCTTTTGTTTTGTAGAGCAAGTCTGTGTTAACCATTCCCTGGCTGGACAACACTGTGCCTCAACCCAAACTTTTAGCGACCAGAGGACAGCGCTAAGAAAAAAAACATACAACTAGTGTGCACCGCTATGGCCGCCTACATTAACCACTTCCATACCAGGCACTTACGCAGCTTCCCGCCCAAGCCAATTTTCAGCTTTCAGCGCTGTCGCACTTTGAATGGCAATTGCGCGGTCATGCTACACTGTACCCAAACAAAATTGGCGTCCTTTTTTCCCCACAAATAGAGCTTTCTTTTGGTGGTATTTGATCACCTCTGCGATTTTTTTTTTTTGCGCAACAACTAAAAAAAGGCTGAAAATTTGGAAAAAAAAATTATGTTTTTATTTTTTTCTGTTAATTTTTTTGTAAATAAGTTTTCTCTTTCAATTACGGGCACTGATATGGCGGCACTAATGGGCACCGATGAGATGGCACTGATGGACATCGATGAGGTAGTACTGACGGGCACAGATGAGGTGGCACTGATTGGCGACGCTGGTATGCGACACTGATGGGCACTCATAGGCGGCACTGATGGGCACTCATAGGTGGCACTGATGGGCACACATAGACGGCACTGATGGGCACACATAGACGGCACTGATGGGCACACATAGGCGGCACTGATGGGCACACATAGGCGGCACTTATGGGTGGCACTGATGGATACTTATGGGTGGCACAGATGGGCACTGATAGGTGGGCACTGGGCATGGATGGGCACTGTGGGGTGGCACTGATGGACACTGTGGGGTGGCACTGATGGACACTGGGGTGGCACTGATGGACACTGTGGGGCAGCACTGATTTTTCCAGGTTGCCAGTCAGTGCCCATTTGTAGGCACTGATTGGCATCTTTTTTCTTTTTTTTTTAATGCTTTTTTTTTTTTTTTTAGACTTTTTTTTTTTTTTTTTGCAGGCTTTTTTTTTTTTTTTGCCCACCCTGGTGGTCCAGGGTGGGCATCCCTGGTGGTCCAGTGTGGCGATCCGAGGGGGGGCTGCGCTGATAAACAATCAGCGCGAACCCCCCTGTCAGGAGAGCCGCCGATCGGCTCTCCTCTACTCGCGTCTATCAGACGCGAGTGAGGAAGAGCCATCAACGGCTCTTCCTGTTTACATCGTGATCAGCCGTGATTGGACACGGCTGATCGCGTGGTAAAGAGCCCCGGCCGGAGGCTCTTTACCGAGATCGGAGATGCAGGGTGTCACACTGACACCCCGCATCACCGATCGCCGCGATGCGCGCGGCATGAAATCCTGCAGGACGTTCTAGAACGTCCTGTCAGGATTTCATAACCACTTCCCGGACGTAAATCAGCTATAGGCCGGGCGGGAAGTGGTTAAATGTTCTTAGTTACACATGGAGTCTGGTGGATGAAGCACCTGCTGTCATATCTTGAGGACTTCTGTCATCATGCCATACAAAAATGGCAACCAACCCACTTGCGGACATTTTAATGTTCTACTTGCAGACTTGCTTTATTTTTCTAGATACAATAAAAGAGCCAAGGTGTGTGACCACAACTTCCATCCATGATTATACCTAAACAAAGACTTCTTGGTGTTCATAAAATGTCATAGGCCTCCGATTCACAGACTCATCAGCTTGAGATCCAAGCAACTCCTTGCCAGACATTCTGTTACGCCTCATTGTGGTGCCCAAAGCAATTACATGAAAATGTCGCCATAAAATGTGAATCCTGTATAGTAACCTGTCGAATTGACATTTCGGAGGCTGACTTCCAAGTGCGGTGCATGCGAGATGATAACACGGTGATGGAAACTCATGGGAATGAAATCTGAAATTCAAAGCAGGGCCAATATTTGCATGTGTACAAGCTCCCTGACAAAGGAAGTTCCTTTGCTGCAGTTTGTTCATCATCATGCCAAACAGACAAGATGTAAAGAGAACATTCCATCACAACGTTCCGTCCCATCATTCTGGACAGGAGTGGATTTCATAGACGGCGCGAGTTGCGGCTCCTGTCCCTGCACATCCCGCTACCGATAATCCTTTACAGCAGGAATATGCAATTAGCGGACCTCCAGCTGTTGCAGAACTACAATTCCCATAAGGCATAGCAACACTCTGACAGCCACAAGCATGACACCCAGAGGCAGAGGCACGAAGGGTACTTGTAGTTTTGCAACAGCTGGAGGTCCGCTAATTGCATATCCCTGCTTTACAGCCACGACTAGTATAGACCCAAATCTACCCACAAGATGGGGACCAGTTACAAAAATTGATGAAAAGGTCAAATGCATTAACCACTTAATCACCGCCTCATGGACAAAATACGTCTACAAGGTGGTTCCTTAACTCTGGGAGGACGTCCTCCAAGAATCCCGTGTGCGCGCCCCCTGCCGGGTCCAGAGGAGCGGGCGCATTATGGATCACGGTAAATCGCCGCTGATAGCGGCGGTTTACCACTTGATCGCTCCGTCCACTGACGGAGCGATCACTTGTAAAAAAAACGGCGTCATGTGATGACGCCGGTTCCTCCCTCCCCTCTCTGTACCGAACGGTACAGTGTGAGAGGAGAGGGGAGGGAGCGGATGTCAGTGGCAGTGCTGTGGGCTGGATCTGTGACAAATGCAGTCACAGATCTAGCCATCCATCCATCCCTGCTCAGCCATCCCTGCCCCATACTGTGCAATCCCTACAATACTCTGCAATGCCCCACAATGCCCCGCAATACTCTGCAATACCCCGCAATATCCTGCAATACCCTGCAATACCTCGCAATACCCTGCAATACCCTGCAATACTCTGCAATACTCTGCAATACCTCGCAATACCCTGCAATACTCTGCAATACCCTGCAATACCCCGCAATACCCCGCAATGCCCCACAATACTCTGCAATACCCCGCAATACCCTGCAATACCTCGCAATACCCTGTAATACTCTGCAATACCCCGCAATACCCTGCAATACTCTGCAATACCCCGCAATACTCTGCAATACCCCGCAATACTCTGCAATACCCCGCAATACTCTGCAATACCCCGCAATACTCTGCAATACCCCGCAATACTCTGCAATACCCCGCAATACTCTGCAATACCCCGCAATACTCTGCAATACCCCGCAATACTCTGCAATACCCCGCAATACTCTGCAATACCCTGCAATACCCCGCAATACTCTGCAATACCCCGCAATACTCTGCAATACCCCGCAATACTCTGCAATACCCCGCAATACTCTGCAATACCCCGCAATACTCTGCAATACCCCGCAATACTCTGCAATACCCCGCAATACCCCGCAATACTCTGCAATACCCTGCAATACTCTGCAATACCCTGCAATACTCTGCAATACCCTGCAATACTCTGCAATACCCTGCAATACCCTGCAATACCCTGCAATACTCTGCAATACTCTGCAATACCTCGCAATACTCTGCAATACCCGTTTTTATTCAGTATTTTTGCGGAAAAACGTGTCAAACTAAAATAAAAGTAAAGTAAAGAGAACACTAAAATATATATAATTTTTAACGCGCCCCTGTCCCCGTATGCAGAAGCGAACACACGCGTAAGTCCCGCCCATATATGAAAACGGTGTTCAAGCCACACATGTGAGGTATCGCTGCGAACGTTAGAGCGAGAGCAATAATTTTGGCCCTAGACCTCCTCTGTAACTAAAAACATATAACCAGTAAAAATATTTAAAACGTCGCCTATGGGGATTTTTAAGTAGCGAAGTTTGGCGCCAGTCCACGAGCGTGTGCAATTTTGAAGGGTGACACGTTGGGTATCTATTTACTCGGCGTAACTTCATCTTTCACATTATGCAAAAGAATGAAGAAAAAATACTAAATTTGCTAAATTTTATAACAGAAACAAAAGAAAAAATGTTTTTTTTTTACAGAATTTTCAGTCTTTTCTCTTATAGCGCAAAAAATAAAAAACCCAACGGTGATTAAATACCACCAAAAGAAAGCTCTATTTGTGTGAAAAAAAGGACGAAAATTTCATTTGGGTACAGTGTTGTATGACTGAGTAATTGTCATTCAAATTGTGAGAGCACAGAAAGCTGAAAATTGGTCTGGTTATTAAGGGGGTTTAAGTGCCCAGTGGTCAAGTGGTTAAATAGCGATGTTTCAAAGCTGTGAAAAAGTATTTGCCCCCTTCCTTATCTGTTTTTTTTTGCATATTTGTCACAATTAACCACTTCAGTCCCAGAACAATTTACCCCCTTCCTGACCAGAGCATTTATTTTTGCGATTCGGCACTGCGTCGCTTTAGCTGACATATGCGTGGTTGTGTGACGTTGTACCCAAACCAAATTTACATCCTTTTTTTACCACAAATAGAGCTTTCTTTTGGTGGCATTTGATCACCTCTGCGGCTTTTATTTTTTGCGCTATTAAAAAAAAAAAGCGTAAATTTTGAAAAAAAAGCTATGGGCCAGATTCACGTACCGCGGCGTATCTATAGTCGGGCGTAGCCCATCTCATATGCGCTACGCCGACGTAACTTACTGAGGCAAGTACTGTATTCACAAAGCACTTGCTCCCTAAGTTACGGCGGCGTAGCGTATATGGGCCGGCGTAAGCCCGCCTAATTCAAAGTAGGCTGGTAGGGGGCGTGTTGTATGGAAATGAATCGTGACCCCATGTAAATGAAGCGCCTAACGAACGGCGCATGCGCGCCCATGCTCAGTATCACGTCGAATTTTCTCCCTAAGTTACGCCGGCTCAATGCCTGTGACGTGAACGTAACGTACGCACAGCCCCATTCACGTGCAACTTACGTAAAAAGATACGCTTGTGCCGACGTCCATACTTTGCATTACCTGCACCTCATATAGCAGGGGTAACGTTACGCCGGATGTAAGCCTTACGTAAACGGCGTAGCGGGCACAAGCACGTTCGTGAATCGGCGTATCTAGCTCATTTACATATTCGACGTGTAAATCTACGGAATCGCCCCTTGCGGCCAGTGTAAATATGCACCCAAGATACGACGGTGTACGGCAACTTACATCGGTCGGCTGAAGCCATATTTCAGGCGTATCTAGGTTTTAGAATACCGCGCATAGATACGACGGCGCATCTTTTAACTTACGCGGCGTATCATTAGATACGCAGGCGTAAAAGCTTTCTGAATCTGGCCCAATATTTTTGACTTTTTGCTACAATAAATATCCCCCAAAAAAATATATAAAAAAAAAGTTTTTTTCCCCTCAGTTTAGGCCGATATGTCCTGAAGCTGCAAAGCACCCCCCAGACCATCACATTACCACCACCATGTCTGTCTGCTGGTACGATTTTCTTTTTATGAAATGCGGTGTTCGTTTTACGCCAGATGTAAGAGGTGCCCTTCTCATCAGTCCACAGAATATTTGACCAAAAGTCTTGGGGATAATCAAGATGTTTTTTGGGAAAATGTGAGAAGAGCCTTTGTGTTCTTTTCGGTCAGCAGTGGCTTTGGCCTTGGAACTCTCCCTTGGACGCCATTTTTTCCCTGTCTCTTTCTTATGCCGCATACACACCATCACTTTATGTGATGAAAAAAAACGACACTTTCTGTGAAGTAAAAAATGACGTTTTTGAAACTTCAATTTTCAAAGACGAAGTTGCCTACACACCATCGTTTTTCTCACAATGTTCTAGCAAAGTGAGGTTACGTTCTCACCACTTTTTCCATTGAAGCTCGCTTCATAAGTAGCTTCTGGGCATGCGTGGATGAAAAAACGTCTTAGAAAACAACGTTTTTTGCTACACACGGTCAATTTCTGTGAAGTAAAAAGTGCACTTTTGAAAAACGACACATAAAATTGAAGCATGCTTCAATTTTTTTTGGTCGTTTTTTACAAGACATAAAACGACGTTTTCCCCACACACAGTCAATTAAAGTGACGTTTTTAAAAACGTCATTTTTTTTCATCACATAAAGTGATGGTGTGTACGCGGCATTATAGTTGAATCATGAACACTGATCTTACCTGAAGCAAGTGAGGCCTGCAGTTCTTTAGATGTAGTTCTGGGTTATTTTATGACCTCCTGGATCAGTTGTCGTTGTGCTCTTGGAGTAATCTTGTAAGGCCGGCCATTCCTGGGAAGGTTCATCACTTTTCCAAATGTTCTCCATTTGTGGATAATGGCTCTCACCGTGGTTTGCTGGAGTCCCAAAGCCTTATGCCGCGTACATACGATCGGACATTCCGACATTAAAACCGTGGATTTTTTTTTCAGACGGATTGTTCGCTCAAACTTGTCTTGCATACACACGGTCACACAAATGTTGTCGGAAATTCCGAACGTCAAGAACGCGGTGACATACAACACGTGACGAGCCGAGAAAAGTTCAACGCTTTCCAAGCATGCGTCGACTTGATTCCGAGCATGCGTGTTTTTTTTTTTGCGCGTTGAAATTGCATACAGACGATCGGAATTTCCGACAAGAACTTGGACGACGTCAGATGTGACGAATCGTGTGGGGAGGAGTGACGTGCTGGGGTGTTGTGTGTGTCACCGCGGGCGATTCACTTATTGGCCAAGCACTCATATCATAATGACTATTCAATGTCGACCTTTTGTTGCTAACTAACATTTATATTTTTATGGACTATATCTCATGTAAATCGGAAGCAGTTAACCCTATAATACCGTATTTATCGGGGGGAAAAGGGCGCGCTCCCGCGTATAGCGCGCACCCCTAAAGTTGCCCGAAATTCCTGTGGAAAAAAGATTTTTTGTACTTACAGTTTTGGTGTCTTGCGCGGCGGCCTCGTCGGGTCCGGCGTCCGTCTGTGGCTTCGGGTGTCCTCTTTGTCGGGTTCGGCGTCCTTCTGCGGCATCCTCCCCCCTCGTTTCCCACCCTGAGTTTGAATACTGCGCCGGCTTATACCGAGCGCAGTACACTCAGGCAGGATCGGCTACTCTCGCGCCGACGTCCTGTACGTCCAGGACGTCAGCGCGAGAAAAGCCGAGACTGCCCGACTATACACGAGTGTACTGCGCTCGGTATATGTCGGCGCAGTATTCAAACTCGGTGCTTGAAAGCTGGTATCGGCATATATCGCGCACCCACGATTTTGCCCTGATTTTCAGGGCAAAAAAGTGCGCAGTATAAGCCGATAAATACGGTACTTCATCTTTCAATGTTACTCACTCTATGTAATACACTTAAATTTAGCGCAGCTTAATTTTATAAATTACGTATTTACTCGAGTATAAGCCGACCCCCGAATATAAGCCGAGGCACCTAATTTTACCACAAAAAAATGGGAAAACTTATTGACTCGAGTAAAAGCCTAGGGTGTCCATCTGCATGCCTCACTGTGTCCATGTGCATGCCTCACTGTGTCCATGCCTCACTGTGCCCATGCCTCACTGACAAGACTTACGTTTAACATGGAAGTCTATGGAAGGGGTGCTCGAATTTGAAAAACCGGTGCTTCCCGGCCGTAGGTCCCATGGACAAAAAAATTTGCGCACTTGTAGAGAAAAAGTGGGACTATATGTATGCCAAGTCTGGGGTCCAGGGGACCTACGGCCTGGCTGGTACCCAGTCCCCAAAATTACCGGAGAAATTACCATTTAAACATGGGAATCTATGGAAGGGGTGCCCGAATTAAAAAAAAAAAAAAAAAAAAAAAAATCGGTGCTTCCCGGCCGTAGGTCCCATGGACAAAAAACTTTGCACACTTGTAGAGGAAAAGTGGGGCTATATGTATGCCAAGTCTGGCATACAGGGGACCTACGGCCTGGCCGATACCCGGTCCCCAAAGTTACCGGAGAAATTACCGTTTAACATGGGAGTCTATGGAAGGGGTGCCCGAATTTGGAAAAAAAAAAAAAATCAGTGCTTCCCGGCCGTAGGTCCCCCGGACAAAACACTTTGTGCACTTGTAGGAGGAAAAGTGGGGCTATATGTGTGCCAAGTCTGGGGTCCAGGGGACCTACGGCCTGGCTGGTACCCAGTCCCCAAAATTACCGGAGAAATTACCATTTAACATGGGAATCTATGGAAGGGGTGCCCGAGTTAAAAAAAATAAATAAATAAATAAAATCGGTGCTTCCCGGCCGTAGGTCCCCTGGACAAAAAAACTTTGCACACCGGTACCGGGTCCCAAAATTCCGGGAGATCAGGTGCAAAAAGGTGACTCGAGTATAAGCCTAGGGGGGCATTTTCAGCACAAAATAATGTGCTGAAAAACTCGGCTTATACTCGAGTACCGTATTTATCGGCGTATATCGCGCACTTTTTTCCCCCTTAAAATAGGGGGAAAATCGTGGGTGCGCGATATACGCCGATAGCCGCTTCCCGCGCTCAGTTTGAATTCCTGCGCCGACATATACTGAGTGCAGTACACTCGAGTACATTCGGCTTCGCTCGTGCTCACGCATAAACGTCACAGAGCGTGAGCGCGAGCAAAGCCGAGCCTTGCCGAATGTACCCGAGTGTACTGCACTCGGTATATGTCGGCGGAGGCGTTCGAACTGAGCGCGGGGACTTGACTTGAGGCGCGCGCTGGAGAAGCCGGGAGGACACCACCGAGGCCGCAGACGGACGCCGGACCGGACGATGGACGCTGGGAAGACACCAAAACTGTAAGTAATAAAATCATATAACATTTTTTTTTTTACAGGAATTTCGGGGGCAACTTTAGGGGTGCGCGGTATATACGCGGGAGCGCACTATACCGCGATAAATACGGTATATACGGTACATTTAACGCACAAAACTTAAAAAAAAAAATAGTCACTTTCCCTGCACATGTAATACATTTTTTTAGCTGCACACGTCTAACACTCTCTTACCTTGGCAGCAAGTTGAAGGCCGACTTTATCAGCTTCAGTCTCCAAAGTCCGGCTATATGGTCTCTCGAACACATACTGCAAGAGAGAGGATGGACGCTTTTTAGACTCTGGCGGGTTCAAGACCTCGTTAAAACACACTGTCTTCAGAAAAAGAGTAAAAAAATTCTCTGATGAATCCTGAAGAGGGATATTATTACCGTCGCCATCCGGCGGGGTACGCCAGGTCCCGACCGCCTGGAGGCCTGGACTGTGAGCTGAAAGGAAATGAATGCATCTAATAAGAGGCATAGATCAGCTGCTGGCTTTGCTGCAGTCAGAGAGGGCAAGAAAGTCAATAATCAATTCTGCCGCACAAGTGCTGATTAAATCAGGCTACCGGCAGTGCGATAACCTGCGTGCAAAGTGCAGGAACGCCGCAGACAGCGGACTTTGTAGACGCTGTACGATTAGAAAACACTGCAAATTCCTGCGGCAATAAACTCTGGGGTAGATTCAGTAAGATATGCGCATTTTTTACGTAGGCGCAGGGCACCGTTTTTGCCCTGCGCCCCCGCAAATTTTCTGCGCTACCCTCGATTCACGGAGCAGTAGCTACGTAAATTGCGAGTGCGCTCCGGAAAAATGCCCGGCGTAAGCGCGCGCAATTTAAATGATCCCGTAGGGGGCGGGAAGCATTTAAATTAGGCGCGTTCCCGCGCCGATCGTAGAGCACATGCTCCGTCGGGAAACTTTCCCGACGTGCATTGCGGCAAATGACGTCGCAAGGACGTCATTTGCTTCAAAGTGAACGTGAATGGCGTCCAGCGCCATTCACAAAATCACTTACGCAAACGACGTAAATTTCAAATTTTGCAACGCGGGAACGACGGGTATACTTTAGCATTGGCTGCCCCTGCTATAGAAGGGGCAGCCTTACGCAAAAAACCGACAAGCCCCGGACCATTTTGGTGGTCAAACACCAAGCCACTTTTTGCGATTCGGCACTGCGTCGCTTTAACCGACAACTGTGCGGTCGTGCGACGTGGTTCCCAAACAAAATTGACGTCCTTTTTTCCCCACAAATAGAGCTTTCTTTTGGTGGTATTTGATCACCTCTGTGGTTTTAATTTTTTGCGCTATAAACAAAAATAGAGCGATCATTTTTTTTTAAAAAATTCAATATTTTTTACTTTTTGCTATATTAACCGCTTAAGGACCGCCTCTTGCAGATATACGTCGGCAGAATGGCACAGCTGGGCACAAGCGCGTACAGGTACGTCCTCTACCGAAACTCCGTGACCGCAGGACCCGATCGCCGCTGGAGTCCCGCGATCGGTCCCCGGAGCTGAAGAACGGGGAGAGCTGTATGTAAACACAGCTTCCCCGTTCCTTACTGTGGCGGCGGCATCGATCGTGTGATCCCTTTTACAGGGAAACACAATCAATGACGTCACACCTACAGCCACACCCCCTACAGTTAGAAACACAAATGAGGTCACACTTAACTCCTTCAGCACCCCCTTGTGGTTAACTCCCAAAGTGCAATTGTCATTTTCACAGTAAATTTTTATAGCATTTTTTGCTGTGAAAATGACAATGGTCCCAAAAATGTGTCAAAATTGTGCGATGTGTCCGCCATAATGTCGCAGTCATGGAAAAAAAATCGCTGATCGCCGCCATTAGTAATAAAAAAAAAAAAAATGCAATAAAACTATCCCCTATTTTGTAAACGCTATACATTTTGCGCAAACCAATCGATAAACGCTTATTGCGATTTTTTTTTTTACCAAAAATAGGTAGAAGAATACGTATCGGCCTAAACTGAGGAAAAATATGTTTTTTTTATATATTTTTGTGGGATATTTATTATAGCAAAAAGGAAAAAATATTGTTTTTTTTCAAAATTGTCGCTCTATTTTTGTTTATAGCGCAAAAAATAAAAACCGCAGAGGTGATCAAATACCACCAAAAGAAAGCTCTATTTGTGGGGGGAAAAAGGACGCCAATTTTGTTTGGGAGCCACGTCGCACGACCGCGCAATTGTCAGTTAAAGCGACGCAGTGCCGAATCGCAAAACCTGGCCGGGTCCTTTACCTGCATTTTGGTCCGGGTCTTAAGTGGTTAAAGCTCTCGCGAGCGGGGAACCCCTTAACCCTCTGTTACCTTGAGCGGTACGGTCTCCCTTTATTCTGTAAAATGTTGTGCAAACTTTTTGCACTATAAAAATCTTGTACTATAATAATAATAATAAATAATAATAGGCTTGCTGGATTTCGACTGTGTAATCCTCATTCCGTTACCTCTTGTAGTTTAGACTGGATCCACTGGCCGACCACAGCGAGAGTGTCCATGGGGCAGATGGCCCAGATCATGACCAAAGAGATCAGGAAGAGGACGTCCAATAAATGGCTCACACTGAGCTTCTCTGCCTGCAAGGAAAATAGAACAGCTTTGTTTTTAAAGTCTATAGTGAGCAAGACAATTCCACAAATATCTCCTTCACTATAGAGAAAATTGAGTACTGTCCGTGATACTTTTTTTATTTGCACTAACATACAATTTTTCAGGACAAGCTTTCGGGGTGTTACCCCTTCTTCAAGGTCCAAGCAGTGACTGCTTGGACCTTGAAGAAGGGGTAACACCCCGAAAGCTTGTCCTGAAAAATTGTATGTTAGTGCAAATAAAAAAAGTATCACGGACAGTACTCAATTTTCTCTATCACAATTGCACTAATACGGCTACAATCACGTCAAGTCCTTCACTATATAAAGAGAAAAAAAATTGGAGCTCATTCTCAAAAAAATATTTCTTAGGGAAAAGGAATATTTCTGCCATTAACCACTTCAGCCGCGGACCATATTGCTGGTCAAAGACCAGAGCACTTGTTTTGCGATTCGGCACTTCGTCGCTTTAACTGACAATTGCGCGGTCGTGCGACGTGGCTCCCAAACAAAATTGACGTCCTTTTTTCCCCACAAATAGAGATTTATTTTGGTGGTATTTGATCACCTCTGCGGTTTTTAGTTTTTGCGCTATAAACAAAAATAGAGGGCCAGATTCACATAGAAATGCCCACGCGCAGCGTTTCAGAGATACGCTACGCCGCCGTGTCTTACCTGGCTCTAAGTCGAATCCAGGAAGATTTTGCGCCGTAAGTTACGGCGGCGTAGTGTATCTCTCGGCACGTAATTCAAATCGGCGGGTAGGGGGCGTGATTCATTTAAATGAAGCGCGTCCCAGCGCCGATTGAACTGCGCATGCTCCGTTTTGAAAATTCCCGCCGTGCTTTGCGCTTAGGCCCCGTACACACGAGAGGATCGATCCGCTGAAATTGATCCACGGACCGGTTTCAGCGGATAGATCCCCTGGTGTGTACAATCCAGCGGATATTTCTCCGCGGATTTTTTCCCCCGGGGATGGATTTCCAGCGGATCAAAATCTCTTAACATGCTAAGAAATCGATCCGCTGGAATCCATTCCAACGGATTGATCCGCTGGTCTGTACAGACTCACCGGATCAATCCGTCCGAATCCATCCCCTGCATGCATCGTAATGATTTGACGCATGCGTGGAAGTCCTTATATGACAGCGTCGCCGTGTCATCATCGCGGCGACGGCGCGATGAGTCACCGCGGACGGAATTCCATTAGTACAACCATGAGATCAAAATCCGCCAGAGGATTTATCCGCGGAAACGGTCCGGAGGACCGTTTCCACGGATAAATCCTCTCGTGTGTACTAGGCCTAAGTCACGTCTAAGTTAATTTTTTGAACTTAGACGTGACTTACGTCCATCCCTATTCACGGACGACTTACGCAAAAAAATTAAAAAATTTGACGCGGGAACGACAGCCATACTTTAACATGGCAAGTCTATCTATACGCCGCAAAATAGCAGCTTTAACTATACGCCGGGAAAAGCCGACTAGCGACGACGTAAGAGAATGCGACGGCCGCGCGTACCTTTGTGGATCGACGGGAAAAGCTAATTAGCCTACCCGACGCGGAAAACGACGCGAACTTCACCCAGCGGGCGCCGAAGTATTGCACCTACGATCCGAAAGGCGTACGAAGCCGTACGCCTGTCGGATCGAAGCCAGAAGCCGTCGTATCTTGGTAATGTGGAAACCTCTAGGGTTGGGATTATGTGGGCAACGCATAATCCCAACCCTAGAGGTTTCCACATTACCAAGTTTAAAGGGATGATGGCAACTACATGGTCAATTGTATAGGCTGGTTTATTTACAAAGCCGTCGTATCTTGGTTTGAGGATTCAAACTAAGGATACGGCGCGGCAAATTTGAAAGTAAGCTACGCCGGCGTACTCGCTCTGTGAATCTGGCCCAGAGCGACTATTTTTTACTTTTTGCTATAATAAATATCCCCCAAAAATATATAAAAAAATATTTTTTTTCCTCAGTTTAGGCCGATACGTATTCTTCTACATATTTTTCGTTAAAAAAAAAAAATAAACGTTTGATTGGTTTGCGCAAAAGTTATAGCGTTTACAAAATAGGGGATGGTTTTATGGCATTTTTATTAATATTTTTTTTTTACTAGTAATGTCGGCGATCAGCGATTTTTTTTCGGTACTGCGACATTATGGCGGACACTTCGGACACTTTTGACACATTTTTGGGACCATTGGCATTTTTATAGCGATCAGTGCTATGAAAATGCATTGGATTACTATAAAAATGCCACTGGCAGGGAAGGGGTTAACACTAGGGGGGCGGGGGAGGGGTTTAGTATGTTCCCTGGGTGTGTTCTAACTGTAGGGGGGGTGGCCTCACTAGGGGAAATGACTGATCGCTGTTCATACATTGTATGAACAGAAGATCAGCATTTCCCCCCCTGACAGGACCGGGAGCTGTGTGTTTTAAACGCCTGTGCGAACGCAGCCGTATGTCTGCGCTGTAATGCGTTTTTACCAACTTTTCTTTCTGCCTCTTCCTTACTGACTTTACTATACCCTGCCATCATTAAGGCTGCATTCACACCTGAGCGTCGGTCGTTCGGTGTTTTTTTTGGGCGTTTTTTTCTGGCGTTTTGTCGCGCGTATTTGCGCGTTTGCATACAGCGTCGTGCGACGTTTTTGTACTTCGGCGTTTTTTATTTTAGCCAATAGGAAAAATGATCATCTTTTCATCACTTGTTGCTATGTTGGTAGATTTTTTTAATTTTCTGCATGGGCGACAAGTTCTATTTATTAAAGCGACGAAACGCCCGTAGCAAACGCCCGTTGTCGCTCAATTCGCGCGTTTCCCATTACTTTCTATGGGGAAAAAAAACGCTCAAATACGCCCAAACCGCACGATACGCGCAACAAAAAAAGGTCCGGGACTTGTTTGAGCTTCGCGCGACAGGCGTTTGGGCGTTCAGGTGTGAACAGTCACCATAGGGAATAATGTTAATTCTCCCCTCTGGCGTTTGTGAGCAGTGCGCTTCAGGCGTAAAAACGCCTAGGTGTGAATGGGGCCTAAGAGGTTTTCCACCAGCTCGTTCCACCTACTCAAAGTGGCGTAAATCCCATCAGACGCCCCCAGTGCAGCACAACCCCCGCCCCCCCCCCCCTCAATGACCATTACCGAGGAAGCCCAGACCGCCTGTTAAATCCCATCCCCCCCACTGCCGCGCCAAGTGCCGGGAAGACTCCAGGCCCGGCTAGGCCTTTTAGTTTTGCAGGGGAGCAAAGATTGAGTATTGATCCGCAGAAGGTCCATAATTCAGTACTTGTCTCTGCCAGACGGCCTAAAAATATATCATTACTATGAAATGATCCAATTAAGTTTTTATAGCCAGCGCCGGAGAGAGAGGACGCACGGCCTGGAACACAAGACCCCAGCCAATACCCTCCCCCCACAGCTTGACATGCACAGCCCAGACTTGCATGGGGGGGCTGCAGCTGAGGCTCATCGCTCGCCGGTGATGGAAGCATTCCTTGTGGTTTTTATGCGATCCAAGAGATCATTCAAGGCTCACACACATTAACCACGTCAGCCCCGGAAAAATTGGCTGCCCAATGAGCGGGCCATTTTTTTTTCGATTCGGCACTGCGTCGCTTTGACTGACAATTGCGCGGTCGTGCGACGTGGCTCCCAAACAAAATTGACGTAATTTTTTTCCCACAAATAGAGCTTTATTTTGGTGGTATTTGATCAAAAGAATAGTGCCAATTTTGAAAAAAAAAAAAAAAAAAACACACACAATGGGCTAGATTCAGCAATGAATTACGCCGGCGTATCTATAGCTACGCCGGCGTATCTTTTTTCTGTATTCAGAAAGCAAGATACGCCGACATTAGCCTAAGATCTGACTGGCGTAAGTCTCTTACGCCGTCGTATCTTAGGGTGCATATTTACGCTGGCCGCTAGGTGACGCTTCCGTCGTTTTCGGCGTAGAATATGCAAATGACCTAGATACGCCGATTCACAAATTTACGTACGCCCGGCGCTATTTTTTTACGTCGTTTACGTTAGTCTTTTTCGGCGTAAGGTTACTCCTGCTATTAGGAGGCGCACGCAATGTTAAGTATGGCCGTCGTTCCCGCGTCGAAATTTAAATTTTTTACGTCGTTTGCGCAAGTCGTTCGCGAATAGGGCTGGACGTAATTTACGTTCACGTCGAAACCAATGACGTCCTTGCGGCGTACTTTGGAGCAATGCACACTGGGAAATTCCACGAACGGCGCATGCGCCGTTCGGGAAAAACGTCAATCACGTTGGGTCACCAAAAATTAACATAAAACACGCCCCCTCATCCGCATTTGAATTACGCGCGCTTACGCCGGCCCCATTTACGCTACGCCGCCGTAACTTAGAAGGCAAGTGCTTTGTGAATACAGCACTCGCCTCTCTGACTTACGGCGGCCTAGCGTAAATACGATACGCTGCGCCGCCGTAACAATGCGCGCCCCTACCTGAATCTAGCCCAATATTTTGTACTTTTTGCTATAATAAATATCCCCAATTTTTTTAAAAACAATTTTTTCATCAGTTTAGTCCAATACGTATTCTTCTACATATTATTGTTAAAAAAAAAAAAAAATGCAATAAGTGTCTATTGATTGGTTTGCGCAAAAGTAATAGCGCCTACAAAATAGGGGATAGACTTATAGCATTTTCATTATAATTTTTTTTTTTTTACTAGTAATGTCGGCGATCTGCGATTTTTATTGGGACTGCGACATTATGGCGGACACATCGGACACTTTTGACACATTTTTTGGACCATTCGCATTTATACAGCGAAAAAAATAGTGCTATAAAAATGCACTGATTACTGTGTAAATGGCACTGTCAGGGAAGGGGTTAACCACTAGGGGGCGATCAAGGGGTTAATTGTGTTCCCTAATGTGTGTTCTAACTGAAGGTTACAACAGATGCAGATCGCTGTATATATCATCAGGTGTACCTGCAGCAGATTTGGGAGGGGGGACTGAAGTATACTCTGCGTACTCACCGTGTGATCTAGAATAGTGTGCGCCATTTCATGACTCAGAATGAAGGCAAGCTGGTTACTGTCCGCCACCGCGTCCAACATACCGGTGAACACAAATATTTGACCGTTCTGCAAAAAAAAAACACGCCATCTTTATAAATATAACATTCCCATCACACCCAAATTTTACATCAACACTACAGGCAGTACTTATTTTACCAATTGAACTGCAACTCAATTTATACAAGTGCTTTGGATTACAAGCATGTTCCCGGACCGAATTCTGCTCGCAATCCAAGGTTTTACAGTACAGTGGAACCTCTGATTGCGAGTAACACGGTTAACAAGCGTTTTGCAATACGAGCGCTGTTTTTTTGAAAATCCTGACTCGGTTTGCGAGTGTTGTGTCACAAAACGAGCAGGATTCAAGCCACAGCGGTGTGCAGTACCGCGTTTGGCCTCAGTTGCGGGGGCGTTGAGCCGAGCGGAGCCGATCGGAAATACTCCCAAGCCTTTTCAAGGTTTTCCAAGTTCAGCCGAGCTGGGCTTTTCGAGTGTTTGCAAAGCTCTCCGGCGCCCCCCCCCACCTGTGGCCACATGCGATATTGCATGCCATAGAAGTTAAAGCGGGAGTTCACCCATTTTTTTTTTTTCTCCCCTTAGATTCCTGCTCGTTCGGTCTAGGGGAATCGGCTATTTGTATTAAAATATGATCCGTACTTACCCGTTTTCGAGATGCATCTTCTTCCGTCGCTTCCGGGTATGGGTCTTCGGGAGCGGGCGTTCCTTCTTGATTGACAGTCTTCCGAGAGGCTTCCGACGGTCGCATCCATCGCGTCACTCGTAGCCGAAAGAAGCCGAACGTCGGTGCGGCTCTATACTGCGCCTGCGCACCGACGTTCGGCTTCTTTCGGAAAATCGTGACGCGATGGATGCGACCGTCGGAAGCCTCTCGGAAGACTGTCAATCAAGAAGGAACGCCCATTCCCGCAGCCCATACCCGGAAGCGACGGAGAGGATGCATCTCGTAAACGGGTAAGTACGGATCATATTTTAAAACAAATAGCCGATTCCCCTAGAGAAAACGAGCAGGAATCTAAGGGGGAAAAGTGCCCTCTAAGGGTGAACCACCGCTTTAATGTGGAACAAATTATGTTCGTTTCCAATGACTTCTATGGGGAAACTCGCTTTGATATGCAAGTGCTTTGGATTACAAGCATTCTCCTGGAACGGATTATACTCGTTATCCAGGTTCTACTGTAAATTGTTGCCCACAATATATATGTTGTCCGTTTGCCATTTCAGCCTAAGCGCAGCAATTTTGTATTTTTCAAGCAATAAAAACCTGACAGGGGTTTAAACCTTTCCCAGCTTCATCCAAAATAAAAAAAATAAAAAATAATAATAATAATTTAGGTTTTGGATTCACTTACTTACTGGGGTCCAATCATAAATGTTTTCACCCAAGATTGACACAACTGTCACCCGGTATTCGCACAAGGGAAACCAATTATACAAATGTGTGCATCTAGGGTGAAAATATTTATAAATGGATCCTTTCTTGTATGTTGTGGAAACTACCAAAGAAATATTGGATAGTTTTAGGTATGGGGGTGGGGGGAGGGGGTAGATATGACACCTCGGATACTTCTCTAGAAAAAAGAGATTTTTAATACAGCTTACCTGTAAAATCTTTTTCTTGGAGTACATCACGGGACACAGAGCGGCATTCATTACTATATGGGTTATATGGAGTACCTTCAGGTGATGACACTGGCAATCTCAAACAGGAAATGCCCCTCCCTATATAACCCCCTCCCATAGGAGGAGTACCTCAGTTTTGTAGCAAGCAGTATGCCTCCCAAAATGGTCCCCAAAAGAGGGGTGGGAGCTCTGTGTCCCGTGATGTACTCCAAGAAAAAGATTTTACAGGTAAGCTGTATTAAAAATCTCTTTTTCTTTATCGTACATCACGGGACACAGAGCGGCATTCATTACTATATGGGATGTCCCAAAGCAATGCTTACAATGAGGGGAGGGAGAACATCTCCAAGACAACAGGATTTAATTTAGAGATATACTCAAATCATAATAAATCCAACTTAGTTGAGAAAAATAATTTTAAATTTTAAATTTAACTCAAAAAAGGGGAGCCCCCGGAATCCGAGGGTCTCAAGCTGCAGCCTGCAGCACTGCCTGCCCAAAGGCTGTATCCGTATTCCTTCTTATGTCCAACTGGTAGAATTTTGTAAACGTGTGGACAGAAGACCAGGTTGCCGCCTTGCAAACTTGAGCCATAGAGATCTGGTGGTGTGCTGCCCAGGATGCGCCCATGGCTCTAGTAGAATGAGCCTGTAATGATACTGGAGGAGGCAACCCTTTCAAGCCGTAGGCCTGAGTGATTAATTGCTTAATCCACCTCGAGATGGTGGATTTTGCAGCTGCCTGCCCCTTCTTGGGCCCATCCGGTAAAATGAACAACACATCTGTTTTCCGGATCTTCTCTGTAGCTTTAAGATAGGCCTTCATGGCCCTGACAATATCCAAGGTATGCAGCAACCCTTCCTTTTTGGAAGTAGGTTTAGGAAAGAAGGATGGTAATACCAAATCCTGGTTTAGATGAAAACTGGATATAACCTTCGGTAGGAAGGAAGGATGAGGGCGGAGAACGACCTTGTCCTTATGAAAAATAAGATATGGTTCCTTACAGGATAAGGCCGCCAGTTCCGATACTCTTCTTGCGGAAACTATGGCGACCAAAAATACTAACTTCCTTGTCAGTAAAACCAAAGGAATTTCAGCCAACGGCTCAAAAGGTTGTTTCTGGAGGATTTAACTGGAGGATTAATACGTAAGACCCCTTGAAGGAAGGTCTTAACTAGCGAGTGGGTGGCCAGCGGCCGCTGAAACCACACTGAAAAAGCTGAAATCTGTCCTTTGATTGTGCTTAATGCCAGTCCTTTATCCACTCCTAGCTGGAGAAAACTTAATACTCTATCGATGGTAAACTTGCGAGAAAGCCATAGCTTGGACTCACACCAGCCTACATAGGCCTTCCAGACCCTGTAATAAATCACCCTAGAGACCGGTTTACTGGCTCTGATTAGGGTAGAGATTACTTTCTGAGACAGACCTCTACCCCTGAGAATCAGGGATTCAGCTTCCAGGCCGTCAAATTTAGATGCCGTAAGGCAGGGTGGAGGATCGGACCTTGCGATAGCAGGTCTGGCCGTAGAGGAAGAGTCCAAGGGTCTCCCACTACCATCTTTAGGATTAGTGAGTACCATGCCCTTCTGGGCCATGCTGGAGCTACCAGGATGACTGGTATGTGCTCCACCCTGATCCTGCGCAGCAGGCGGGGTAGTAACTGGAGCGGGGGAAAAGCATAAAGAAGTTTGAACTGAGGCCAAGGGCAAACCAGCGCATCCGTTCCGCAGGCCATCGGATCCCTTGAGCGGGATATGAACCTGTCTAGCTTCTTGTTGAGTCTCGATGCCATGACATCCACGTCCGGCACTCCCCATCTTTGGCAGAGTGCTTGAAAGATTTGTGGATGTAGAGACCATTCCCCCGGCAACAGAGTCTGGCGGCTTAAGAAGTCCGCCTGAAAGTTGTCCACTCCTGGAATGAATATTGCCGATATGCAGGGCACATGAGCCTCTGCCCATAGGAGAATCAAGCTCACCTCTCTCTGGGCGGCTTGACTCCTGGTCCCCCCTTGGTGATTTATGTATGCCACGGCCGTGGCATTGTCTGATTGAATTCTCACCGGGAACCCCTGCAATTTGGACGTCCAAGCCCTGAGGGCTAGTCGAGCAGCTCTGAGCTCCAAGATGTTGATGGGCAACTGCCTCTCTGGCTTTGCCCAAGTACCTTGGCGAGTGCAACCATCCAAAATTGCTCCCCAGCCCGTCAGGCTGGCGTCTGTGGTCACTATCTTCCAAGCCACTGGGCTGAAAGACTTCCCCTTCAGTAGATTCTGAGGGTCTAACCACCAACACAGACTTTGTCGGACTCTTGATGAGAGCGGCAACGGGATATCCAAGGCCTGTGGCCTCCTGCTCCATGCTGACAGGATGGCTGCCTGCAGGATGCGAGTGTGGCTCTGGGCGTACGGTACTGCCTCGAATGTGGCCACCATCTTGCCTAGTAACCTCATACATAGGCGAATAGTCGGTTCTTTCTTGCTTAGAACCAGTAGGATTAATTCCTTGATGGCTTTGACCTTCATCAGAGGTAGAAACACCCTTTGTTGTTCTGTGTCTAACCTCATGCCGAGATATTCCAACTGCCTTGTGGGCTGGAATGCTGACTTTTCTCGATTTAGGACCCAGTCGAACCTCTCGAGGTATTGGACCGTGAGGGCCACTGCTCGTTCCAAGCCAGGAGACGAGTGATCTATAACTAGGAGGTCGTCCAGGTATGCTAGGATCGTGACCCCTTGGATCCTTAGCTTGGCTAGGATTGGAGCTAGGACCTTCGTGAACACCCGGGGGGCCGTAGCCAACCCGAAGGGAAGCGCCACGAATTGGAAATGACGCGAAGCCACCATAAAGCGTAGATATCTTTGATGTGGCTGATAAATTGAAACATGAAGGTAGGCATCCTTTATGTCTATGGACGCCATGAAGTCGTCCTTTTGGAGTGTGGCAGCTGCTGACCGCACGGATTCCATCCGAAATGAGCGGACTTTTAGGTATGCATTTACCATCTTTAGGTCCAAAATTGGCCTGACATCTCCATTGGACTTTGGGATGATGAATAGGTTGGAGTAGAAACCCAGCCCCTGTTCCAGGACTGGTACCTCTACTATTACTTCCTGGGAGAGTAGATGATTTAATGCCGACATTAATGCGGCTCCCTTCTCCGGATCGTTTGGAATCCTTGACTCCTGGAAATGAGGAGGAGGAAACCTTAGGAAGTCTAATTTGTAGCCCGTGGCCACGGAAGACCGTACCCACTTGTCGGGAATGCTGGCTTCCCAAACCTCTGAAAAGAGACGCAGCCTTCCCCCCACCTTCGTGGGTGGGGGCGCCCCTTCATAGGGTCGGCTTGGGGGCTGGTTTTGCTGGTTTGCGAAACCACTGCTTCCTGCCTCTAGCAGCCTGTCCCTGCGATTTGCTGTTGAAGCTGAAGTTTGCTTTCGCAGGAGGCCGTCGATACTGTTTGGCATTAGAGGGCCCCTGCCCAGGGGAGTACTGTCGTTTAAACGCAGGCCCCTGAAACTTCTTCTTAGTTGGCAAAAGAGTGCTTTTGCCGCTTGAAATGGTCTGAATGTATTTATCCAGGTCTTCTCCGAAGAGTCGTCCTCCATGGAAGGGGAACCCTACCAGGAGCTTCTTGCATGGGGGCTCGGCCTCCCAGCTCTTTAACCATAAGAGTCTTCTCATATGGATAAGGGATAACGATAAACGTGACGCTTGCTGGATAGAATCCTTAATCGCGTCTACCGTAAAGCGTATGGCCCTAGGGACATCCGAAAATTCTTCTGCCTGCTGGGCAGGAATAAGCTTAAGCATCTGCTTAGTTTGATCCGATAATGCTTGAGCAACCCCAATCGCAGCCACAGCTGGCTGCACTACTGCCCCTGCAGTAGTGAAGGAGTTTTTAAGTAGTGCTTCCAAGCGTTTATCAACCGGATCCTTGAACACCTGTATGTTTTCTACAGGGCATGTTAAAGATTTGTTAACACATGAGATGGCTGCGTCCACCGCAGGGGTAGCCCATCTCTTGGAAAATTTATCTTCCATAGGATATAGGGCAGAGAATCTTTTAGGTGGTAAAAAGATCTTATCTGGCTTGCTCCAATCTTGGAACAAAACTCCCTCTAGCAGAGGATGGATCGGAAAAACTGCGTTGTTTTGAGGCGCCCTTAGTGAGCCCAAAGCTGAAACCGTCGATACTTGGAGATCTGGTACTGGCAAGTTGAATGCACTATGGACCAAGTCCGTTAAGGCTTGAACCCACCAGCTCTCCCCTTGGGAGATTGCTCCAGACTCCCCTGTATCCGGATCCTCGATCCCCGAACCTACTTGGTCCTTGTCCAAGAGGTCGTCCAATTCCCCTGAGGAAAGGACCTCCTCTTCTGAGGGTCCACGCTCGGGCGACGGAGATCTATTCCGTTTTCTGCCCCGCATAGCCGTGGCTATCATTTTTTCCATTCTTTTTTCCATCTCCTTTAAAGAGGTGAGTAATACCTCGTCCGTGACCATCTTAGGGTTGGACTGACCCGAGCCAGCTCCAGCCCCAGATCCCGATGGCCCCAAGGCTCCCTCTCGGGAAAGCAGCGGCATAACTTTGTCCGAGACCTCAGACTCTCTGGGGGAATCCCCACCTCTTGTACCCTCTGACCCGGATGCCATGGTACAATACCGAGGTACGCCTGCTAACTTATCGGTATTTGGAACTATAATAGTTAATTGCCCAAACACCTGTTTGGGGGATAAAAAATGCCTTCTCTCCCCTTGATGGATCTTTTTCTTTTTTTTTTTTTTTTTTTTAAATCCAAGAAAGAAAAAACATTCTGTCCCCCTTAGTAGTATTGCCAAGAAAAAACTACTGAGATAGAAAAGAACAGCCTATTTCTAGGCTTGAAGACAGTCTTATGAAGACTGTAATATCTTTTCTGGCCACTGTGTGTCCTCGGCGCCCCGTGCTGCCGCTCTGGTCTTTTCCTCCTCAGTTCCAGCATAGACTGAGCTGATGGAACGAAAAAGGAAGGGCCGCCCCTTCCTTAAGCAACTGACCCGCCCTTCCCCCCTCAGCTAACGGCGCGAAATTGCGCCTATAACACGGGGACGCGCGCGCGCCGACGGGGGGGGGGGTCGGGGGAAGGGAGTCCTCTCCACGAGGAGGCCAGCGTTTGCCTGTCATCTTTTCAGGCTTTGAGGAGGAAGAACCGATGCAGCATCGCCTGGAGGCTTGCAGGTAAGCACAGCTCTCTGAACACACACACACACACAGCCCCACTCAATGCTTTTCAATACTACCAGGGAGGTCACTTCTTATGGGGAATAACACATAGAGCCATCCTATCATTAAGATATGTGACTTGCTTTGCCAGATGCAGCGCATAACTTTAGGCATGTCCCCTGTGACCCCCCAGAAAAAACCTGCTAAGAACCAAGTTCCGCAAGTTTCCCCTCACTTACCTGCTCCATGCCGCAGGACTTTGCCAAGCAAGAGGCCCAATCTTCCCCCATCTCCGTGGGGCTGTCTAGACCTTCAGGCCCTGGGTTCCTATGAAGGATCCACTGTCCTGGGCCCATATAGCACTCTGGCAACAGAAACATTAGGCCCCCAAAGGTTTCTAAGTTCTGGGCCCAGGGTCCAGCTCTCTAAAAAGAAAAGCATTATGGGCTATACCCCAAGTGTTTGTGGTCCGGTTACTGACCACTTTAGCGCTGAGGCCTTTGGACAGAACCGGTTAGCTCACCTAATCCCAAGGATGCGGAGGCAAGCTAAACCATGACCAACACCTAAGACACTGGCGTAAAAACTGAGGTACTCCTCCTATGGGAGGGGGTTATATAGGGAGGGGCATTTCCTGTTTGAGATTGCCAGTGTCTACACCTGAAGGTACTCCATATAACCCATATAGTAATGAATGCCGCTCTGTGTCCCGTGATGTACGATAAAGAAAACAACAACAAATCCTTTGGAATCGCAGACAAAAAGAAGTCGTCCTACAAGAAGACAAAGGCCCAGATTCTCAAACGAGATACGCCGTCGTATCTCTGAGTCTGAGCCGTCGTATCTATGCGCCTGATTCTTAGAATCAGTTACGCATAGATTTGTATTAGATCCGACCGGCGTAAGTCTCTTACGCCGTCGGATCTTAACTGCATATTTACGCTGGCTGCTAGGGGCGTGTACGCTGATTTACGCCTAGAATATGTAAATCAGCTAGATACGTAAATTCACGAACGTACGCCCGGCCGACGCAGTACAGATACGCCGTTTACGTTAGGCTTTTCCCGGCGTAAAGTTACCCCTGGTATATGAGGCGTACATGCGGCGTACCAATGTTAAGTAATTTTACGTTGTTTGCGTAAGTCGTCCGTGAATGGGGCTGGATGTAATTTACGTTCACGTCGAGACCAATGCGGCGTACTTTGGAGCAATGCACACTGGGATATTCCACGGACGGCGCATGCGCCGTTCGTAAAAAGCGTCATTTACGTGGGGTCACATAACATTTACATAACACACGCTCACATCTTCCAAATTTGAATTAGGCGGGCTTAGGTCGGCCTATTTACGCTACGCCGCCGCAACTTACGGAGCAAGTGCTTTGAGAATACTGCACTTGCCCGTCTAAGTTGCGGAGGCGTAACGTAAATCGAATACGTTACGCCCGCTCAAAGATACGCCGCTGTACGTGAATCCGGGCCAAAGTGCGGAGACTCCTCTCTGGATGAGCGCAGAGTCAGCCTGGATGTGCAGGGAGAATAATTACACAATCTCGCCAGTCCAGGACTTCAGGCATTTTAAAGCATTAAGATGGTATCAGGATTTCCTTCCAAATGCAGCAGCTGTGTCCTGTGATCTTCCCTGCCAGCTACTCCCATGATCCAACACTCCCAAATCCTCACATACGGGAGATAAAACATATGTGCTTATATGTATGTGTGGGATAAATATATATATATATATATGTGTATTTATTAGGGTTGCACCAATACCGTTACCAGTGCTGATACCGAGTATTTGCACGACTATTCGTCAAAGTGCTCCGATACCTGAACCCGGTACCTTTGAAGTGCGATTTGAGCTCATAAAAAATGAAGGAACTCAAATCGCAAGGCAAAGAATCACATGCAATATTGTCGCCCGTACTATTCAATATTTATCTCCGCCCTCTCTTCTCGAAATCATCAGTAACCAGAATTTAGTCTACCATTCCTACGCGGATGACACCCAACTCTACTTTCGTATCAGCAACAAAAAGGATCATTATCTCGCAATAGAGAAATGCCTTACTCTGATGGAGAACTGGATGACGGAGAGTTACCTTAAAGCGGGAGTTCACCCAATTATATATTTTTTTATCTTTTCCCCTTAGATTGATGCTCGTTTTGTCTAGGGGAATCGGCTATTTGTATTAAAATATGATCCGTACTTACCCGTTTTCGAGATGCATCTTCTCCGCCGTTTCCGGGTATGGGTCTTCGGGAGCGGGCGTTCCTTCTTGATTGACAGGCTTCCGAGAGGCTTCCGACGGTCGCATCCATCGCGTCACTAGTAGCCGAAAGAAGCCGAACGTCGGTGCGGCTCTATACTGCGACTGCGCACCGACGTTCGGCTTCTTTCGGAAAATCGTGATGCGATGGATGCGACCGTCGGAAGCCTCTCGGAAGACTGTCAATCAAAATAGGAACGCCCAGTCCCGCAGCCCATACCCGGGAGCGACGGAGAAGATGCATCTCGTAAACGGGTAAGTACGGATCATATTTTAAAACAACTAGCCGATTCCCCTAGACAAAACGAGCAGGAAGCTAAGGGGAAAAAGGGTCATGTGCGGGTGAACCTCCGCTTTAAACTCAATAAATCAAAAACAGAACTTCTTCTGTTCCACGCCAACCGAAAGAGACTTGCCATGACAACATGAACACCCCCGCCCATTTTGGGACAAACCATCACCCCCAGCACCAAAGTCAAAAGTCTCGGAGTCACCATTGACTCGGACATGACAATGGATGCACAAATAGGACCAGTAGTCAGCGAAACCCACCGCCTGCTACGTAGACTCATTGGCCCGGATTCACAGACAGCGGCACACATTTATGCCGCCGTAGCGTATCTCCTTTACACTACGCCGACGCAGCGCAGAGAGGCAAGCATGGAATTCACAAAGCACTTCCTCCCAAAACTGCGCTGGGTTTCCTAGGCGTAAGCCGGCGCAGGTGGAAGTGGGCATGAGCCATGCAAATGAGGCGTGACCCCATGCAAATGATGGGCCGAGCTCCAGACAGATATACGTATAACGAACGGCACATGCGCCGTCCCGTGGACGTATATCAGTGCGCATGCTCACAAACACGTCGGAACAACTGCCTAAGATACGCCGGATCACTGCCTACGGCGTGAACGTAACCTACGCCTAATCATATTCACGTCCAACGTAAACTATGCAGGCTTGTGTTCTCTGGTGCAGACCTTTGCATGGACGCTGCCGAGTTACACCTGCTTTCTGGGGCTTAACTTTACGCCGGACGTACAACTTACGCGCACCAGTCGTAGCCTGCGTCGGGGCGCATGTACGATCGTGAATCGGCTTATCTCCCTCATTTGCATATTTGAATAGAAAATCCATGGGAGCGCCACATGTGTCCAGCGTAAATATGCGCCCACTCTACGCCGGCGTAGGCAAGTTACGTCGGTGGAATGAAGCCTGTTTTTAGGTGTATCTTAGTTTTGTGGGCCCGGCGCACAGATACGACGGCGCATATTTGCACTTACGCGGCGTATCTCGAGATACGTCGGCGTAAGTGCTTTTTGAATCCGGGCCTTCCCCTTTATCCCAAAAGAAGACATAGCAGTCGTGGTGGGAACGATAATCAACTCCAGACTCGACTATGCAAACGCCCTTTACCTCGGACTCCCAAAATACCAAATTGCTTGTCTGCAAGTCGTCCAGAATACCGCGGCAGGACTTGTAACAGGAAAAAAACCATGGGAATCAATCTCTCCCTCCCTTAGGGCCCTCCACTGGTTGCCCGTAAAAGATCGAATTACGTTTAAGGCGCTCTGCCTGACGCACAACTGTGTACAAGGAAGTGCGCCCCAATATCTATGTGAAAAATTAAAATGCCACAACCCCAATCGCGTCCTCCAATCTACCAACCAAAATCTACTTAAAATACCCAAGGCCTGCTACAAGTCCAAAGGAGTCCAAGGACCTCGACTGTGGAAAGCATTACGGACCAGCATCCGAACGGAAAAGAATCACCTGGCCTTCAGAAAAAAACTCAAAACCCATCTATTCTGAAGGCAATGGACACCAAGCGCCCAGAGGCGATTCAGTTCGCATGTGTAGCGCTATATAAGTTTTTCACTCACTCACTCACTCAATATTAACAGGAATGTGGTGCAATTTCAGTCCGAATCACATGCCGTTTCACACACCACTCCTGTGTGAACCCAGGCTTGTCAAAGTGATTTCAGCCTGGGCTTAAACAGGAGTGGTGCAGGAAACCACATGCGATTCAGACAGGTATTGCATGCGATTCTTTGCAGTATGATTTGAGCCAATTCATTTTATATAGGCTCAAATGGCACGGCAAAGGTATCAGTGATACTTGACACAACGTATCGGTATTCATTTCGTACTCACCGGTAAAATATTGAGATATATATCACACATATACATATATATACACACACACACACACACATATATATATATATATATATATATATGCATACATACATATACATACACACACTTGAAAAAGTATTCATACCCCTTGAAATTTTCCACATGTTGTCATGTTACAACCAAAAAACGTAAATGTATTTGATTGGGATTTTATGTGATAGATCAACACAAAGTGTCACATAATTGTGAAGTGGAAGGAAAATTATAAATGGTTTTCAATTTTTTATTTTTATTTTTACAAATAAATATGTGAAAAGTGTGACATGCATTTGTATGGCGTAATTTTACTGTCCCCCCTCTTCATTGTAAAGTGCTGTGCAAACTGTTGGCGCCATATAAATCCTGTATAATAATAAAAATTATATTCTAAGTTGCTGCCTCACTCCTATCTGGTGGTACAGTTTATGGGTTTTCTTCTTGTTTTTATTTTACTAATTGTATTTTTACTTGTTGTTTTGTACTGATTGAGCCGGGGAATGTGTTTTGTATACCTTAATTTATTGAAAATTGAATAAAAAAACAAACAAAAAACAATCTTCTCAGAAGGTGGATGGGGGGGCTCAACTCCAGTAAACTGATTTTAAGTCTAGCTGATATTTATTGTATGTCTCAGAGCAGGTGGAGAGAAAAAATTGCATGGGGGGAGGGGCCCCAAGATTTTTTTTTCCCTGGGTCCAATCAACATTAAAGACGGCCCTGGGTGTGCTAGGTGTGCCTGGCCACACCCTAATCCTAATGTTGGCAACCTGTCAATGGTGGGCAGGTGACGGGTAAACCACAATCCTTCCTTGCCGACCCTCAGAACCTGGACAGGAGAGGCGGCGGTGGGTGGAATTT
This sequence comes from Rana temporaria, assembly GCF_905171775.1. Classification (NCBI taxonomy): domain Eukaryota; kingdom Metazoa; phylum Chordata; class Amphibia; order Anura; family Ranidae; genus Rana; species Rana temporaria. The sequence goes on along the minus strand of NC_053495.1, from coordinate 202,186,019 downwards.
ATTGGAACTGATCTGTATTTTCCTCCTGCAGCAGCTGAAAGTAGGCTTCTCCTCCTCTCACTTTGGTCAACATTCAACTGCCACAGGAGGAAAATATAGGGGATTGGTACTAATATATGGCACCCCTCCTGTTCCATTTCCTTCTGTTGCCCGGGTCCCTCATGTGCTCCCCCCTATTGTTTCAGAATGGAGAGCGGGGAAGAGGCCAGTAAATATGTCAAAAGCATATGTGTTGAAGGTTTGGGGTGCGCACCCTAATGCAATTGGCTGCGCACACCTGTGTTTGTAGCCCAAAACCTATATTTCTCCACAGCGCCACATCAAACATCGAGCCCCCAAACCCCTCGGAGATTATAAATGGCAATTCGGTGTATCTCACCGGCAGCACAAAAGCGTTAATGGCCGGCTTGTCCACCACATGTAGCGTCCACTCAATCTTGGCCACCTCAGGCACGTCGCTGTTGCAGGCGATAAGATGTCGGACAATCGTCTTAACCTGCTGATAACGCTCGTCCTTCTCGGCAACCATCTCATCCTTAAACTCTTCAATCGTCTGCAAAAAAAAAAAAAAAGGTAACACGAGAGAGAGAGAGATAGGTGCAATCTGGAAACACACAGCTCAGCAAATTCCGGCCTTTAATCTCACTTTCATTTGAAAATTTCATATCTGGTCTCGGTTGGGAGCGGGGGCCGAGTCGCCGGCTCCTCTGAACTGGGGAGGACCCCTGAAAGGATATACGCCACGCGGCGCCCGTCAAAATCAGTTTATCATCGGAGAGAGAGAGAGGGGAAATTAAAATGGAGGACGGAGGGATTTGCTGCCTTTGGGAAAAAGTGCTGAGAAAGGGGATGGATTTTTTTTCTTCCCATACAGACAAGAGAGAATGTAAAGAAATAAGGGAGAGCGCGAGAGATATTCAGCTCTTCAGGTTTTCTGTGGACGAGCGGGATTAAAAAGAACATCAGGCAAGTGCGGAAACATTTACCTTTATATCGGGGGATAGACGGGGATTTCTTCTAGGAAAACAGCTTCGCGTTAAATTTCATCAACATGCGCTACTCGATGGTCAACAAGGCACCTCGAAAGTACATCTCCGCTATGAAAAAAAAAACGCACCCACTGGCTACATTATAAGATACACCCAACCTAGTACGGCCTTACATGTTTTCTGCACTTTTTGTGATTTGGCATTTAACCACTTAAAGCGGGAGTTCACCCGTACATAACACTTTTTCCCCTTAGATTCCTGCTCGTTTTGTCTAGGGGAATCGGCTATTTGTTTTAAAATATGATCCGTACTTACCCGTTTACGAGATGCATCCTCTCCGCCGCTTCCGGGTATGGGCTGCGGGAATGGGCGTTCCTATTTTGATTGACAGTCTTCCGAGAGGCTTCCGACGGTCGCATCCATTGCGTCACGATTTTCCGAAAAGAAGCCGAACGTCGGTGCGCAGGCGCAGTATAGAGCCGCACCGACGTTCGGCTTCTTTCGGCTACTAGTGACGCGATGGATGCGACCGTCGGAAGCCTCTCGGAAGACTGTCAATCAAGAAGGAACGCCCGCTCCCGAAGACCCATACCCGGAAGCGGCGGAGAAGATGCATCTCGAAAACGGGTAAGTACGGATCATATTTTAAAACAAATAGCCGATTCCCCTAGACCAAATGAGCATCCATCTAAGGGGAAATTTTTTTTATGGGTGAACGCCCGCTTTAAGGACCGGACCAATATGCTGCTAAATGACCCAAGGGGTTTTTACAATTCGGCACTGCGTCGCTTTAACTGACAATTGCGCGGTCGTGCGACGTGGCTCCCAAACAAAATTGGCGTCCTTTTTTCCCCACAAATAGAGCTTTCTTTTGGTGGTATTTGATCACCTCTGCGGTTTTTATTTTTTGCGCTATAAACAAAAATAGAGCGACAATTTTGAAAAAAATGCAATATTTTTTACTTTTTGCTGTAATAAATATCCCCCAAAACAAATATAATTTTTTTTTTTTGTTCCCTCAGTTTAGGCCGATACGTATTCTTCTACCTATTTTTGGTAAAAAAAAAAAAAAAAATCGCAATAAGCGTTTATCAATTGGTTTGCGCAAAATTTATAGCGTTTACAAAATAGGGGATAGTTTTATTTATTTATTTATTTTTTACTACTAATGGCGGCGATCAGCGATTTTTTTCGTGACTGCGACATTATGGCGGACACTTCGGACAATTTTAAGACCATTGTCAGTTTCACAGCAAAAAATGCATTTAAATAGCATTGTTTACTGTGAAAATGACAGTTGCAGTTTGGGAGTTAACCACAGGGGGCGCTGTAGGATTTAGGGTTCACCTAGTGTGTGTTTACAACTGTAGGGGGGTGTGGCTGTAGGACTGACGTCATCGATCGAGTCTCCCTATAAAAGGGATCACTCGATCGATGCAGCCGCCACAGTGAAGCATGGGGAAGCCGTGTTTACATACGACTCTCCCCGTTCTTCAGCTCCGGGGAGCGATCGCGAGGGGGCGGCTAGAAACGAATAGCCGCGCCCTCGTCCCGGATCACTCCTGAAGCCACGGGAACCGCCGCATGTACGGGGGGGGGGGGTCCCGATCGGACCTCCGACCCACGTCTAGGCAGGGACGTACAGGTACGCCAATGTGCCTGTCCATGCCATTCTGCCGACGTAAATGTTAATGCCACGGTCCGGAAGTGGTTAACTGACAATTGCGCGGTCGTGTGACGTGACTCCCAAACAAAATTGACGTCCCTTTTTCCCCACAAATAGAGCTTTCTTTTGGTGGTATTTGATCACCTCTGCGGTTTTTATTTTTTCCGCTATAAACAAATAAATGTGTCAATTTTGAAAAAGGCAATATTTTTTTACTTTTTTTTTTTTTTAGGTACTTATATAGCGCTGTCAATTTACGCAGCACTTTACATATACCGTATTTATCGGCGTATACCGCGCACTTTTTTCCACATAAAATTAGGGGAAAATCGGGGGTGCGCGATATACACCAATAGCATACCTCGGAGGGGGACGAGCGCCCGCCGGAAATCACTGAGCTGTCATCTCCTCTCGGCTCTCACGTCACACATGCACAGTCCTGCCTCCGCCACCAGCATTGGACCAGTGTTCTGTCTGTCACAGGAGATGGTCCAATGCCGATGGCAGAGGCGGGACTGTCCATGTGTGACGTGAAAGCCGAATGAGAGGAGATGATGGCTCAGAGATTTTTCTGGCGGGCGCTCGTCCCACTCTGAGGTATGTGAGGTATGTGTGACAGCCGCTTGACCTCTTCGAATATAACTCAAATTATTCCCCCTTATCTAAGAAACTTGAGGTTGATCTCCAAATGTGGTCAGTATATGATCGGTCCTCAATTGACAGGGTTATTTCTATTAAATTAATGTTGCTACCTAGAGTGTTGTATTATTTTCGCTCATTACCTATCGATTTGAATGGGGCAGACTTACAAGCTAAACTTTTTATTTTTTTCCAGAAAATTCCCTCTTAAAATTGGGGTACGCGTTATACGCCGGCGCGCGTTATATGCCGATAAATACGGTACATTGTACATTCACACCCTCAAGGAGCTTACACGCTAAGGTCCCTAACTCACATTCATATACTAGGGCCAATTTTAGACAGAAGCCAATTAACCTATCAGCATGCCTATGGAGTGTGGGGGGAAACCGGAGTCCCCGGAGGAAACTCACGCAAGGCACAGGGAGAACATGCAAACTCCAGGCAGGTAGTGTCGTGGTTGGGATTCGAACCAGCGACCCTCTTTACGGCTAGGCGAGAGTGCTACCCACTACACCACTGTGCCGCCCACCACTTTTTGCTATAATAAATATATATCCCCCAAAAAAAATATATAAAAATTTAATTTTTTCCTCAGTTTAGGCCGATACGTATTCTTCTACATATTTTTGGGGGAAAAAAATAAAAATCGCAATAAGCGTATATTGATTGGTTTGCGCAAAAGTTATAGCTCCTACAAAATAGGGGATGGATTTATGGCATTTTTATTATTATTATTATTTTTTTATTATTAGTAATGGCGGTGATCAGCGATTTTTATCGTGACTGCGACATTATAACGGACACATCGGACACTTTTGACACCATTGTCATTTATACAGCGATCAGTGCTATAAAAATGCACCGATTACTGTGTACTTTGGCAGGGAAGGGGTTAACCACTAGCAGGCAATGAAGGGGTTAAAGTTCAAAGGTCAGCTAGGGTTAGGGCCTAAGGTTTCTCATTAAAGAATATGGCTAGGACTCAGGAATTTGAACAGGGACCTCCCCCAGAGGTCAAAGGTCATAAGGCGGGTTCACAGAGGTCAAATGTCACAGGGTGTGGCTGACCCACCCCCACCAAAGTGTACCGCCTACCCCAACTAAGTCGGGGAATGAACAAGTCGGGGAATGAACAAGTCGGGGTAAGCGTCTTAACCCTAACCCTGTCCTAGGGAGTGATTCTAACTGTGTGTGGACTGGGCTACAAGTGACACAACAGTGATCACTGCTCCCGATGACAGGGAGTAGTAGATCAGTGTCCTGTCACTAAGCAGAATGGGGAAATGCCTTGTTTACATAGGCATCTGCCTGTTCTGTATCTCCGTGACACGATCGTGGGACACCGGCGGACATCGAGTCCGCAGGTCCTGCGGGCACGGTCACGGAGCACGCGGCGGGCACGCACGCGCCAAATTTAAAGCAACGTACAGGTACGTTGCTTTGTGCAGCCGTGCTATTCTGCCGACGTATATCGCCGCTAGGCGGTCTGCAAGCGGTTAAGGTGTATTCTTGCACAATTTCCTCTCAGAGGGTCGGGCTGGAATCTAGGAACACGCTGGCTGTATGTTTACCAGCCTGTGCTGGTGATTAAAAGCAATGATCTATAAGGACAGATGAATCACCCTTCCACTTTTTCTTCCATCACAGAAAACATAAACCCAGGACGGTGAACTTTAACGCGTTTCATGCTGTGCTGCACTTAAGCAGAGTACACTCTTGTATGGTTTTAATGAAAAAAAAAAAAAAAAAGGAAGAAGCTCTTTCTACGCCAACAGGTATAAAACAACCCAGAAATGTTATTTGCACACTGTCCACAAATGAGGTCTCCATTCGCCTCCCACCTGATGGGCTCTGAGTGGCCCCCTCTGGTGACCGGTGAAAGGCACAGCAGGTATCTGCGCTTCCAAACAGAAGCTGGCACAAGAGAAAATTGTTCCATCCAGGCAATTTGCGGGGAGAGGAATAAAACCGTACAAGACGGAGGCGGTGAAAGCAGAATTCACAGAGACAATAACAAAGTAATTAAAGAAGAACGCCATTCAGAATCGGGGAATATTTTGCTTCAACTTACAGTGGTTGTAAAGCAGGGGTGCCCAAACTTTTGAAGAGCGAGGGCCACTTAAGCAACTTGGTAACCGGTCACAGGGCACAATAAGGGGAGCAGGCAGATGGCAGGTCCATGTCCACTCTGCATATGCAGAGCAGACTGGGACACAGCCCACTCTACTCTATTGGCCCACCGATTTGCCCAGATCTTTGGCTCAATAGGAGGTGAACGGAGGGTCCGATTGGGTCGGACTAACCATGTCAAAGGGGCCTAAAGCTTTCTATAGAGCATTTGGTATCACTCTGCCTGTGACAGGAGTTGGCGCTATACACGAAGCATCGGCTTATGCCAACCTGCCCATCCCAGAGCAGAAGATCGCGGGCCACATCAGAGGGCTCCGCGGGCCACATGGCCATTGGTTGGGCACCTGTCAGGGACCTGCCAATAGGCTCCGGCGTGCACGCATGCGCACACATACTAATGGCCAGAATCAGCATCAGTCACCTATTCATGTGCGCAGGCGCTTTCCTTATGCACACAGTTATGCGCCAAATGCGCGCATCTGTGCGCCAAATGTGCGCGCGCATGCGCCTACTACACGGGCGCACGACGGCGTGAACGCGCGCGTGCTCGTTAATGTGCGATTGGCGCCACTCGGCCTTTAAAAAGCGAGCAGCTGCAGTGACACTTTGCTGTCTGATCTGCAGCTTTGTATCAGTGAAACCTGTAACCTGTTACCCTTAACCGACTCCGTCTGACCTTCCGACCCTCTCCACTCCAACCCCTGGCTTGCCTCTGACTCCGCTCTGCTCTCCTGCCCATCGTTACCAGACCCTGTGCCTGAATCTGACCACGTTTCCTTTAACCACCTGATTATCTGCTAACCCGGCTTGCTTCACCAGCTCCCGCTATCCAGTGCCTGTACCAGCTCCAGAGACGCTGTCTCCTGCACCCACCGTCCCGAAGGACCACCAACCGTGCCGGACTGCTGTCATCACCAGGCACTCCTACCTCGCCGCGCTCCCGAGCTTGCTGTCCCCACTCCAGCAGCTCCAGAGCCGGGGCTGTAAGAGAGGCCTCTTCCTGCACACTAGGCTCTGGCTACAAGGTACGTTCCAGTACATAACAGCACCCCTGTTGTAAAGGTTTGCTTTATTTTTTTAAATAACAAACAAGTCATACTTACCTCCGCTGTGCAAGTGGCTTTGCACAGAGTGGCCCTGATCCTCCTCTTCTCGAGTAGCCCGGAGAAGCACTCTCCTTCGTGGACACCCGTTCGGGCGCACTCCCGTGTCCCGCTGCTGCGTCCATAGACAGCAGTACTCGGCTCCGCCCCCACGTCATTGGATTTGATCGACAGCAGCAGGAGCCAATGGCGGCACTGCTATCAATCTATCCAATCAGGACACGGGACACCGCCTGGAGCTGGTGTGCTTGTTCCTGTCGTGGGAATTACGGGGCTCAAGTAAATATAAGTCCTTAGATACATTAGTCCTTGGTCACTATGTGGATTGTGTGGGCAGATCTATAGGACTTTTCGAACCGCAATGGGAAAATGTGATTGCATAGGGCCGGCATGTCCAAAGTCCGGCCCGCGGGCTAATCACTGCACGGTTTTTAACGGCCCGCCGGGTTATTTAGACATATATATCTTTTGTGGCCCCCGACGATCTGCCACAAAAGATGTCTATGCCTTGGAACTGGACAAGGAGGAGGCAGGACGAGCGGCGCCGCCGTACACACACAGGAGAATTTCCTGTTTACGGACGGCCTCTGTAATAGGAAGTCCCGCGCTGCCATTGGACGACTGTTCTGTCCATCAAAGGAGGTGGGACTTTCTATTAAAGAGGCCGCTGTGTAAACAGGAGATTCGCTTGTAATACATTTTTGGCGCTCGCGAGTGCATTCCTGGCAAATATGGTGCTGCATTCCTGGCAAATATGGTGCTGCATTCCTGGTAAAGGTGGTGCATTTCTGGCAAATCGTGCTGCATTCCTGGCAATAGCGAGTGCATTCCTGGCAATACTGCTGCATTCCTGGCAATGGTGAGTGCATTCCTGGCAATGGCGAGTGCATTCCTGGCAATAGCGAGTGCATTCCTGGCAATGGCGGGAACCGGCTCCCTTATCAGCTCCGAGCATCCTCCTCCTTGATGGCCTTCCGTAAGGGCTTGAAAACACTGCTTTTTTCACAAGCCTACGGATAGACACTTGGCCATCCAACTCTTAGCAGGACGCTGCCTTAATCCCAGGCTGTGGTCCATGGTCAGGGAGTAGGGATAGGCTTTTTGTGTCCTCTTTTTGTTTTCTTATTTATTATTCTTGATTTTATAATTTTTTACACTGAAATAATAATAATAAAAAAATTATCACTTTTATTCCTATTACAAGGAATGTAAACATCCCTTGTTATAGAAAAAAGCATGACAGGTCCTCTTAAATATGAGATCTGGGGTCAAAAAGACCTCAGATCTCATATTTAGACTTAAATGCAAGAAAAAAAAAAAAAAAAAGGAAAATTTGTCATTTAAAAAAATGACAACAAAAAAATTGTCTCTTTATGACGCTGGGCGGGACTGACGTTTTGACGTCACTTCCGCCCAGCAAAGCTATGAGGACGGGTGGGGGCCATCTTGCCCTCACTCGAGTCCTCACTGAAGAGCCAGCAGCATCCGATCTCCTCCGCCGCTACCGACGGCTCCGGTAAGCGGCGGAGGGCGCGGAAGAGCGGCGGGAGGGGGGGGCCCCCTCTCCCGCCACCGATTACGACGATCTTGCGGCGATTCCGCCGTGGAGACCGCCGTTATCATTTACGCGCCCGCCCACAGAAGAGATGGATACCTCGGTTGTGGCAGCAGCTGCTGCCGTTACAGAGATATCCATCTTTAAAAAGAGGACGTATATATACAGTGGGCGGGCGTTAAGTGGTTAATGTCTGCAAAGAATATTCTATGACTCATCTCTCTGTGTAGACTGTTAACATGTTAAATAAGGCTGGCTCTTGAAAGGCCTTTCATTGTGTGATAACACTGTTTAAAGCCTATTGATGCTCAGAGGTGTGAATACCTTACTGTCAGAGACGGAACATCTGTCTAAAGATGTGGATTGAGGGGGATATATTGTGTGATGGTGTTTTGTTTGAATTCTTTTAATGAAGGAATGTGACTTCTCAGGTGCAGTGATAATTATAGCCCGGCGCCGAGATGTCTGGAATGTTTAGCAATTAGCCATCTGAAGGTGTATTGAAGCCCCCCCCCAGGGTGTGAGGTGTGGGTGGAGAGTTTGATTGTTCCTTTCATGCTTAAACTGTATATAACCTTGAGAGCTAACCATTAAAGTTGTCTTGCATTTTAAACCAGAACACAGAGCAAGTCTCGTTATTCTGGGAAATGGGATGTCTGATGTCTGTTGGAGGGTTGGAGTGTCAGATGAGCTGTCGTGGGTTGATGGAAGGTCGTAAACGGTGGTGACCGTTACAATGAGTAAGTGCTAACTGTAGTGAAAAATGCAATAGCTTTTACTTTATCCTGTTATAAGAAGATATAATAAGTGTTTGAAGAAGTGCAGCAAAATCTGGACTCCTTTTTTTGCCTGTGCATCTGCAGACAAGCTGTGGTGTTTTTTTGGAAGATACAAGTGTTACTCTTTAGGGTGCAAAATGAAAAAGGAAGCACTCACATTGCCACATCCGTAAATTTGAGAAGAAACAAGAAAAAGGGGTACTCAGAGAGTAACCATAGGCCGGACTTTAGAGGCGTAGGAAACAATGAAGAAGTAGAAAAAATAACAGTATTTATTGAAGAAAATATAATATAATATAGTGAGAGCGTTCAAAAATTGTTAAAAGTCATTTAAAATTATACAATTTGTACAGTGAGCCCGTGTGCGTCAACGCGTTTCGCCGTTAGGCTTCTTCAGGATAAAAGATGGATGAAGGATGGATGGCCGCACTCCAGAAACCATACAGGTTGTCTTTTATTAAATGAACAGCAAATACATCACCAGACCAAAACAACAGGAACAGGGGAACAGCCGACGTTTCGCACAAACTCAGTGCTTATTCATGGCTTCTTCAGGACACGATCAAGGTTCAGAGAGGTAGCAAAAAGTGAGCGAGTCTCACTGTCTTATAGTGGAATGGGCCTTGTGTACAAATATCCAATAGCAGTGAAGTTTTCACCAACAGTATCCAACACATAATTCCAAGAGATGGCATAAAGGTGACCAACAAGCACCTAATTTGGCACTGTAACGGAATGGCCCGTGACACCCAGAGACTTTTGAAGGATGCGGGGTACTCCTGTGCCAGCTTCACAAATGACTCTTGGGTCTAGGGTCATCCTATGAACTTTAGGGGCATAGGATGACCGAGAACTGATATCTCGGATTACATGAGATGGGACATTAATGATAATTCATGTATTGCAGGAGATCTTGAGATATTACAGGTGGTTTATTCTGACCTCAACAGGTCAATAGGACAGTGATTCATTCAATGTGTAACATAGACTGTTGAGATGTTAATTAAGTCCACCTAGCTGTGGTGATGGAGCTTTCTGTGATTGCATTCTGTGGTCCATTGTGCGAATTAGGTCTGCTCCTAAGATATTTCATTGTGTATGCTAATGACACTGTTTTGTGTGAAAATACTATTGATAATAGATTTGGAATGTGACTTGTCAGCTGTAGTAATTAACTCCTCTAGATTCGGTGCCAGAATGTCTGTCTGGGATGTGGATTGAGGAGGAACTCGTTAAGCACCCATTGTGTGATATTTTGGGTGGAGAGTTTCATTGTCCCTGTGATTACTGTAGCATGCTTGTAACTGTATATCACAAGCTGAGTTACCATTAAAGCATTCATTTGTTTGACTCAGAGAACAGAGCTGTATGTCTCGTTTATTCTGGGGAATGGAATGGGTCCTGTCTGCTGGATTGTCGGATAAGCGGTCGTGGGTTGGTGGAATGGAATATCCTAAACGGTGTTAACCCCTGATCGTTACAGGCACCATACTTAGAGTGTTTCTAAACAGGGGCAGGTAGACGTCTCACAAAGATAGCATCAAGCAGATGACTATACTAGGAAATGCTGTAGAGCCGGAGTCCAATAAGGGAATACCATCTGCAAAAATAACCAAAAAGGGGAGATTTAGGCACTGGAACGATCTAGCGATGCCCCTGGGAGACAGTCTATCACTGTACACCTTGATCGTGTCCTGAAGAAGCCCAACGGTGAAACGCGTTGACGCACAAGGGCTCACTGTACAAATTGTAAAAAAAATTATGACTTTTAACAATATTTGAACGCTCTGACTATATTATGTATTTTCTTCATATAGAGAAGTGCTAGAGATAATTTTTTACAAGCGGTACCTTCGTCCCATCAAAGTTTAAAGCATATGTTTTGTTCCTCCCAAAACATATGTATTTACTTCAATAAATATTGTTACGTTTTCTACTTCTTCATTGTTTTCTGCGAGTACCCTTTTTTTTGTTTACTCTTTAGTGTGCCTTGTGTTGGTCAGATTTACACATACCATTTAGGTTACAGCAGGGCTAGACAAAATCCGGGCGCCCGGTCGCAATTGCGACAAGAAATTGTGACCTGGCGCCCGCCGGTAATTGAGGCTGCGGCTTTGCAGTCTACAAGGCCGCGGGGCCCACTGCGACCGCGCGGTGGGGGCACACAGAGGCACAGGATCCTGTGTCTCCATGCGCCCCCCACCTCCCCCGCCGCGGGCCCACGACGGCCAGTAATTGAGGCCGTGGCTTTGCAGCCTTGTGAAGGTCCAAGCTTCCTTCTGTGACCTGGTGCCATCTGGTGGTGGCCGTTGGCATTACAAGTAAAACAGCAGTTCTTAAAGTGTTTTTTCACTGCCATCTCCTTCCCTCTAATTAGAACCCCCCAAACATTATAAATATTTTTTTATTCCAACACCCTAGAGAATAAAATGGCGATTGTTGCAATACTTTCTGTCACACCGTATTTGCGCAACGGTTTTACACGCGCACTTTTTTTGGGGAAAAAATACACTTTTTTTTAATAAAAAAAATTAAACAACAGTAAAGTTATCCCAATTTTTTTTTATATTGTGAAAGATAATGTTACGCTGAGTAAATTGATACCCAACATGTCACACTTCAAAATTGCGTCCGCTCGTGGAATGGCAACAAACTTTTACTCTTTAAATTCTCCATAGGCGACGTTTAAAAAATTCTACAGGTTGCATGTTTTGAGTTACAGAGGAGGTCTAGGGCTAGAATTATTGCTCTTGCTCTTAACGATCGCGGCGATACCTCACATGTGTGGTTTGAATACCGTTTACATATGCGGGCGCTGCTCAGGTATGTGTTCGCTTCTGCGTGCAAGCTTGGCGGGATGGGGCGCGTTTTCTGGCTCCTAACTTTTTTAGCTGGCTCCTAGATTCCAAGCAAATTTGTAAAAAACCCTGGGTTACAGTATATGTGCTGGGGGTCCCATAGCAAAACCATAAAGTGGCCCCTGCTTCTTTCATCTCCTTTTTAAAAGAAATTTCCTCGAAGTTTCAAGACCTGTCTTGGATGAAGTCTTCTGTTGGGGTGGTTATTTGGAAGATATAAAAGAGTTATACTTTAGGCTGCCTCCTGTGATGGTCAGATGTCCACAAAGGGGTGGGCAGTGGGCGACAGCGAGCGGTGTCCTCCATTTCTTCCCCGATCTCATGTTTTCTCCCGCCCGCTCCTCCCCTGCTATGACTGGACGCCTGATAGGTGTCCAATTACAGCGCTTGTCATTTCAGCCAATCAGGTGACAGGTAACACAGACACGGTGCACCCGATTGGCTGAAAGGGTGTTTAACCACCTAACCCCCGGACCATATTGTTGGTCAAAGACCAGAGCACTTTTTGCGATTCGGCACTGCGTCGCTTTAACTGACAATTGCGCGGTTGTGCGACGTGGCTCCCAAACAAAATTGGCGTCCTTTTTTCCCCACAAATAGAGCTTTCTTTTGGTGGTATTTGATCACATCTGCGGTTTTTAGTTTTTGCGCTATAAACAAAAATAGAGCGACAATTTTGAAAAAAAAAAAGAATATTTAAAACTTTTTGCTATAATAAATATCCCCCCAAAAATATAAAAAATATATATTTTTTCCTCAGTTTAGGCCGATACGTATTCTTCTACCTATTTTTCGTAAAAAAAAAAAAAAAAAAAAAAAAATTGCAATAAGCGTTTATTGATTGGTTTCAGCAAAAGTTATAGCGTTTACAAAATAGGGGGTATTTTTATTAATATTTTTTTTTTACTAGTAATGGCGGCGATCAGCGATTTTTTTTTTCGGTACTGCGACATTATGGCGGACACTTCGGACACTTTTGACACATTTTTGGGACCATTGGCATTTTTATAGCGATCAGTGCTATACAAATGCATTGGATTACTATAAAAATGCCACTGGCAGTGAAGGGGTTAACACTAGGGGGTGGGAAAGGGGTTAAGTATGTTCCCTGGGTGTGTTCTAACTGTAGGGGGGGGGTGGACTGACTTGGGGAAATGACTGATCTTCTGTTCATACATTGTATGAACAGAAGATCAGCATTTCTTCCCCTGACAGGACCGGGAGCTGTGTGTTTACACACACAGCTCCCGGTCCCCGCCCTGTAACGAGCGATCGCGTGCGCCCCGCAGCGATCGCACCCGTCGGGCACGCGCACGGGAGCGAGCGGGGGCGCGCGCCCCCCTATTGGCTGCTGGGCGAGGTGACGTATAGCTACATGCTCTCGCCCAGCAGATCCGACCTGCCGCCGTATAACGGCGGCGGCTGGTCGGCAAGCAGTTAATGTTAGCAAAGCGAATTCCTTTGTTTTGCCCACATACAGCTGAGTGAGAAGCGAACGCGCAGCGTTGCGCCCGCTTCTCACATTTTTGGACGCCTATTAGAGCCAATAACTCTAATCGGGTGCTTCCAAAAAACACCCCCACCGCTGAAATTCAGATGCCCGGTTGACCGGAAAAAGGCCAGACACCTGAATAGGGAGTGTCAGCAGCGTCCATAGATAGATTCATGCAATGCATGAATCTATCTATGGGGATTAGAGTGGTGCAGGAGGGGCGGTGCTCCTGCGCCCTTTATGGACGCAACTGTAGGGGTGCAACGGATCAAAAAACTAACGGATCGGATCGATCCTCGGATCAGGAGTCACGGATCGGATCATTTTCGGATCAGCAAAAAAAAAAAAAAAGACAAATCTTGTTACACCCACCAGAGTTTTAGATTTCACAGTTCTTCTCAACACAAAACTGAGCTTATGTGCTTAAATACACTGTTTATTGCTAATATGACAGAACACCTCTGATTTTCACATTTAAACAGTCCGTCAGATTTACAAATACTGTATTTAAGCGTATAAGCTCTGTTTTGTGTTGAAATAACTGCATCTCGCAATACTTATATGTGCAGCCAAGTGGAAGTCGCAGCCCCATGTACGAAAGTGGTGTCACTAGTTCCCTACTGTGACCTGAACTATCCCAATCATCAGATCCCTTTAGTGTCATTGATCGGCGGGCTGAGTGTCTAGTGAAAATCCCCCCTACGTGCTCAGTCCATACAGATCCCCCCGATCGCCTCCTCTCTCTTCTCTGGCAAGCAGCAGGACGCCCGGTGCGGCGGCGGCAGCGGCTCCCCGTGTGGATTCCTCAAGGTGCAGCATGGAGCTCATCGCTGGGCTGTTAGGAGTCAATGACATATTGAGCTCAAGTGCCCACAAACTTCCGAGGAGCAGCCTGCATCCCCCGCGCCGGGTGGACCTCGATGGCCGCCGATTCGATAGCTAGGCCGAAGCCGGGGCCTTTCCTATGGACCGGGAGGCCCGTGGATCGCCGTGTGTCCCGACCCGAAGGTGCTGATCCATACGGATCAGTTGCACCCCTAGTGACAATACTTGATGTGTTCCCACTGTCATATGGCATTCTTGTGCCACAGTGCCTACACATTGTCACGGTTTTATCCACTAACCTCTTTCCTTCATCATTATATTTGACATGGAAGACAAAATGCTCCCATACAGGGGATTTAAATGACGCGGGGCATTCAAGCTCCTCCATTCGCCATGACCACGCTGTGTGTGGACTGAACATGCGCAAATTATTATTATTTTTTTATTTTTTAGAAAACAATCCTCGGATCACGTGTGTGCGGTTCGGATCATTCTTTATCGGTTCGGATCACGGATCAATGACGATCCGTTGCACCCCTACACCTCATATAAGCTTTATTCGTTGGGGTTACTGTCTGTCATTTTAATGCAATGCCTCCAACATTTTCCTTTAGACACTGACCTCGAATAAGCATGTAGTCACAGTTCCAAATCAGGATACCGTATTTGCCGGCGTATAAGACGACCCCCTAATTTTCCAGCCAAAATGTTGGTTTTGGGATATACTCACCGTATAAGACTACCCCCTTCCTACTAGTCATGCCTCGCCTCACGGTGCCACCATTACATGCCAGACTGTGCCCCATTACATGCCAGACTGTGCCCCATTACATGCCAGACTGTGCCCCATTACATGCCAGACTGTGCCCCATTACATTACCCCTCCATTGTTATGTTCTCCCCGTCCGCGCTCCGCTCCGTGTCCCCCCTCGCTGTGCCCTTACCTTATCCTAAGGTAGACATGCAGAATCGTGGCCGTACTGTAGTTTTTCCAAAAGCCGCGCCTCCTACATCTTCTGTTCCGTGATAGGCGGAACAGTCAGCTTCCCAGGAGGCACTGTGTTCAGTGTTCGCCTATCACGGAGGCCCTCTCGTCCGAGGACACTAAACACAGGACGAGAGGTCCTCCGTGATAGGCGGACACTGAACACAGTGCCTCCTGGGAAGCTGAGTGTTCCGCCTATCATGGAACAGAAGACATAGGAGGCGCGGCTTTTGAAAAAACATACGGCCGCGATTCTGCATGTCTTTAGGATAAGGTAAGTTAGGTTACCGGCGTATAAGACGACCCCCGACTTTCAAGAAGATTTTAAAGGGTTAGAAAGTCGTCTTATACGCCGGAAAATACGGTACTTGTTCCAGGTTAATGACTCGGGACCGGCGTGACTGGCGGACAACCAGCATTCAGAAGACGATGTCAGCAACTACAGCCTATGGAGTCCTCACAGCACCGGTTTCCTTTAATCCCAAAATCTTCAAACCCCCCCACGACCTAAAATGTCCTATGATCAGACACGGCCACTAATTCCGAACCCGTAGCTTAATCAGGCGTCATGGGCGCCCGCTGGGTAATACCTTTCGGCAGAGAAAGTTCACGCCGGACCCAATCACAGATCAAAGTCTTGTGGCAGCTCTTCACAATAACACAGTCTTCAGGTTTTTCGGTTCAATGTCTCGGTTTCCTTTGTGTCTGCCTTTCATGTCCCTGAAAGGGGGTCATCGCTTCTATTATGGGAATATGAATTGGGCTTTGTGCTCTACAGAATGGCCAAGAATATCTGAAATAAAGTAGATGACTCGACTGCGCTATCAGACGAGGCGCAGCGGAGAGAAACTCTGGATTGCCTTCGCTGGGGCATTAATGTCCCGCTGCCTTTTACTAGTTGAGCCTTGAAAAATGTTAGTTTTTTTTTTAGAAAGAGTAGTTCTTTCAAAATTCATTAGCTTTTCATCAAGGGAAATTGTTCACAGCTGGTACTTAACAACACAAATACCAGATCCATTCTCCATTTCTTAAGTACACAGCGGCAGAATTTTCTCATTGCCTCAAACCAGAGAAGATCGTATTAACAGAAGAAACAATGGATTTTTTGGTGATCGGGAGTCAAATGTGAAATTTATATAGATATGACCTTAAAAGTTTACACGGTCGGCGGTCACTGCCGCACCACAGATCGCTCTTCAGGAGGCATTTCACAGTCCTGCCTGCCGAACACATCGGGGGGGGGGGGGGGGTGCTTTGCGGCTGCGGCACAAGCATGCCCCCGTCCAGCTGCCTTTGCGACTTAAAGCTAAACTACAAAAATGAAGCCACTTTCTAAAATCTGCTGGCTTACTAAGGGTTAAGTCCAACGAGGTGCATGGACTCATCTCTTTAATTTACATCTGACAGTTTTACTGAGCGCTGGGAGTACAGCTATAGCTATACTCCAGGTGCTGTAAAAGAAGGGTTACTGCCTTCTCATAGCAGCAGCTCTGCCCATCCCTCATCTCGGCTGCCCAGTCACAGAAGGCTTTGTACTCCAGGAATTCAGCTACTTTCTAAACACAGCGCAGCACTACCCCTTTATTCTTCATTTGTTCCTGGTTTGATACACTATTTAGTGCAGCAGCTGTACCCCTTCCTTTTCCCTTCCCCCCCACTCTTGTGGTAAGTGCGGTAATACCCACCCCATCACTTTCTAAAATCTGATGTCTTACGAAGCTTTAAAGGGGTTGTAAATGTAAATGTTTTTTCATGCATTAAGGTGAAAAAACATCCGATGGTAAAGCCCCCCCCCCCCCCCCCCCACGAACCCCCGTTTTACTTACCTGACCCCTCGAAAGTCTCGTGCGCGTCCATGTTATGGTCTTCGGTTCCCAACCTGGCCGTTGATTGGCTAGGCTGGACGAATTGATAGCAGCGCAGCCATTGGCTTATTGACTTATCTGCTTTTCCTTTGCAGGGAAACAAAGAGGAAGTAAAACCCATCAGGGTTTACTTCCTCTTTAAGTCCAACATGGTGCGTGCCACCTTTTTGGACTTATCTCTTTAATTTACAGTACATCTGACTACTTTACTGGCTTGCTATGGGTTAAATCCAACAAGGTAAATGGACTCATCTCTTGAATTTATATCTCACAGTTTTACTGAGCGCCAGGAGTACAGCTATAGCTATACCCCTGGCGCTCTGACAGGGCAGACACTGCCTTCTTATACAGCATCAGCTCATAATGTGCCCCGTGTCCTGATGTGCCCTGTGCCCCATGTCCTGATGTGCCATGTGCCCCATGTCCTAATGTGCCCTGTGCCCCATGTCCTAATGTGCCCTGTGCCCTGATGTGCTGAGCTCTGCATCGTGCCCTGATGTGCACAGTACCCTGATGTGTTGTGCCCTGGGCCGGTCTGGATGAAGTCCAGGGCCACATTTTTGCCCCAGTCCAGCCCTGTACATTTCCCACTCTCATCATTACTTTCATAACTCCATCTCTAATCCTATAATTCCCCCTATGGTTTTACCCTAATGCTGCACCCAGTGTGGCGCCGCTTTCTCTCTCTCCAATTACTATCTGTGCTGGACCAGCTCCTCTGCCCCACCGTACATAAACTTATGTAGCTGCTGTTGGAGGACCAGAGCAGAATACTATATAGTGGAACTTGAGAAAAAGCACTCAGCTGGGGCTGCTGACCAAGATGGCGGCACCCAGCAGCAGTCTCAGGGCTTTTGGATGTCTGTACAAGGGTGACTTTTACAGGTAAGTACCATACTTGAAATATGATGAATGCACATATAATCTCATGGGAAGATTCTTGTCAATATCTATAGCCTGGCGACAGCCTACTCACGCTTTCATATGCAAGCTTATTAAGCATGTCACACTGCTCCTTCCTAAACATCAGAAGCCGCATACGTCCGGTGATAGGCGTTTCCTCCAGGGAAGTGAAATAGAAGAGACCGACGAGGAAGCCAAACCCCACCACACTAAGAGACAGCTTCCACCGATTACGCCTGAAGGACTCTTTGAACAGCTGGCGTTTGTTCGCTGGGAGGGCTCTCCACCACTTCCGTACACTCCTGAAAAAAAAATAAAAAAAAATAATAATAATTGGATGGGTCTTCCAGCATGACAATGACCCAAAACATACTGACAAGACAACAAAGGAGTGGCTCAAGAAGAAGCACATTAAGGTCATGAAGTGGCCTAGCCAGTCTCCAGACCTTAATCCTATAGAAGATTTATGGAGGGAGCTGAAGATTCGAGTTGCCAAACGACAGCCAAGAAACATTAAGGATTTAGAGAAGTTTAGGGTCCGCCGGCTGGCACCGGGTCCCCAATGTTACCGGAGAAATTACCGTTTAACATGGGAGTCTATGGAAGGGGTGCCAGACTTTGAAAAATCGGTGCTCCCCGGCAGGGCGGTCACAGGCTAGCTGGTAAGCCTCCCCTTACATTCACTGGTGGTGGGTCTTCACATATTTTGGAATAACATTGGAGTAACACAGAATTACATCTTTCTCGCGGGAATATTTCCCATATGAACTTCATTCACCTTTCATTTTGGCAAAATACATTTGTTTTTTGGTTGTAACATGACAAAATGTGGAAAATTTCAAGGGGTATGAATACTTTTTCAAGGCATTGTATGTTGCCGCCTGCATGCGTTTTAGAAATAATCCCAATTATGCATTATACCAGAAAACAAAAATGGAGTCAGAAGTTCATAAATCACCTGAATTTACTGACCACACAGAAAAATGTGTCCAAGTTTCCTCAAAAAAAATAAAAAATAAAAAAAAAACAACACATTATACCAATGAAAACGAACCTATGTATCCCTCCATTTATCCTTCACCATAATGCAAATAAATGAGAGCCAGTGCAACAGCTCCATCTAGTGTTCAAGCAATAAAAACCGAAATGTCTAGTGGCGTCTTTTTTTACTTTGATTACTTTTACCCCCAGTCACCCCCCCCCCCCCTTTACCCCCATACAGACCCCCCATTTACCCCCATACAGACCCATTTCTCTTACTTTGTTAACTTCTCTCCTCTGCAATCTGACCAATCTTGGACTTTCCCACCCATATCCATCTTGTTTCGTTTTATGAGATACTTGGGCGTTTGAATACGTTTTGAGTTACATTTCAGAGACCACCATTATGAACTTTTGTAGTGTGATAATTGGTATGATATATTCAATATGATTTTTTTTTCTTTATTTATATTTTCCCCACATTTACATGCAGACTAAGGCAGAGTTCCTCCCAAAAGTGGAACTTCCGCTCATCTTATTCCTCCCCCCCTACTCCGGTGCCACAATACAAGATATTTGTCTTTGACAGGTATCCTTTCCCACTTCCGGGAGTTCCTGCCGCAGAGCCGTGACATCACCGCGGGGCTCCCTCCTCCTCTGGCCGCCAGGCCAATAGGAGAGAGAGGAGAGGGGCCTTGTGCATGCGCAGTAGGGTTCCTGACATGAAGCCGAAAGGCTGCACTGCCAGGTTCCCGTACCCGCATTGCTGGACTCCAGGACAGGTAAGTGTCCATTTCTCAAAAGTCAGCAGCTGCAGTATGCGTAGCTGCTGCCCTTTAATGTTTTTTTTTTCTTTTGGCGGAACACCGCTTAAGTTGCAAAAGTGACAGTACTGGGGCTGGGACAAAGTAAATAGCACTGCCGGTGCAGGAAAGTGAATAGAATTCTGGGATGCATCACTAGAGGGGGCACCAGCAGGAGGAAGGAGGTCCCGATCCCTCTATATAGATCTTTATATCACTAGAGGGGTCACCAGCAGGAGGAAGGAGGTCCCGATCCCTCTATATAGATCTTTATATCACTAGAGGGATCACCAGCAGGAGAAAGGAGGTCCTGATTCCTCTATATAGATCTTTATATCACTAGAGGGGTCACCAGCAGGAGGAAGGAGGTCCCAATTCCTCTATATAGATCTTTATATCACTAGAGGGGTCACCAGCAGGAGGAAGGAGGTCCCGATTCCTCTATATAGATCTTTATATCACTAGAGGGGTCACCAGCAGGGGGAAGGAGGTCCTGATTACTCTATATAGATCTTTATATCACTAGAGGGGTCACCAGCAGGAGGAAGGAGGTCCTGATCCCTCTATATAGATCCTTATCACAAGAGGGGTCACCAGCAGGAGGAAGGAGATCCCGATTCCTCTATATCAGGGATCTCAAACTGGTGGACCTCTAGCTGTTGCAGAACTACAGTTGCCATGAGGCATTGCAAGGCTGACAGTTACAAGCATGACTCCCATAGGCAGAGGCATGATGGGAATTGTAGTTCTGCAACAGCTGGAGGTTAAGAGCTGGAGGACGCAAGGTTGAGACCCCTGCACTATATAGATCTTTATATCAATAGAAGGGTCACCAGCAGGAGGAAGGAGGTCCTGATTCCTCTATATAGATCTTTATATCACTAGAGGGATCACCAGCAGGAGGAAGGAGGTCCTGATTCCTCTATATATATCTTTATATCACTAGAGGGGTCACCAGCAGGAGGGAGGAGGTCCTGATTCCTCTATATATATATCTTTATATCACTAGAGGGATCACCACTTAGTATAGGAGAGGAACCTGTACGGCTGTGTAAAACTGAGGGGGGAGAAGACTTGACGTCAGATTTAAAAATCCTAAACCACAACATTAACAAGACAGAATTCAAATATCTAACCTGCCCAGGATGATGGCAAACAATTTCTGGAGGGGTTTGATAAGGATCAACACATGTGGTGGTACCAGGATATTCAAGCGGGCAGAGGTATGGATGGTGTTGGCACACAGGACGAGGTTCTGGGGTGCCAGAATAGTCTGTGGCAATCTGGAGATGATCGCGGAGCACCGAACGTTGTCAGCCAGTAATGAGCCGTGACGTCCATCGCGTTTTCTGCAGCCGGTGTGAAATCTGGAGGACGGGGGTGACGTCTGAGGTCTGCGGTTGATAAAAGTCTGATGAAGTTCCGCCGGTGAGCTCTTCCCGTGTGTGGAGAGAAGGCCTGTGCTCAAGGGGCATCTATGGGGAAATATTCTAGAGGGGGTCAGTCTGTGCACCAATAAAATCTTCTGCTGGGACATGCGGAGGCGACGGGCGAACTCCATCACAAGGTTTTATTCTTCCTAGGAAAAAAAGTAAACAAAGATGAAGGTAGTGATGGGAAAGATTCCGACGTGTTCTCATACACTGGGCGGGACTGATCCGAATCGCTCCGCAGTCTCCGCAAAGAGCTAAAAAGCTTCACTACAGTTGCAAGAAAAAGTATGTGAACCCTTTTGGAAGGATATGGATTTCTGCACAAATTGGTCATAAAATGTGATCTGATCTTCATCTAAGCCACAACAATAGACAATCACAGTCTGCTTAACCACTTAAGCCCCGGACCAAAATGCAGCTCACGGCCCAGGACAGGTTTTGCGATTCGGCACTGCGGCGCTTTAACAGACAATTGCGCGGTCGTGCGTCGTGGCTCCCAAACAAAACTGACGTCCTTTTTTTCCCACAAATAGAGCTTTCTTTTGGTGGTATTTGATCACCTCTGCGGTTTTTATTTTTTGCGCTATAAACAAAAATAGAGCGACAGTTTTGAAAAAAAATCACTATTTTTTACTTTTTTCAATAATAAATATCCCCCAAAAATATATAAAAAAAAAAAAAATTTCCTCAGTTTAGGGCGATAGGTATTCCTCTACATATTTTTGGTAAAAAAAAAAAAAATTGCAATAAGCGTTTATCGGTTGGTTTGCGCAAAATTTATAGCGTTTACAAAATAGGGGATAGTTTTATTGCATTTTTATAAAAAAAAAAATTTTCACTACTAATGGCGGCGATCAGCAATTTTTTTCGTGACTGCGACATTATGGCGGACACTTTTGACACATTTTTGGGACTATTGTCATTTTCACAGCAAAAAAATGCATTTAAATTGCATTGTTTATTGTGAAAATGACAGTTGCAGTTTGGGAGTTAACCACAAGGGGGCGCTGAAGGAGTTAGGTTTCACCTAGTGTGTGTTTACAACTGTAGGGGGGTGTGGCTGTAGGTCTGACGTTATCGATTGTGTCTCCCTAAAAAAAAGGTATCACACATTCGATGCACCCACCACAGTGAAGCTAGGGGAAGCGTGTTTACATACGGCTCTCCCCGTTCTTCATCTCCGGGGAGCGATTGCGAGGGGGGGTGGCTAAAAACGAATAGCCGCCCCCTCATCCCGGATCGCTCCCAGACGATTCCCGACTGCCGCATGTACCGGGGGGGGGGGGGGGTCCCGATCGGACCCCCGACCCACGTCTAGGCAGGGACGTATGGGTTCGCCCATCTGCCAGTATGTGCCATTCTGTGGACGTATATGTACATGCGGCGGTCATTAAGTGGTTAAACTAATAACACACAAAGAATTAAATGCTACCATGTTTTTATTGAACACACCATGTAAACATTCACAGTGCAGGTGGAAAAAGTATGTGAACCCCTAGACTAATGACATCTCCAAGAGCGAATTGGAGTGAGGTGTCAGCCAACTGGAGTCCAATCAATGAGATGAGATTGGAGGTGTTGGTTACAGCTGCCCTGCCCTATAAAAAAAATACACACCAGTTCTGGGTTTGCTTTTCACAGAAAGCATTGCCTGATGTGAATGATGCCTCGCACAAAAGAGCTCTCAGAAGACCTACGATTAAGAATTGTTGATTTGCATAAAGCTGGAAAGGGTTATAAAAGTATCTCCAAAAGCCTTGCTGTTCATCAGTCCCACGGTAAGACAAATTGTCTATAAATGGAGAAAGTTCAGCACTGCTGTTACTCCTCCCTAGGAGTGGCCGTCCTGTAAAGATTGACTGCAAGAGCACAGCGCAGACGGCTCAATGAGGTGAAGAAGAATCCTAGAGTGTCAGCTAAAGACTTACAAAAGTCTCTGGCATATGCTAACATCCCGGTTAGCGAATCTAGGATACGTAAAACACTAAACAAGAATGGATTTCATGGGAGAATACAAAAAAGGAAACCACTGCTGTCCAAAATCCATGATGAAGATCAGATCAAATTTTATGACCAATTTGTGCAGAAATCCATATCATTCCAAAAGGGTTCACATCAGTGGCGGTTCGTCCATAGAGGGCGCTGCCCCCTCTGGCTCTCACCGCCACGGAGTCTAATAACATAGATTCATGCATTGCACGAATCTATGTTATTGTCGCCGCTGTTCTATTCAGATGGCCGGACATGGGCGCCGACCATCTGAATAACGGCAGCTGGTTGGCTGTACGGAAGTGCCTATCAGAGCCAGCGGCTCTGATAGGCTTTCCGAGTACAGCCCTCGGGTCCCCGGAAGCTTATCCTCGGAACGCACGGGGGTGCGTTCCTTGGATAAGACTGACAGGCGTCTCAGCCAATCAGGTTGGCCGGTTCTGGCTACCGGTAACCTGATTGGTCTAAGCGTCATCGAGGGTGGGAGAAGACATCGAGGGTCGAGGACATGGATGGCTGACTCCAGTAAAAGGTAAGTGCCGGGGGGAGGGGCATTTTACAGGGCACAGCGGCGACGAAAGGCACAGTGGCGACAATCGGCACAGCGGCATGAATGGGCACAGTGGCGACAATTAAAGGGCACATTGACATCAAAGGCACAGTGGGGACAATGGGCACAGTGGGGACAATGGCGACAATTGATGGCACAGTGGAGACATTTGATGGCACAGTGGCTGTGTTTAATGGCAGGGCACAGTGGCTGCATTTGATGGCATGGCACAGTGGTGACAATTGATGGCACAGTGGCTGCGTTTGATGGCATGGCACAGTGGTGCGAATTGATGGCACAGTGGCTGCGTTTGATGGCATGGCACAGTGGTGCGAATTGATGGCACAGTGGCTGCGTTTGATGGCATGGCATAGTGACTGCATTTAATGGCATAGAACAGTGGTGACAATTCATGGCACAGTGACTGCGTTTGATGGCATAGTGGTGCGAATTGATAGCACAGTGGCTGCGTTTGATGGCATGGCACAGTGGTGACAATTGATGGCACAGTGGCTGCATTTGATGGGCACTTAGAGGCTGCATTTTTTTTTCCCGTTTGCGCCCCCCCAAAAAAATTTGAGCACCAGCCGCCACTGGTTCACATACTTTTTCTTGCAACTGTATATTAATAACTAATTCTGTTTATGATGAGCAGTCATGGGACATTAGAGTGTAAGCTCTTCTGGTACAGAGACTGATGTGACTGGCTCAGTGATCTCTGTACAGCACTGCAGTATATGTCAGAGCTCAACTCAAAGTATTCATACCCCTTGAAATTTTCCACATTCTGTCATGTTACAACCAAAAATTTAAATGTATTTTATTGGGATTTTATGCAATAAACCAACACAAAGTGTCACATAATTGTGAAGTGGAAGGAAAATGATAAATGGTTACAATTACAGCTGCAAGTCTTTTTGGGGGTGTCTCTACCAGCTTTGCACATCTAGAGGGACATTTCTGCCCATTCTTCTTCTTTGTAAAATATCTCAAGTTCTGTCAGATTGGATGGAGAGCGTCTGTGATCAGCAATTTTCATGTCTTGCCACAGATTCTCAATGCGATTTAGGTCTGGACTGTGACTGGGCCATTCTAACTCATGAATATGCTTTGATCTAAACCATTCCATTGGAGCTCTGGCTGTACTTTAGGGTCGTTGTCCTGCTGGAAGGTGAACCTCCATCCCGGTCTCAAGTCTTTGGCAGACTCTAGGTTTTCTTCTAAGATTGTCCTGTATTTGTCTCCATCCATCTTCCCATCAACTCTGACCAGCTTCCCTGTCCCTGCTGAAGAAAAGCATCCCCACCACATGATGCTGCCACCACTATGTTTCACAGTGGGGATGGTGCGATCAGGGTGATGTGCAGTGTTAGTTTTCCCCACACATAGCGTTTTTATTTTTAGGTCAAAAAGTACAATTTTGGTGTCATGTGACCAGAGCACCTTCTTCCACATGTTTGCTGTGTCCCCTCCCCCACATGGCTTCTCACAAACTGCAAACAGGACTTCTTATGTATTTCTTTCTCCAATGTCTTTCTTCTTGTCACTCTTCCATAAAGGGCAGATTTGTGGAGAGACCACTAATAGTTGTCCTGTGGACAGATTCTCCCCCCTGAGCTGTGGATCTCTGCAGCTCCTCCAGAGTTACCATGGACCTCTTGGCTGCTTCTCTGATGAATGCTCTCCTTGCCCGGCCCGGTCAGTTTAGGTGGACGGTCAAGTCTTGGTAGGTCAAAAAAGAGGAAGAACTGGGACAGGGCGTTTTTTTTTTAACCAAAAATATGTGGAAGAATACGTATCGGCCAAAACTGACGGGAAAAAAAATGGGATATTTATTATAGCAAAAAATATTGTGTTTTTTTTTCAAACTTGTCCCTCTTCTTTCGTTTATAGCGCAATAAATAAAAACTGCAGGAGGTGATCAAATACCACCAAAAAGCTCTATTTGTCGGGAAAAAATTATAAAAATGTCATCTGTGTACAGCGTTGCATGACCGCGCAATTGTCATTCAAAGTATGACAGCGCTGAAAAATGGCCTGGGCAGGAAGGGGGTGAAAGTGCCCCTAAGCGGTATTCTCATGGCACCCTCCATGCATCACCAAACACAGTGCAAGATACCCTTTGAAAACGTTTTTTTGAACCTTTTTAAAAGGCGATGCACGGACGGCGCCATGAAGGATACGCTTTGAGGGCCGGATCAGGGTGATGTGCGTGCGCCATAGTGTGCACCTAGGCTTACACTTCTGCTGTAATCTAAAGACATCTATACGGGGAGGGGGGGGGGGGGTGGTTACACGAGCCACAGCATAAATGAACCCCCCCCCCCTTTGTTGCATTTGGGGTGCAGCTCCGCCGCCCAACGCAACCTATTCAAACAAATGAGGGCGAACCTCAACCATCCCGGAGCCGCATGGTGGTGCAGCATTTACAGGGTTAAAGCAGGCAGCGAGGAGGTGACATATGACCTGTCAACCACCCTATGAAGAGCAACTTATCGCAGAGCCCCTTTCAGAGGAGCTGCAAGCCATTTATAGTGAATGGCATAGTGCAGCCCAATGCATCGAACGTGGACCCCTGACTTACCTCACAAACCGCTGCCCGGCTCCTGAGTGCGCATAACAGCGTATCAGAGTCACGTGACCTCTACTGCTCCCTGACACCCTCTGGAGAAGTCAAAGCTAAAACTTGAATGAATAGAACTCTTCATCTGCCCACCTGAACACTTACCTGTGACTGGGGTCAGCAAATACCTGACTGCAACTTGTAGTAGCAGCCCCCCCTCCCCCATTGCACAGTTGTGACACAATATTCCTGATTGGTCTCCAGTACTCACCACAAGCATTGGGGGCAATTGGCGGGTCACGTGCTTCTCTGTAACTGCCCCGACCCACCGCGTCCGCACCAGGAAATACAGCTGCCCCTGGAGAAACGGTCTGACACAACACAGCGCCGCCATCTTGGTACACCCACCTCTTCAGCCTCTCTTATAAGTTTTAATATCAGTTACACGCTGTAGATTTTAATATACTCTATCTAAGTAGATAATCTCGCTCGATTGCTGAAAGTGGTTCGCAAATTCAAAACGGGGTTTGGTGTAGCAAGATGTCCGCTGCGCGCCCTCTTCCTGTGACGAGCGCCAGTGAAAGGTGTACCAAGATGGACGCCGCCGACTTCCGACCACAGGCTCGCTCGCTGTTGTCAACATTTTAGTATCAATATTGCCTTACAGATTTCAACATATTGTATGTAAGGATATACGCTCACGTTACTGTTAAAATTAGTTTGAACTCCAAGATTTGGGTGGGTGGCTCAAGATATGCGCTGACGGTGACCAGTCAGATATTGAAACGGAAGTGACGTTCCGTCGCCGCCATCTTGCTACACCCTGAACGCGTCCACAGTAAAGATACAGTGCGAAGACACATCTTGTTACACCCACCGGAGTCATGCATTTCACACAGGCTCCTGACTGCATGTTTTTCAATGTGCAGGGTGTATCAAGATGGCCGCTGCTAGCGAACTGTGGGTGTACTAAGATGGCTAAACGAGAGTTCTGATTGGCTGGGGGGGTTGCTGTGATGAATTTCGGTGGCGTGTGAGGCCCGGGGTACCGCATTCCGGTGCTTATCTGCCCCCCCCCATTCCCCGGGGTCCCCACAGGTGATCAAGGAACCCCATTCCAGGCAAGATGGCTGAGGAGGCAGATGTGGACATTGAGGGGGATGGGGCAGCAGACTGCAGCCAGGGGTGAGTCTCATTATTATCATCATCATTGTATTATATTATGTCCTGTAATGGTGAGCTACAAAGAGGACCTGTCACCAGGAGGTGTCCCCATAAAATGACAATATGACGGTGGTCACCGCTGGCCCCTCCTCCGGTCATAGTGCCGCGTCACGGAGTGCCAGCATCTTGGCTAAGGCTCCATTCACATCTCTGCGTTCCAGAAACACACGTTTCCACACACGTGTCTTTCCAGAATGCACGAAAAACGTTAATGCCCCCCAAAACGCGGGAAACGAATGCGCTTTTCACCACATGCAAAACCAAAGCGCGTCAAAAAGCCCAGTGAGCTACCTTTGCAGTGCATAGGGGCAGCCCATTGATTTCAATGCTTGTCACACAGAAAATGTGCAACAACGCACATAACCAGCGCATTTCAAATCACTGGGTGTGACTGGGGCCTCAGACTTCCCCCCGCGTTTTACGCCTGGTGCGGCTGCGCCTCCCTCTGTGATGTCACATGACGCCATGGCTTCTGTTCCCGTCAGGAGTTTGAAGACTATTGGCTGACAATGACATGCTACACAAACGCCCCGGGGCCACCGGACAGCGCAGCTGGGGGGCCTTCCAAATCCTCCATATTGGCGGGCAGAGGAGGCGTCAACCTTGAGCGCTTCAGCAGGCGCGGGATCACAAAGGTCAGGAGTAAAGATGAAGTCCAATCTGCTGGGGGGCCGAGCCATTCGTCACAGCACATGTGTGCGATGCCCGGTGACATCAGTGCCCTTATATAGAAAGATGCCCATATTTAGTCAGTCATTGGTACGTAAACAAAGGGGTGGGATGCCCGGTAACATCAGTGCCCTTATATAGAAAGATGCCCTTATTTATTCAATATCATTGGTACGTAAACAAAGGGGTGGGATGCCCAGCGACATCAGTGCCCTTATATAGAAAGATGCCCTTATTTATTCAATATCATTGGTACGTAAACAAAGGGGTGGGATGCCTGGTGACATCAGTGCCCTTATTTAGAAAGATGCCCATATTTAGTCAATATCATTGGCATTTAAACAAAGGGATGGAATGTTAGTGACATCAGTGTCCTTATGTTTACATAGGCCCATATTTAGTCATGTCATTGGCATGTAAACAAAGGGGTGGGATGCTTGGTGACATCAGTGCCCTTATATAGAAAGATGCCCATATTTAGTCATGTCATTGGCATGTAAACAAAGGGGTGGGATGCCCGGTGACATCAGTGCTTTTATATAGAAAGATGCCCATATTTAGTCATGTCATTGGCATGTAAACAAAGGGGTGGGATGCCCGGTGACATCAGTGCCCTTATATAGAAAGATGCCCATATTTAGTCATGTCATTGGCATGTAAACAAAGGGGTGGGAAGCTGGTGGCGTCAGTGCCCTTATATGGATACATGCACATATTTATTCAGTGTTACTGACACGTAAACTAAGGGGCGGGCTGTTAGTGAAATCAGTGCCCTTTTACAGAATCATGCCCAAATTTACACATTGGTCAATGGTACATTAACAAAGGAGTGGGATGCCGGTGTCCTTTTATGATAACATATATATATATATATATCACTATATTATTCAGTGACATTGACATGTAAATAAAGGTGAGCAATGCTGGTGACATCAATGTCCTTATGTAGACATATGCCTATATTTAGTCGATGAGATTGGTATATAAACAAAGGGGTGGGATGCTGGTGACGTCAGTGCCCTTATATGGACACATGCCCTATTTTAATCAATGTCACTGACTCATAAACTGAGGGGTGGAATGTTAGCCACCTGGGTGCCCTTATATGGACATATGCCCGTATTTAGTCAATGAGCGCGGCATGTAAACAAAGGGGTGGGATGTTGGTGACGTTGGTGTCCTTATATGGACACATGCTCGAAATTAGTCAATTACATTGACACGTAAACAAAGGGGCAGGCTGACGGGGACCTCTGTGCCCTTATACAGAAACCTGCCCTTACTTAAATCAATGTCATTGGCACGTAAACAAAGAGGTGAGATGCCAGTGACATCAGTGTAGAAACATGCCCATGTTTTGTAAATATGGGTACGTGTCCATATAGGGCCACTGACGTCACCTGCACCCCACCTCTTTGTTTACGCATGCTGCGGGAAGATGAATAATAGGGCCACTGACGTCACCAGCACCCCACCTCTTTGTTTACGCATGCTGCGGGAAGATGAATAATAGGGCCACTGACGTCACCAGCACCCCACCTCTTTGTTTACGCATGCTGCGGGGAGATGAATAATGGGGCCACTGACGTCACCAGCACCCCACCTCTTTGTTTACGCATGCTGCAGGGAGATGAATAATAGGGCCACTGATGTCACCAGCAATCCACCTCTTTGTTTACGCATTCTGCGGGAGATGAATAATGGGGCCACTGACGTCGCCTGCACCCCACCTCTTTGTTTACGCATGCTGCGGGGAGATGAAAAATAGGGCCACTGACGTCACCAGCAATCCACCTCTTTGTTTACGCATGCTGCGGGGAGATGAATAATAGGGCCACTGACGTCACCTGCACCCCACCTCTTTGTTTACACATGCTGCAGGGAGATGAATAATAGGGCCACTGACGTCACCAGCAATCCACCTCTTTGTTTACGCATGCTGCGGGGAGATGAATAATAGGGCCACTGACGTCACCAGCACCCCACCTCTTTGTTTACGCATGCTGCGGGGAGATGAATAATAGGGCCACTGATGTCACCAGCACCCCACCTCTTTGTTTTACGCATGTTGCGGGGAGATGAATAATAGGGCCACTGACGTCACCAGCACCCCACCTCTTTGTTTACGCATGCTGCGGGGAGATGAAAAATAGGGCCACTGATGTCACCAGCGATCCACCTCTTGGTTTGCGCATGCTGCGGGGAGATGAATAATAGGGCCACTGACGTCACCAGCACCCCACCTCTTTGTTTACGCATGCTGCGGAGATATGAATAATAGGGCCACTGATGTCACCAGCGATCCACCTCTTGGTTTGCGCATGCTGCGGGGAGATGAATAATAGGGCCACTGACGTCACCAGCACCCCACCTCTTTGTTTTACGCATGTTGCGGGGAGATGAATAATAGGGCCACTGACGTCACCAGCACCCCACCTCTTTGTTTACGCATGCTGCGGGGAGATGAATAATAGGGCCACTGATGTCACCAGCACCCCACCTCTTTGTTTTACGCATGTTGCGGGGAGATGAATAATAGGGCCACTGACGTCACCAGCACCCCACCTCTTTGTTTACGCATGCTGCGGGGAGATGAAAAATAGGGCCACTGACGTCACCAGCGATCCACCTCTTGGTTTGCGCATGCTGCGGGGAGATGAATAATAGGGCCACTGACGTCACCTGCACCCCACCTCTTTGTTTTACGCATGTTGCGGGGAGATGAATAATAGGGCCACTGACGTCACCAGCACCCCACCTCTTTGTTTACGCATGCTGCGGAGATATGAATAATAGGGCCACTGATGTCACCAGCGATCCACCTCTTGGTTTGCGCATGCTGCGGGGAGATGAATAATAGGGCCACTGACGTCACCAGCACCCCACCTCTTTGTTTTACGCATGTTGCGGGGAGATGAATAATAGGGCCACTGACGTCACCAGCACCCCACCTCTTTGTTTTACGCATGTTGCGGGGAGATGAATAATAGGGCCACTGACGTCACCAGCACCCCACCTCTTTGTTTACGCATGCTGCGGGGAGATGAAAAATAGGGCCACTGATGTCACCAGCGATCCACCTCTTGGTTTGCGCATGCTGCGGGGAGATGAATAATAGGGCCACTGACGTCACCTGCACCCCACCTCTTTGTTTACGCATGCTGCGGAGATATGAATAATAGGGCCACTGATGTCACCAGCGATCCACCTCTTGGTTTGCGCATGCTGCGGAGATATGAATAATAGGGCCACTGATGTCACCAGCGATCCACCTCTTGGTTTGCGCATGCTGCGGAGATATGAATAATAGGGCCACTGACGTCACCAGCACCCCACCTCTTTGTTTACGCATGCTGCGGGGAGATGAATAATAGGGCCACTGACGTCACCAGCACCCCACCTCTTTGTTTACGCATGTTGCGGGGAGATTAATTATAGGGCCACTGACGTCACCAGCAACCCACCTCTTTGTTTACGCATGTTGCGGGGAGATTAATTATAGGGCCACTGACGTCACCTGCACCCCACCTCTTTGTTTACGCATGCTGCAGGGAGATGAATAATAGGGCCACTGACGTCACCTGCACCCCACCTCTTTGTTTTACGCATGCTGCGGGAGATGAATAAAGCGTCCCACAGCTGATTGGACTAGAAAATAGCGCAAATTTTTGTTTAGCCAATGCCTGAGCTCCCCTCTAGTCAGGACCTGCATCCTGTACTGCTGAGGTAGTACACAGCTCATGGCGGGGGGGTGGGGCTTTGGTCTTTTTGCCTTGGATGATAATGGACATTGTCCCAACATGGATGTTTGTAAAACAACAAAAAAAAGATCTAATATGTTTATTTTATTTTTCCTTCCAGGAAGTGCGAGGAGCTGAGCTCTGGGTTTGTTCCCGGTCACTATCTGGATTCTGTGTGGAAGAGCAATGAAGACCTCACTGTGAGTCCATCAGGGCTGATTTACTAAGGGAGTAGGGACTGTTCACTTGTTGGTAAATATGGGCAGCATGGTGGACTAGGGGTTAGCACTCCTTCCTTATAGAGATGAGCTCAGGGGTCCTCTAAACCAGGGCTCGAAAAAAATCCCGGGCGCCAGGTCGCCATGGCGACTAGAAATAGTGTCCTGGCGACTTGGCTTGGAAGGGGGGCAAAAAAAAAAAAAAAATTTTTTTTTTTTTGTTTTTTGTGAGCTGGGGCCATCTGGTGGTGAGCCGTTGGTATTACAAGTTATTACCACCAGATGTGAGCTGGCGCCATCTGGTGGTGGCCGTTGGAAGTTAAGCATTACAAGTTAAACAGCAATTCTAATGTTGTTTTTCACTATTTTCACTGCCATCTTCTTCCCTCTAATTAGAACCCCCAAACATTATATATATTTTTTATCCTAACACCCTAGAGAATAAAATGGCGATCGTTGCAATACTTTCTGTCACGCCGTATTTGCGCAGCGGTCTTACAAGCGCACTTTTTTGGTGAAAAAATTACACTTTTTTTAATTAAAAAATAAGACAACAGTAAAGTTATCCCCATTTTTTTTTTTTTTTTTATATTATGAAAGATAATGTTACGCCGAGTAAATTCATACCCAACAAGTCACGCTTCAAAATTGCGTCCGCTCGTGGAATGCCGACAAACTTTTACCCTTTAAAATCTTCATAGGCGACGTTTAAAAAAAATCTACAGGTTGCATGTTTTGAGTTACAGAGGAGGTCTAGGGCTAGAATTATTGCTCTCGCTCTACCAATCGCGGCGATACCTCACATGTGTGGTTTGAACACCGTTTACATATGCGGGCGCTGCTCACGTATGTGTTCGCTTCTGCGCGCAAGCTCGACCGGCCGCGTTTTCTGGCTCCTAACTTTTTTACCTGGCTCCTAGATTCCAAATCAACTCTGCTCTAAACTCATCTCTCTCCAAACATGAAAGTCACAATATTTTCTAGTCCAGTCATCTGTGAGCCGGGTCATTCGCCTCCTAGCAGCACATGTAAACAAAGGGGTGGGGTGCTGGTGACGTCAGTGCCCTTATATGGTCATATGCCCATATTTAGTCAATGACAACGAGATGTAAACAAAGGGGTGGGATGCTAGCGATGTCAATTGCATTATATGGACCCATGCTGATATTTAGTTAACCACTTAAGCCCCGCGGACCAATATGCTGCTAAATGCCCAAAGGCGTTTTTACAATTCGGCACTGCGTCGCTTTAACAGACAATTGCGCACTCGTGCGACGTGGCTCCCAAACAAAATTGGCGTCCTTTTTTCCCCACAAATAGAGATTTCTTTTGGTGGTATTTGATCACCTCTGCGGTTTTTATTTTTTGCGCTATAAACAAAAATAGAGCGACAATTTGGAAAAAAATGCAATATTTTTTACTTTTTTCTATAATAAATATCCCCCAAAAATATATATAACATTTTTTTTCCCTCAGTTTAGGCCGATACGTATTCTTCTACATATTTTTGGTAAAAAAAATCGCAATAAGCGTTTATCGATTGGTTTGCGCAAAATTTATAGCGTTTACAAAATAGGGGATATTTTTATTGCATTTTTATCAAAAAAAAATTTTTTACTACTATTGGCGGCGATCAGCGATTTTTTTCGTGACTGCGACATTATGGCGGACACTTCGGACAATTTTGACACATTTTTGGGACCATTGTCATTTTCACAGCAAAAAAATGCATTTAAATTGCATTCTTTATTGTGAAAATGACAGTTGCAGTTTGGGAGTTAACCACAGGGGGCGCTGAACGTGTTAGGCTTCACCTAGTGTGTGTTTACAACTGTAGGGGGGTGTGGCTGTAGGTCTGATGTCATCGATTGTGTCTCCCCTATAAAGGGGATGACACGATCGATATGCCGCCACAGTGAAGCACGGGGGAAGCCGTGTTTACATACGGCTCTCCCCGTTCTTCAGCTCCGGGGAGCGATCGCGACGGAGTGGCTATAAACGAATAGCCGCGCCGTCGTCCCGGATCGCTCCCCGAGGGAATCCGCACGCAGCGGGGGGGGGTCCCGATCGGAACCCCGACCTGCGGAAAGGCGGGGACGTATATATACGCCCATCTGCCTGTCCGTGCCATTTTGCGGTTGTAAATAGTCGTGCGACGGGCGTTAAGTGGTTAATGACATTGAAACCTAAACAAAGGGGTGAGATGTTGGTGACTTCATTGACTAAATATGGGTATGTGTCCATATAAGGGCACTGACATCACCAGCATCCCGCCCCTTTGTTTACATGTGGTGGGGAATGACCCCGACCCACAGCTGATTGGATTAGAAAATAGCACAGCTTTTGGGTTTGGATAGAGATGAGTTTGTGGAACCTCCCAAGATCATCTCTTCTACCTTACAGCGCTGGGATCCTCGGTTCAAATTCCACCCAGGATTCTACCTGCATGGAGTGTGCATGTGCTTCCTGTGCTTGAGTGGGTTCTCTCCCACACCCCAGAGACTTAATGGGAGGTTAATTGGCCCCCATCCTTAGATTGCTGTAAGCTCCTTGAGGGCAGGGACTGATGTAAGTGTACAGCAGGGCTCAAAATTTCAAGTCCTGAGCTACTAGCCAGGCCTTAAGAGTTACTCGCCACCAGTTGCCCCACCCAACCCCTACCCTGCCCCTATACACGCCCCCATAAAGTATCATATTTTATATGCCGCCCCCCAGCTCTCTCACAAATACTCCCCAGTTCTCTCGCCAATGCCGCCCCCCAGCTCTTTTCTCTCGCCAATGCCACCTTCCCAGCTCTCTCACTAATGCCGCCCCCCCAGCTCTCTCACTAATGCCGCCCCCCAGCTCTCTCACTAATGCCGCCCCCCCCAGCTCTCTCACTAATGCCGCCCCCCCAGCTCTCTCACAAATACTCCCCAACTCTCTCACTAATTCCGCCCCCCCCAACTCTCACTAATGCAACCCCCCGCTCTCTCACTAATACTCCCCAACTCTCTCACTAATGCCGCCCCCCAACTCTCTTACCAATGCCACCCACCCCAGCTCTCTCACAAATAGTCCCAAACTCTCTCACTAATGCCGCCCCCCCCAGCTCTCTCACCAATGCCGTCCCCCCCCTCAGCTCTCTCACCAATGCCGCCCCTCAGCTCTCTCACCAATACCGCCCCCAGCTCTCTCACAAATACCACCCCCCCAGCTCTCTTACCAAGACCGCCCCCCCAGCTCTCTCACCAATGCCGCCCCCCAGCTTTCTCACCAATGCCGCCCCTTAGCTCTCTCACCAAGACCGCCCCCCCAGCTCTCTCACCAATGCTGCCCCCCAGCTCTCTCACCAATGCTGTACCCCCAACTCTCTCACTACTGCCCCAGCTCTCTTACCAATGCTGCCCCCCAGCTCCCTTACCAATGCTGCCCCCCAGCTCTCACCAATGCCGCGCCCCCAACTCTCTCACTTCTGCCCCAGCTCTCTTACCAATTCTGCCCCCCAGCTCTCTCACCAATGCTGCCCCCCCCAACTCTCACTTATGGGGCCCCCCCTGCTCTCTCCCCAATGCCGTGCTCCCAACTCTCTAACTACTGCCCCCCTAGCTCTCTTACCAATTCTGCCCCCCAGCTTTCTCACCAATGCCGCGGCCCCAACTCTCACCAATGCCGCGCCCCCATCTCTCACTTTTGGGCTCCCCCCAGCTCTCACCAATGCTGCCCCCAAGATCTCTCACCAATGTCTGCATTGAGATGGGGGAGCAGAGATTGTCAGCAAGCCGGGACGGTT
Source organism: Rana temporaria (assembly GCF_905171775.1). NCBI lineage: Eukaryota > Metazoa > Chordata > Amphibia > Anura > Ranidae > Rana > Rana temporaria. The sequence goes on along the minus strand of NC_053495.1, from coordinate 202,150,285 downwards.
GGGGGTATTGCCTCCTCTCCTCCCCTGTGAGCGGGCGAGTGGACATTTTGAGGGCTGCTGTACAGTATGTAAAGTGCTGTGTATATTGTTGTTGAGGCTCTATAAAAAAAAACCTGTAATCAATAGAGAACACATCTTTATTTTCTAACATTCATCATGCAGAATGGACCGTCTCTGCTCCTCTATTACTGCTGCGGCATGGTTGTGTTTTATTTTGATATGTGTTTATTTTTTTATTATTTATATAGCTCTGGCCATTTACATATTGTACAGTCACACCAGTCCCTGTCATCCATCAGTCTAAGCTCTCTATATTATTTAGATACATTAGGGACAACTTAGACAGGAGCCAATTACCCTACCAGTATGACTTTCCGAGTGTGGGAGGAAACCAGAGTACCCGGAGGAAACCCACACAAGCACATCGAGGACATACAAATTCCATGCAGATAGTGTCCTGGCCTGAATTCAAACCCAGAACCCCAATGCTGCAAGGCAGAAGTGCTAACCACTAAGTCATATTTTCTGTATCAGTTCTGACTTTTACCAAGGTGTGGCAGAAGAGGTCATAAGTAAAGTACTACAAGTCCCAGCATGCCTTCTCCCAGTAGTGTGAGTCTCTTTTCTAGTTTCACTGGTCTTTTCTGTTACATTTATCTTTTGCTTTTATATCCCTTCCAGCCCTGGACCCTGGACAGCAGCATCAGCGATGAGAACCGGGCTGTCATTGAGAGGATGCTTCTTGAAGAAGAGTATCCTTCAACTTAAAAAAAAAATAAAAAAAAATGTGTTTTTATTTTTAACCACTTAAGCCCCGGACCAATATGCAGCCTAAAGACCCAAGGTGTTTTTACAGTTCGGGACTGCGTCGCTTTAACAGACAATTGCGCGGTCATGCGACGTGGCTCCCAAACAAATTTAGCGTCCTTTTTTCCCCACAAATAGAGCTTTCTTTTGGTGGTATTTGATCACCTCTGCGTTTTTTATTTTTTGCGCTATAAACAAAAATAGAGCGACAATTTTGAAAAAAATTCAATATTTTTTACTTTTTGCTATAATAAATATCCCCCAAAAATATATATAAAAATGTATTTTTTCCTCAGTTTAGGCCGCAATAAGCGTTTATCGATTGGTTTGCGCAAAATTTATAGCGTTTACAAAATAGGGGATAGTTTTATTGTATTTTTATTATTTTTTTTACTACTAATGGCGGCGATCAGCGATTTTTTTCGTGACTGCGACATTACGGCGGACACTTCGGACAATTTTGACACATTTTTGGGACCATTGTCATTTTCACAGCAAAAAATGCATTTGTGGGGGGGCCCCTCTCCCGCCACCGATAACGGCGATCTCGCGGCGAATCCGCCGCGGAGACCGCCGTTATCGTGTACACCACCGCCCCCTGAAAAGATGAATATCTCGGTTGTGGCAGCAGCTGCTGCCGTTATCGAGATATTCAACTTTAAAAAGAGGACGTCTTTTTGACATGGGGCGGTGGTCAAGAGGTTAAAGAGGTCAAAAACGGGTACGACCGCGCAATTGTCGGTTAAAGCGACGCAGTGCGGAATCGCAAAAAGTGGCCCGGTCTTTAAGCTGCATAATAGTCCGGGGCTTAAGTGGTTAAAGCCGCCATGAAGTCACGCAGGGATGTCAGACTAAGGCTCCATTCACATCTAGGCGGACGAAATCGCGGTACAAATAGCGGCGTATTGTCCGCCTAGATGTGCCCCAGATTGACCCCCTCTATGGAGATGCTTCCCATCTCCTAGCCGAACGCCGAAAGACGCCTGAAAAAAAGGTCCGGGACCTTTTTTCAGGCGGCAGGCGTTCGGCGTGGAGATGTGAACCACCTCCATAGAGGGAAATGTGTTTCCAGCCCTCTGGCGGCAGCGGCGTAGCGCTACAGGCGTAAAAATGGGGCTTAAAGTCGTGTGAACCCAGGCCTAACTCCAGCCTAAAGTTTTTCTGTCAGATTTGGATACAGAGGAAAATGATTAAAATATCAGACTTTTGATTTCTCCCTGTGACACCCATACAAGAAATAGAGGTGAAGTTGTCACCGGGAGAGGAAGGCTCGGCCACGAATATGAAGATTGGCAGAAGTTTTGACCCATTACCTGTAAAGTAAAAACTTTTATGCTTTTGAGTTTTTTTTCCATTTTTTTTCCTTAGCAGTTCTGCAGATATTATTTATCCAACAAGCCGATTCCAGCAAAGTTTTTCTCCGACTCGAACATTGCAGAAAAGGCCGCCATCAAGAGGTCAGTGTTCTGACTCCATGCAATATGGAGGACAGCGATGGTATAGGGCTTACAGGGGAATTAGATATCATTGGGAGGCATCGTGGTGACTGTGTGGTTAGTGTAGTATGTGCGCCTTTCCTTGTAGTTCACAAACATAAACTATATTGTCAAAAGTATTGGGACGCCTGCCTTTACACGCATGTGAACTTTAATGGCATCCCAGTCTTAGTCCGTTGGGTTCAATACTGAGTTGGCCCCGCCCTTTGCAGCCATAACAGCTTCAACTCTTCTGGGAAGGCCGTCCACAAGGTATAGGAGTGTGTCTATGGGAATGTTTGACCATTCTTCCAGAACACATTTTGTGAGGTCAAGGACTGATGTTGGAGGAGAAGGCCTGGCTCAGTCTCCCCTCTAATTCATCCTAAAGGTGTTCTATCGGGTTGAGGTCAGGACTCTGTGCAGGCCAATCAAGTTCTTCCACCCCAAACTCGCTCATCCATGTCTTTATGGACCTTACTTTGTGCACTGGTTAAAATTATTTGGTGGAGGGGGGATTATGGTGTGGGGGAGGGGGATTATGGTGTGGGAGGTGGTTTTTCAGGGGTTGGGTTTGGCCCCTTAGTTCCAGTGAAGGGAACTCTTAAGATGTGTGCATGCGCTGGTGACATCACTGGCTGCTACAAATGTGAATATATTGCTAAATGTTGCACGTATTTTATTTTAATGTATTTATTTTAGGTTTACCTGTAGGTAGAAGTCGGTCAGGAATCCCGACGGGAAAAAAGAGAGCTGGTTCTTTTTTTTTTTTGCCGACAGGTTTGGCATTTTTCCCGTTGGGAAAACTGCGAGGGAGCATACACACAGGGCCGATCCTATATCCTGTATCATGTCTGCAGTCTCTGACCGTCTCCTGTATCATGTCTGCAGTCTCTGACCGTCTCCTATATCATGTCTGCAGTCTCTGACCGTCTCCTGTATCATGTCTGCAGTCTCTGACCGTCTCCTGTATCATGTCTGCAGTCTCTGACCGTCTCCTATATCATGTCTGCAGTCTCTGACCATCTCCTGTATCATGTCTGCAGTCTCTGACCGTCTCCTATATCATGTCTGCAGTCTCTGACCGTCTCCTGTATCATGTCTGCAGTCTCTGACCGTCTCCTGTATCATGTCTGCAGTCTCTGACCGTCTCCTGTATCATGTCTGCAGTCTCTGACCGTCTCCTATATCATGTCTGCAGTCTCTGACCATCTCCTGTATCATGTCTGCAGTCTCTGATCGTCTCCTGTATTATGTCTGCAGTCTCTGACCGTCTCCTGTATCATGTCTGTAGTATGTCTGGGGGTCTTTCTAACAGACTCTCTAACAGAAGCCCTCTGTGTCCATCAGAGAGCCCCCCCTCCCTCCAGGTCCCAATAAAGTACTCTGCTTCTCTTCCTGTATTTTGTTTATTGTTAAGAGATCATGTAAGGATCCCAGGATAATGAAGACTTTGTGGGGGGAGCATCTCTGTGGTTGAGTCATTGCCATAGAAACATTTGTAAAGAGGAGGAGTTAGTAAAATGACCACGCCCATGTGGGGGGCGCCAGAAATATTTCTGCACCCAGGCGCCTGTGACCCTAGGATCGGCCCTGCGTACACACACGGCCGGGATTCAAAAGCTCTCATCGCAGTTTTCCCGTCGGAAAACCCGGTCGGGTGTACGAGGAATCAGGGTGGACTTACACTTTTTCAATAATGAAATTAAAAATGAAAACCGGATCCCTTTTTAGAGATTTTCCTGATTTTTATAAAATTAAAAATGAATATACATAAGACACGCAGAAAACAAAGAAATAAAAAAGCAACAAAAAAAAAGTTTATTAGGGATATGCGGGATTATCAGAATAAAGAAGTCTTCAGATGGTGAAGTATGAATAGAGATACTGATAAGAATAACAAAGAGATTCATCATCAGAAGTCCTCAGCCGTTAACAATGAGGTGATATTAAATATGGTGGGAGGATGAATGATGACCGTAATGAAAAAGTGGGCTGAATAAAGCTCAGTCTAAAAAAAAAACATGTTTAAAAAAAAAGGCCCCCGGAGAGAACTTATAAGGATAGTTATCGTTGGGAAACTTCCACACTTCTCTATGTATTTAAAGATCAGTCTGCTCACATCATTTGTAATAAAACATCTTTGCCCTTCTGAAGCTTCCCTTCAACCACTTTGCATATTATTTTATATATACTGTGATTCTGTACTTGCCAAATATGCGGCAGAAATCTCCCTCCACTGAGTATGGTGGGTGGGGGTGGGCATCTGTGCTAAAAAGGGAATTTATTTTCTTGGAGGGGGGGGGGGGGGTGGTGTGCTATAGAAGGTAATATGTTGAGAGGGGTGGGGGCGAATTTGTGCTAGGAAGAATTTTTTCTTCTTCTTGTGTGGGGGGGATTTGTGCTAGCAGGAATGATTGGGGGGATTTGTGGTAGGAGGGGAATTTTTTTGGGGGGGGGATTTGTGCTAGAATGGGGGATTTGGAGAATTTATGATGGGAGGGGAATTTGGAGGGGAGAGGATTTGTGCTCACGGGATGGGTGGATTTGTGCTGCACTCTGTATGTGGCGCACTCCTCCTCAACTTTATACCTAGCGCACTCTTGAGCTCTGCACCCTGTTCGTAGCGCACTCTTGAGCTCTGCACCCTGTACGTAGCGCACTCTTGAGCTCTGCACCCTGTACGTAGCGCACTCTTGAGCTCTGCACCCTGTACGTAGCGCACTCTTGAGCTCTGCACCCAGTACGTAGCGCACTCTTGAGCTCTGCACTCTGTACGTAGCGCACTCTTGAGCTCTGCACCCTGTACGTACGTAGCGTACGCTTGAGCTCTGCACCCTGTACATAGCGCACTCTTGAGCTCTGCACCCTGTACGTAGCGCACTCTTGAGCTCTGCACCCTGTACGTAGCGCACTCTTGAGCTCTGCACCCTGTACGTAGCGCACTCTTGAGCTCTGCACCCTGTACGTACGTAGCGCACGCTTGAGCTCTGCACCCTGTACGTACGTAGCGCACGCTTGAGCTCTGCACCCTGTACGTACGTAGCGCACTCTTGAGCTCTGCACCCTGTACGTAGCGCACGCTTGAGCTCTGCACCCTGTACGCACGTAGCGCACGCTTGAGCTCTGCACCCTGTACGTACGTAGCGCACGCTTGAGCTCTGCACCCTGTACGTACGTAGCGCACGCTTGAGCTCTGCACCCTGTACGTAGCGCACTCTTGAGCTCTGCACCCTGTACGTAGCGCACTCTTGAGCTCTGCACCCTGTACGTAGCGCACTCTTGAGCTCTGCGCCCCGTACGTAGCGCACTCTTGAGCTCTACACCCTGTACGTAGCGCACTCTTGAGCTCTGCACCCTGATACAACTGGCCCTTTGAGGGTAAACATGCAGCTGATGCAGCCAGCAATGAAATTGGATTTAACTACCCTGTGTTGGTGAATGCTATATGTGTCCAGTGCCCAACCTGTGTCTCGAGGTACCCAGCAGTCTGGTACTTGTTGTGCGGCCCTCTGACCTTAGCAGTCTGGAGCAGGAGCATTGATTTATAAAGGAATAACAGAAGTGATCTCTACTAGCCTCATGAATCAGGTCCCCAGGCTATTCGTGTCTTATGCATGTCACCTTCAGTCTCCATTTAACTATGTAGCCTATCCTCAGACTCTCCATATCATTCCCTTCCTCTAGTACAGTGATAGCGAACCTTGGCACCCCAGATGTTTTGGAACTACATTTGCTATGATGCTCATGCACTCTGCAGTGTAGTTCGCCATCACTGGTCTAGTATGTCTCCATTCTTTGGGAGTCCTTTCCAGCATTACATATACTGAACATTATGTGCTGCCCTAGTGGGGTCAAGGGCCGGAGTTGAGGATCCCTATACCTCATAATGTTAAATTACTGCTGTATACAATAACATTGCTTTCTTACTTTCAGGAGCCCCCAGAAGAAAACTGCTCGTGTCCCGTAAGTACTTAGTCTGTGAGTGCTTCGTGTGTCCGGGGTTCAGTCTGATTTGGTTGATACCGCGCACATTATATTGCTGTAATCTTGGTGAAGAATGGATGTCCCATGTACAGATAGAAATTAAATATAATGGGCCAGATTCAGGAAGCTATTGTGGTTGCGCGGCGCAATAGCTGTTTTTCTCCCGCGTAGCGAATGCCCCTGATTCAAGAACATCGCTACGCGGACTGCAGCCTAGGATATGACAGACATAAGCCTCCTTATGCCTTCATATCTCAGGCTGTATTCTTGCGTTGGCCGCTAGGGGGAGCGGCCATTGTGATCGGCGTATAGTATGCAAATTGCATACTACCACCGATTCACAAAAGTTGCGCGGGCCCTGCGCACGCAAGGTACGGAGTTTCCGTACGGCGACTTTAGCGCAAGGTTGCTCCTGCTGTAGCAGGGACAGCCAATGCTAAAGTATAGCCGCCCTTCCCGCTCGTGAAATTTAAATTTCACGTCGTTTACGTAAGTGAATCGTGAATGGCGCTGGACGCCATTCACGTTCACTTAGAAGCAAATGACGTCGGGAACGTTTCCAGACGGAGCATGCGCTGTTAGCTCGGCGCGGGAGCGCGCCTAATTTAAATGATTCCCGCCCCCGGCGGGATCATTTACATTAGGCGCCCTTACGCCGGGCTATTTAGCATATCGCCCGCGCAATTTACGGAGCTACTGCTCCGTGAATCGCGGTCATTTCAAAATATTTGCGTGGGCGCAGAGCAAAAATCGTTGCCCTTTGCCCACGCAAATATTGCGTGGATCTACCTGAATCTGGCCCAATGTGTATATATATTAAATATAATGTGTGTGTGTGTGTATATATATGTGTATATATATGTGTATATATATATATATAATATATATTAAATATAATGTGTGTGTGTGTGTGTGTGTATATATACATATATATATGGCTCCTAACTTTTTTAGCTGGCTCCTAGATTCCAAGCAAATTTGTCAAACCCTGATTTACACACACATATATGAGTTTGAGGTAGACCTTAGACGTTGTTCTCACTCCACATTTTGCTTTATCGTAAAACTTCTTTTGTCATTGTGTTCAGGATCCGATCTCCCTCTAAGCCCAGTAGCGGAGCTGTGAAGTGGACGGTGGAGGAGAGAGATCTATTTGAGCAGGGGCTGGTAAGCAGATTTATGTCACACTTCTGTCACAGTTCTTCTGTGGCTTTAAAATGTTTAACCCATGAAAAATAAAATTTAGATTCTGGTCCCTTAAAGCAGATTACACGGCACAGCGCTTCTGCTATGTAATCTGATTATCAGTGCAAGCTAATAAATGCCCATCGCTGCTGCCTATCAGTGCCAGCTATCAGTGCCAGCTATCAGTGCCACCTCATTAGTGCCCATCAGTGAAGGAGAAAAATTACCCGTTTCCAAACTTTTTATAACAAACTATGAAACAATTTTTTTTTTATTTTTCTTAAATATATACCGTATATTCTCGAGTATAAGCCGAGTTTTTCAGCACATTTTTTTTTTTGTGCTGTAAATCCCCCCTCGGCTTATACTCGAGTCACCTTTTTGTGCCTGATCTCCCGGATTTTGGGGGTCCCCGGCTGGCTGGCTGTAGGACCCCAAACTTGGCACACATGTAGCCCCACTCTTCCTCTACAAGTTTGTTGTCCGGGGGACCTACGGCCGGGGAGCACCGATTTTTCAAAACCGGGCACCCCTTCCATAGACTCCCATGTTAAATGGTAATTTTTCTGGTTACTTTGGGGACCCGGTACCGGCTGGTCGTAGGTCCCCTGGACCTGGAACTTTGCACACATGTAGCCCCACAAGTGTGCAAAGTTTGTTGTCCGGGGGACCTACAGCTGGGGAGCACCAATTTTTCAAAGCCGGGCACCCCTTCCATAGACTCCCATGTTAAACGTCAGTCTAGTCATGGGCACAGTGAGGCATGGGCACAGTGAGGCACAGTGAGGCATGGACACAGTGAGGCATGCACATGGACACAGTAAGGCACAGTGAGGCATGCAGATGGACACCCTAGGCGTATACTCGAGTCAGTAAGTTTTTTGTGGTAAAATTAGGTGCCTCGGCTTATTTTCTGGTCGGCTTATACTCGAGTATATACGGTATATTTTTTTAAATGCCACTAAAAGAAAAAAATGATAAAAATGCCAAATGGGTACAGTGCTGCATGACCGCGCAATTGTCATTCAAAGTGTGGCAAAGCTGAAAATTGGCCTGTGCATGAAGGGGGTAAAAGTGCCCAGTAGGCAAGTGGTTAAAAGTATGACTAAAGCAGTTTTGGCCATATTTCTCTTTTGGGTCATAGAGGTGCACTTACATGTGACCCAGAATCAGTCGGCAGCGGTCTAAATCCGTCTCGTTACACGCTGGACGGAGTCCCTATGCTCAGACAACCTGAAGATGTTGGCGCTTCTTGAAAGCTTTTTCTACCTCTTCTCTCCTTAGGCAAAGTTTGGCAGAAGATGGACGAACATTGCCAGGCTGATAGGGAGCCGCACGGTGCTACAGGTCAAGAGCTACGCCAGGCAGTATTTTAAGAATAAGGTAATCGCGTTCCCCAAAAATCTTATAAAGTGTGATGTTCACGTAATTATACATTCCTTTGTTCCTCAACATGCAGTTGAAATGTTTTAACCGAACAGCCGCCGTCATTATACTGCAGCAGGTTGGCACAGCTGTGCAAATCGCCGTAGACAGGTACCTGTCAAAAAAGAAGGTACCCGCTCCACCCCAAAAGGTGCCAAATGTGAAAGAAGCAAACAAGCGAAGCTTCCCCTTTGGGGTGGAGCTCCACTTTAGGATTGAGTTTGGTGAGAGGGGTTGACAGGCTCCACATCTCCAACATCCCCTTAGAAGCTGCTTCTGCAGAATGTAGGTGTGCGATCTGGTGATCATTTGCTTGAGTCATTTGGGGTGGCGTCCCATAGACTTCAATGCAAAGGGGCATCCCATAGACTTCAATGCAAAGGGGCATCCCATTGACTTCAATGCAAAAGGGCGTCGCCTTGCCTTCAATGCAAAGGGGCGTCGCCTTGCCTTCAGTGCAAAGGGGCGTCGCCTTGCCTTCAGTGCAAAGGGGCGTCGCCTTGCCTTCAGTGCAAAGGGGCGTCGCCTTGCCTTCAGTGCAAAGGGGCGTCGCCTTGCCTTCAGTGCAAAGGGGCGTCGCCTTGCCTTCAGTGCAAAGGGGCGTCGCCTTGCCTTCAGTGCAAAGGGGCGTCGCCTTGCCTTCAGTGCAAAGGGGCGTCGCCTTGCCTTCAGTGCAAAGGGGCGTCGCCTTGCCTTCAATGCAAAGGGGGCGTCGCCTTGCCTTCAATGCAAAGGGGGCGTCCCGTTGGCTTCAATGCAAAGGGGGCGTCCCGTTGGCTTCAATGCAAAGGGGGCGTCCCGTTGGCTTCAATGCAAAGGGAGCGTCCCGTTGGCTTCAATGCAAAGGGGGCGTCCCGTTGGCTTCAATGCAAAGGGGGCGTCCCGTTGGCTTCAATGCAAAGGGGGCGTCCCGTTGGCTTCAATGCAAAGGGGGCGTCCCGTTGGCTTCAATGCAAAGGGGGCGTCCCGTTGGCTTCAATGCAAAGGGGGCGTCCCGTTGCCTTCAATGCAAAGGGGGTGTCCCGTTGCCTTCAATGCAAAGGGGGCGTCCCGTTGCCTTCAATGCAAAGGGGGCGTCCCGTTGCCTTCAATGCAAAGGGGGCGTCCCTTTGCCTTCAATGCAAAGGGGGCGTCCCATTGCCTTCAATGCAAAGGGGGCGTCCCATTGCCTTCAATGCAAAGGGGGCGTCCCATTGCCTTCAATGCAAAGGGGGCGTCCCATTGCCTTCACTGCAAAGGGGCGTCCCCTTGCCTGTAATGTAAAAACACCAGCCACAATAATTACATTTTTTTTTTTATAAAACTGTTCATTTCGGTTTTCGGCCAAGTACATCCTGAATTTTTCCTTTAGGCACCAGAATTTTTATTTCATTGCTTGATTAATATCAATGTTTTCTGTAGCTTTATCATGAGATTTTTCTGTATCATTTTCTTTCCTTTATAAAATGTAATTTCCCACCAGTGTCAGGCAGTCACATGATCTGTAATGTAAACTCTCTTCTTTATCCAAATGATACTTTAAAATTACAGAAAGTATAAAAAAAAAAAAATCATATTTCTTCCTACAGTGTAAGGAGGAGAACAGCGAAAAAGAGGGCAAAGCGCTGGCGGCGGAGCTTCCCGTTTTCCACGCTGAGAATTCCGAGGAAGAAGCGAATCTCTCTGCATTCCGAGGTCGAGCGGACCCCAACCTCAACGCGGTAAAGATTGAGACCTTATCAGATGATGAGGAGGTGGACATAACGGATGAGGTGGGTGAGGCATTTGTCAACAGCGAGGACCTTCCTGACACGGCGATAAATCCAGAAGATACGATCTGCCAGGTGAAGGAAGAGGCCATCCATCCCACCGCGGGACAAAGTCACCTCACCCCGGAACGGCCGCACACCGATGTTCCAGAGACAGAGGCGCTTTGTCAGAAGGACCCCGGTGACAGGGACGCTTTTTATTGCTTCTCATGCGTGTCACACAGCGACACTTTGACATCCACACAAGACGAAGAGGTCAGCCGAGACTCCACTTGTCTGGGCGCAGAGGATAAAGATGTTGACACTGCGATGGTTCAGGCGTCTCCACCCTATGAGGACGAAGACGCCCCAGAAGAAGATATAAAACCACCCGACCAGGAGGTGGTGCTAGAACCAGACTTCATCCAGGAAGAAGAGAAACAAGCCATCCCAGAATTCTTTGAGGGGCGCCCAGCAAAGACTCCGGAGCGCTATCTCAGGATACGCAATTACATCTTGGATCAATGGTACGTTTGTGGTTTGTAAATAAGAAAAATTATAATTTTATTTTAACCCCTTAAATTGCCACCAGTAGGGTTGTCCCGATACCGATACTAGTATCGGTATCGGGACCGATTCCGAGTATTTACTCGTACTCCCGCAAATACCCCCGATACCTAAATAGAATACTCCCGCCGCCGACGCATCCCGCCGCATCCCCACTTGGTTAATACGGGCGGGGAACATTACAGCTTTCATTTGAATAGCTGTAGTGTTTCCCGCCGCGCCGCGTATAGACCCCCTTGCTCGGGTGAACTGTCCAATCCCGAGCAAGGGGGAGTGTCTATACGCAGCGCGGCGCGAAAGACTACAGCTATTCAAATGAAAGCTGTAATGTTCCCCGCCGTATTAACCAAGCGGCGGCACGGCGCGGCAGCATGTACGGTAAGGGGGACATGGCTGCATATATGGGGGGGACATGGCTGCATATATGGGGGGGACATGGCTGGATATGGGGGGGACATGGCTGCATATGGGGGGATATGGCTGCATATGGGGGGGATATGGCTGCATATGGGGGGGACATGGCTGCATATGGGGGGGACATGGCTGCATATGGGGGGGACATGGCTGCATATGGGGGGGACATGGCTGCATATGGGGGGACATGGCTGGATATGGGGGGGGACATGGCTGCATATATGGGGGGGACATGGCTGCATCTGTGGGGGGACATGGCTGCATCTGTGGGGGGACATGGCTGCATATATGGGGGGGACATGGCTGCATATATGGGGGGACATGGCTGCATATATGGGGGGGACATGGCTGCATTTGTGGGGGGACATGGCTGCATTTGTGGGGGGACATGGCTGCATTTGGGGACACATTTAAAAAAAAGTATCGGTATTCGGTATCGGCGAGTACTTAGAAAAAAAGTATCGGTACTTGTACTCAGTCCTAAAAAAGTGGTATCGGGACAACCCTATCCACCAGTGTGCCCCACCGATGTCTTCTCCCGTCCTCTTCCCGTCATCTCTGCTATGATTGGACGCCTGATAGTTGCTTCAGCCAATCAGGGGACAGGGTAACCAGACCCGAGGACCTGATTGGCTGAGAGGCGGGTCATGCCTCGTACATGCGATCGGATTTTCCACCAGGATAAACTCAGACGGATTTTCCGATATGAATTTTTTTCATCGGGAAAAAAAGAGAACATGTTCTCTTTCTAAGTCCGTCAGAATTTCCGATGAAAAAACTCCGATGGGGCACACACACGGTCGGAATATCCGATGAAAATATTCCGTCTGACTTTTTCCTTTGGAAATTCCGATCGTGTGTACAAGGCATCAGTGTTAGGGAAGCGATTTATTTGCTTCTCTAACACAACACTGTGTAGACAACGAACGCACAGCATTGCGCCCGCTGTTTAACAATTTCGAAGCCTATTAGAGCCCACCGCTCTGATCTGGACGCTTATTAGAGCCGACGGCTCTAATCGGGTGCTACCAAAAACACCCCCACCGCTGGGCACCTGAATAGGGGGCGGCAGCGTCGACATGAATCTATCTATTGGTGATAGAGCGGTGGCAGGAGTGAGGGAGCGGCGCTCCTGCGCCCTTTATGGACACACTGCCACTGATAAAAATTGTAAAGAATACAACAGCTGTGCATCTCCTAAATCCTTCTTTTCTTTTTTTAGTAGATATTATTGGTTCATTGATGCTGAAACCTCATGCCAGCCACCTTCCCCCTCCCTGTCACCCCCATATACAACCCACAAGATTGTCTGATGACAAACTATTTTAGTAGCGCTGGTCATCAAAGTGTGCTTCCTCCTCCAAGGACAGGTTCTCTTTGAAGTTTCCTCTGTTCTGAAAGTTCGTGTGGCTTTATTATTGTAGGAAGAATTCTAAGCCAAATTACTTGAACAAAACTTCAGTCCGCCCGGGACTAAAGAACTGCGGAGACGTGAACTGCATCGGGCGTGTCCACACCTACCTGGAATTAATTGGCGCCATTAACTTTGGCTGTGGTAAGCGTCAGTGTAAACTTCTTCCTCTTCCTCTTCCTCTTCCTCCTCTTCTTCCTCTTCTTCCTCTTCCTCTTCCTCTTCTTCTTCCTCTTCTTCCTCTTCCTCTTCTTCCTCTTCTTCCTCTTCCTCTTCTTCCTCTTCCTCTTCTTCCTCTTCCTCCTCTTCCTCTTCCTCTTCTTCCTCTTCTTCCTCCTCTTCTTCCTCTTCTTCCTCCTCTTCTTCCTCTTCTTCTTCTTCTTCTTCTTCTTCTTCTTCTTCTTCTTCTTCCTCTTCTTCCTCTTCTTCCTCTTCCTCTTCTTCCTCTTCCTCTTCTTCCTCTTCTTCTTCTTCCTCTTCTTCTTCTTCTTCTTCTTCTTCTTCCTCTTCTTATTCTTCCTCTTCTTCCTCTTCCTCTTCTTCCTCTTCTTCTTCTTCCTCTTCTTCTTCCTCTTCTTCCTCTTCCTCTTCTTCCTCTTCCTCTTCTTCCTCTTCCTCTTCCTCCACCACCACTTACTTTGATATTCTGCTAATTTCAGAACAAGCATTTTACAATCGGCCCCGTCCATTGGATAAAACAAAGACCAAACTGGTAAAAGATACATTGGAGGCGTACGAGTTCGCCCACCGCCTGCAGACTATGGTAAGGAAACAGGGGGCTTTACTGCAACCAATCAGATCTGTCCCTACTCGTTTTCCATATAACACTAAGGCCCTTTCACACTTGTAAGACTTTGACGTGACTTTAGGAAACGTGACTTTGACGCAATGCCTGTGTAATCTTGAGCTCTATGGACCTCAAGTCGCATCAACGTTGAATCAAAGTAGTGCCTTGAAGTCGCACAGATATGAACGGTACTCATTGGAGATCTTGGGGTATGACTTGTCATGCGACTTTACAGTCCCAAGTCGCACAAGTGCGAAGGGGTCCTAAAAGATGAGCCTGGTTAGCTGTAAGAAAACATGACTACCAGGGTGGATTTGATTTAAATCGCTAGTAAAAAGGCTTGATTTAAATAATCTCGATTTAAATTATAATTTTTAACCACTTCCGGACCGCCCGCCGTCATTTTACATCGCTTCTTCGAAGAGGAATATTGTTGTTATGGCAGCAGCTAACTACCATAACCCCGGTATCCTCTCTTTTTCAGTGGGCGGTCCCCTTTCCGATAAAAGTGGTCTCTGCGGTGGATTCGCAGCAAGATCATTTTTATCGGTGGCAGGAGAGGGCCTCCCGCCGCGCTCTGGTGCCCTCCTCCTCTGTAACTCAAAACATGTCACCTGTAGAATTTTTCGTCTATGGAGATTTTTAAGGGTAAATGTTTGTCGCCATTCCACAAGAGGGCGCAATTTTGAAGCGTGACATGTTGGGTATCCATTTACTCAGTGTAACATTATCTTTCACAATAAAAAAAAAAAAAAATGGGCTAATTTTTTTTATAAAAAAGTGTATTTTTTCAACAAAAAAAGTGATTGTAAGACCGCTACGCAAATTAGGTGTGACAAAAAAGTATTGCAACGACCGCCATTTTATTCTCTAGGGTGTTAGAAAAAAATATATCTAATGTTTGGGGGTTCTAAGTAATTTTCGAGGGGAAAAAAAAAATGTTTTTAACTGTGTAAACACAAAATCTCAGAAAGAGACTCGGTCCTTAAGTGGTTAAATAAAATCTCAGGTGTTGCCAAAGCTCTCTTGTTTCTCATTGCAGCGCACCAGACGAAGGCGTGTCCGGGACCCGTGGGGGAATTGGTGTGATTCCAGAGACCTCGAGGGACAGACGTTTGAGGTTAGACATTAGCTGAGTGTCCTTTTTACCTGTAATTGATGGGCGGCTCTCTACAACAATAACATCTTTGTACAGTGTACTATTGAACTGCCCTTCTTCAAACTTCTACATAATAATAATATGGAGATCTGCAGTTGTTTATTAGATTTTTTGTTCTATTATGGGCATGGCTGAGTATTTCCTCAAAGTTTAGGTGACGGGTACTTTGCCCGCATTCTCCAGCGAAAAAAAAAAGTTTAGGTGATGTGCTCCTCAGTGAACATAATATTTCTCTTTTTCTCAGCATCTCTCTGCAGAGGAGTTATCTCGGAGACGGGAGAGAATGAAGGCCCTGCGATGCTCCAAGGGATCCAGACCACCCAAGAGGTACGGAGATCAGAATATAGTCCGATATTGTGACATTCTTCCTTTACATTTGTTTGGCCTCTGCTTTAAATTGTGTGGTTCATACGTCTTATTTCTGAAGATGCCAACAGTGTTTTGTAGCTTGTACATGGTGACAAATTTAAAATGAAACTTAAAGGGATTGTAAAGGTACAATTTTTTTTCCCTAAATAGCTTCCTTTACCTTAGTGCAGTCCTCCTTCACTTACCTCATCCTTCCATTCGTTTTTCAGCTGTAAAATCGCTCTAACGCTGATAAACGCTCAAAAACGTCACTCACGGTTTTTAACGTTTTTGATCCATTGAAAAAAAAAAATATGCTAACGCAGAAAAACGCGAATAAACACTAAAAAATGCTATTGAAAAACTCACTGCAAAGCTACTGGCGTTTTTTATAACGTTATTTTAACGTCCATTGTGCATGAGGTTTAAAAGTCAACCGCTTCCAGCTGCTGACTTTTAACCACTTAAGACCCGGACCTTTAGGCAGCTAAAGGACCCGGCCAGTTTTTTTGCGATTCGGCACTGCGTCGCTTTAACTGACAACTGCGCGGTCGTGCGACGTGGCTCCCAAACAAAATTGGCGTCCTTTTTTCCCCACAAATGGAGCTCTCTTTTGGTGGTATTTGATCGCCCCTGCGGTTTTTATTTTTTGCGCTATAAACAAAAATAGAGCGTCAATTTTGAAAAAAAAATAATATTTTTTACTTTTTGCTATAATAAATATCCCCCAAAAATATATAAAAAAAATTGTTTTTTTCCTCAGTTTAGGCCGATACGTATTCTTGTACATATTTTTCATTAAAAAAAAATTGCAGTAAGCGTTTATTGATTGGTTTCGCAAAAGTTATAGCGTTTACAAAATAGGGGGTATTTTTATGGCATTTTTATTCATTTTTTTTTTTTTTACTAGTAATGGCGGCGATCAGCGATTAATTTTTTTCGGTACTGCGACATTATGGCGGACACTTTTGACACATTTTTGGGACCATTGGCATTTTTATAGCGATCAGTGCTATAAAAATGCATTGGATTACTATAAAAATTCCACTGGCAGTGAAGGGGTTAACACTAGGGGGCGGGGAAGGGGTTAAGTATGTTCCCTGAGTGGGTTCTAACTGTAGGGGGGTGGCCTCAATAGGGGAAATTACTGATCGCTGTTCATACATTGTATGAACAGACGGTCAGGCATTTCTCCCCTGACAGGACCGGGAGCTGTGTGATTACACACACAGCTCCCGGTCCCCGCTCTGTAACGAGCAATCGCGTGTGCCCGGCGGCGATCGCGGGGCGAGCGCGAGTCAGGGGCGAGCACGAGAGCCGACGTATAGCTACGTGCTGTCGCTCAGGGGAGCCGACCTGCCGGCGGCTGGTCGGCAACCAGTTAACGTCCAGTGTGCATGAGGTTTAAAAGTCAACAGCTGCAGTATTTGTAGCTGCTGACTTTTAAAAGTAAAAATTTGTCCGGAACTCCACTTTAACGCATTTATTTACTTATTTTTTTCAGCACATTTGACCCGTTCCAGCTCATCCCCTGCCTTGACTTTACTGAAGAGAGGCAGGTAAAAAACATTTCATAATATTAATTATTGTTTTCACCTGTATTCATTTTTTAATAGGACAAGTTTGTCTTTTTCATCAGTTGGAAATTTGTCTTTATTTGGCAATGTTGTGTTGTCTCTAATTTTCTTTTTTTGTGCTTCCATTTCTAAACGTTTCTTTCATCTCAGGCTCCCTTCCAAGTGAAGATCTCAGCGGAGGCCATGCTAATATTAGATTTGGTAAGTATAAAATATGATTTATATGTGAATTATCCAATCCTATGAAGGAGGTCACTCATTTGTCGTTCTCTGTTAAAGCACTCGCACGTCTCCATGGCGGAAGTCATAGGATTATTAGGAGGAAGATATTCGGAAGAAGAACGTATTGTAGAAGTAAGCTGGTTTCTATCTTTTTTTTAAAACGCATTAAAAATATTAGTTTTAAGTACAGTTGTACTCATAAGTTTGCATACCCTGGCAGAATTTATGATTTCTTGGCCATTTTGCAGAGAAAATAAATGATGACACAAAAACTTTTCTCTCGCTCATGGTTGGTGTTTGGCTGAAGCCATTTATTATCAATCAACTGTGTTTACTCTTTTTATATCATAATGGCAACAGAAACTACCAAAATGACCCTGATCAAAAGTTTACATACCCTGATGATTTTGGCCTGATAACATGCACACAACTACACGCCGCAGTAACAAGTGGGTGGAGCCTTCGGCAACGCCAGGCGGCGTGACGTAAGGCAGGTGGTTCCAAACTTTTCTTGGCAACCGAAAGCGAAGCCCCTAGCAACAGGACAGCGCAAAAACCCAGGGCAAGCTGCAAGCCATTGGGGCTATTGTCTATTCTATGCTTGGTGGAATCCATTCTTGCTGAAGTCTCATTGGTCGACTCATTGTCTCTCAAGACGCCTTTGGAAGTCACATCAGTCCCTAAGCTTGTTTGACTCATATGAGATATATGTTTCATTAAGTCCATGTGTTCCGGTAAGCCTGCATTCTTATCGGTGGAGGGTTTTCTCACTGCACATAAGAAGTCACCTTGATTTTTGCATCACTTTAATGTTCAAGTTTCTGATCACTTTATGACACGTGGTGGATCTACGGATCGGTCATATAAGGACTTACTATTATTTGGTTCACAAATTTATGGGTTTTCCATGGACTAATTTTTATTACTGTTTTTGCTTTGTATAAGCATTATTCATGTTAATTTTAGATACATTTATTTCATTATTCCTGGTATCATTTTAAGCGCTACACATATACTTTACCATTTTTTCATGTGCTTTTTTTCAATTAGCTGTGTTAGCTCCACTTATTAGGCTCCTTTCATATTGAGGCGTTTTTCATGCGGTACGGCGCTAAAAATAGCGCTGTTATACCGCATGAAAAAATCATGCCCTGCAGGCTTCAATGTGAAAGCCCGAAGGCTTTCACACTGAATCGGTGCGGTAACAGGACCGCTCCAAAAGTCCTGCTAGCCGCATCTTTTGAGCGGTATAGGAGCGGTGTGTTCACCGCTCCTATACTGCGCCTTCCCATTGAAATCAATGGGAAACTGCGGTAATACCGCCGGCAATGCGCCTCTGCAGAGGCGCATTGCGGGCGGTATTAACCCTTTTTCGGCTGTAGCGGCGGTTAATACCGCACCGCTAGCGCCCGAATATCGCAGTAAATACGACGGCATAGCGGCGCTACAAATAGCGCGGCTATACCGTCACCGCGGCTCCACTGCCCAATGTGAAAGCAGCCTTACTGGTAGCGTAGAGTTATCCACAACACATATTTTTTGATAACATGCACACAAGTTGACATAAAAGGGGTTTGAATGGCTATTACAGGTAACCATCCTCACCTGTGATCTGTTTGCTTGTAATTGTTCAGGACAAAAAGTATTGCAACGACCACCATTTTATTCTCTGGGGCAGGGGTGTCAAACTCAATTTGCTTGTGGGCCACATCAGCATTATTTTTGCCTTCAAAGGGCCTGTTGTATCAGCACCCCATCCCCCTTACATCAGGTGTCAAGAGCCCCCACCATCAGAAGTCGAGCATCCCCCCCACTATCCTTTACATCAGTGCACCCCCTTGCCTTATGCTGCTGCCAGGAGGGCTGGACAGAGAAGGATCTGGTGGAGGAGTCCTGTCCTCTCTGCTGCTGACTGCTGAGGCCAGGTGGGGGCAGAGATGAAGGGGGGTGTGAGGGCTACATGAAATGACCTGGTGGGCCGGATTCGGCCCCCGGGGCCTTGGGTTTGACACCTGTGCTCTAGGGTGTTAGAAAAAAAATATATATATATAATGTTTGGGGGTTCTACGTAAATTTTCTAGCAAAAAAAACAACTGATTTGAACTTGTAAACACAAAGGGCTGGATTCACAAAGAGTTACGCCGGCGTATCACTAGATACGCCGACGTAACTCGGAATCTAAGCCCGTCGTAAGTTTAAGTGTATGCTCAAACTGAGATACACTTAAACCTAGCTAAGATACGACAGTCTGCGCCGTCGTATGTTAGGGTGTAATTTTTT
The DNA here is from genome assembly GCF_905171775.1 of Rana temporaria. Taxonomy (NCBI): domain Eukaryota; kingdom Metazoa; phylum Chordata; class Amphibia; order Anura; family Ranidae; genus Rana; species Rana temporaria. Next base: position 202,130,914 of record NC_053495.1, on the reverse strand, counting down.
AGCTGGCCGCTAGGTGGTGCTTCCGTTGATTTCGGCGTAGAATATGTAAATGACTAGATAGGCCGATTCACGAACGTACGCTTGCCTGTCGCAGTAAAGATACGCTGTTTCCGTAAGAGATACGCCGCGTAAAGATAAACATGCCCCCTAGGTGGCGTAGCCAATGTTAAGTATGGCCGTCGTTCCTGTATCAAAATTTGAAAATTTTACGTCGTTTACGTAAGTCGTCCGTGAATGGGGCTGGACGTAATTTACGTTCACGTCGAAACCAATGACGTCCTTGCGGCGTAATTTGGAGCAATGCACACTGGGAATATGTACACGGACGGCGCATGCGCCGTTCGTAAAAAAACGTCAATCACGTCGGGTCACCAAACATTTACATAAAACACGCCCCCCTCATCCTCATTTGAATTAGGCGCGCTTACGCCGGCCCCATTTACGCTACGCTGCCGTAACTTAGGAGGCAAGTGCTTTGTGAATACAGCACTTGCCTCTCTGACTTACGGCGGCGTAGCGTAAATACCATACGCTACGCCGCCGTAAAAATGCACGGAGCTGCGTGAATCCGGGCCAAAGTCTTAAAGAACCAAGCCTAAGTGGTTAAAAACGTCTTTTCACTGATGTGAACATGCAATTGTATAGCAAAAACAACAGTAAAGATACATTAGGAGAGAGATGCTCACATTCTTCACGTTTTTCCTTTGTAGATTTGGACTGCGGAGCCGTGTAACAGTCTCAGCACGGGGCTGCAGTGTGAAATGGACCCGGTTTCTCAGACTCAGGCATCAGAAGCCCTGTCGCTGCACGGATACAATGTCATCGGATGGTACCACTCTCATCCTGCCTTTGACCCCAATCCGTCCATCCGGGATATCGACACCCAGGCCAAGTACCAGGTCTGACATCTGTGTGTTTAACATAATCATTAAACAATCTCAGCATCCAATGAAATCATTACATGGGCTGCAGAGCCAATGCAAGTCTGATGAGGTCACTGAGATCCGCCTTTCTCTTCTCTCAGTTCTCTCTTCTCCATTGGTCCTGATGAAAAAGCGAATTTTGGTCAGGAATTTTCAGGCAGTTGACAAATACCAATATAATAAAATATAGGGTTGTTCCGATACCACTTTTTTAAGACCGAGTACAAGTACTGATACTTTTTTTCATGTACTCGCCGATTACCGATACTTTTTTTTTTTTATGTCATGTGTCAGTATTTTTTTTTATTTTACAATTTAAATATTTTACTATTTTTTTTTGTTGTTTTTTTTTTTTACAATGCTTTCTTGGGGGGGGGGGGGTGGATGTGTCAGTGTGTTTTTTATTTTAATATGTATTATTTTTTACAATTAATTATTTTTATTATTTATTGCCATTTTTTTTTCTTAGCCCTGTTGGGGGGCTTTAGTGAGATATCAGGGGTCATAACAGACCCCTGATATCTCACTTTTGAGACAGAGAAAGGGACTAAGGACACAGATTCCCCAGTCCCTTTCTCAGCTGCACTGGAAATTAATGGACAGGAGACAGCGGCTCCTCCATTCATAAACTGAAGCATCGTAAACACAGTTTACAATGCTCAGTCATATGAATGGACAGAGTCTGTGATCACTGACTCTGTTCATTCAGAAAAGGTAGGAGCCGGGTTTAGCGGCTCCTACCGCCGCTCTCCATCCTGACAGAGGGGGGGACACAGATCACAGAGGGGGGAAGCAGCGGCACGGAGGGGGAGAGCAGAACAGATGACGGCAGCGGCACGGAGGGGGAGAATAGAGGACGGCAGCGGCACGGAGGGGAAGAGCAGAACGGCAGCGGCTCGGAGGGGGAGAGCAGAACAGATGACGGCAGCGGCACGGAGGGGGAGAATAGAGGACGGCAGCGGCACGGAGGGGAAGAGCAGAACGGCAGCGGCTCGGAGGGGGAGAGCAGAACAGATGACGGCAGCGGCACGGAGGGGGAGAACAGAGGACGGCAGCGGCACGGAGGGGGAGAATAGAGGACGGCAGCGGCACAGAGGGGAAGAGCAGAACGGCAGCGGCTCGGAGGGGGAGAGCAGAACAGATGACGGCAGCGGCACGGAGGGGGAGAATAGAGGACGGCAGCGGCACGGAGGGGGAGAATAGAGGACGGCACCGGCACGGAGGGGGAGAATAGAGGACGGCAGCGTCTCGATACCGATACTAGTATCGGTATCGGGACAACCCTATTAAAATACAAATATACTTAAATGAAAACATAAAAAAAAAGGTCAGCAGTGCAAAAAATAAAAAAAACATATGCCGCTTGCAGATGGTAAATATACAATACACACCCCACACTAAGAGAGATTTATTTTAAAGCAGTTGTAAACCGCATAAACTTTTTTTTTTTTTCCCCAAACCTGCAATGCAAAAGGCATAATAGGCTAGTATGCACCGCATACTAGCCTATTATGAAATACTTACCTCGGAACGAGGTGTTTACCACTTACCTGGTCCACGCCGAGCAGGATGTCATCTTGCTCCGGCGTGTCTTCCGGGTATCGCCGCTCCAGCGCTGTGATTGGCTGGAGCGGCGATGACGTCACTCCAGCGCGTGCGCGCGGGAGATTTAAAATCGGCAGGGTCCGGCGGATGCCGGTCCTTCAGCCGTGGATTCCCCCCTGCGCATGCGCCGCCCGCATTGCGGGGGTAATATCTCCTAAACCGTGCAGGTTTAGGAGATATTCTCCTTACCTACAGGTAAGCCTTGTTGTAGGCTTACCTGTAGGTAAAAGTCCAAATAGTGGGTTTACAACCACTTTAACCCAAGATCAGTGGGAAGACGTGTAGCACAATACATTTTGGCTTAAATTTATGACAAAATTAGTTTTTGTTGGATTTCTTTTAAATTAGAAAGTAGAACATTTTTTTTTTTTATTTACGCTCAATTTTTCGCTTATATCGCAAAAATTCAAAAATGGAGTCGTGAATAAATACCACCAATGGAAAGCTCTATTATTGTGAACAAAATGATAAAAATGTCATTTGGGCACAGCGTTGCATGACCGCGCAATTCTCATTGAAAGTGCGAGAGCGCTGAAAGCTGAAAATTTGCTCTGAACATCTAGGCTTCACTTGTCATGAAGAGGTTATCAGCAGTAGACTGAATAGTATTCTAGTCGTCTCTCTCATTGTATTCATTCACTTCTTCCTTTTCATTCAGAGTTATTTTTCCCGCGGAGGAGCAAAGTTTTTGGGGATGATTATCAGTCCGTATAACCGCAGTAACCCCCTGCCGCAGTCGCAGCTTTCCTGCCTGGTGATCGGTGACGATCTGAGTGAGGACGGCTCGTACAGTAAGTAAATCACTTGAAGCTGTTTCCCAGTGACACTGCTAAATACACAGATGAGATATTGTATATTTACCTCCAGTTCTAAGATTTGCACAGCTCTGCCACGCAGCACAGCCTGGTCTTTGCAGAGCCAGGGCAACCTGTTTTCTCTCTGTTGCACTTTCACATACAGATCCCCCCCACCCTGTGACTGGACAGTGAAAGGAGAAGCAGCGGACTGATCTCACTGTCGCTCTGCTATCTCCTCTCATTTGCATGCTGCTTACACTGAATCCTATTTGTTTGGCACCTTGTGCTACTTCTCCCTCCCCCTCTCTGAGCTCTGCTGTTCAGGGGGCTGATACCAAGTCAAACTCGGGTACTTACACTCAGGGCTTTTTTTCAGGGGGAACTTGGAGGAACTCGGTTCCACCACCTCTGGCTCAGACCCTTTGGTGCCTGCTCACCACAATCACTTGTAAACACAGAAGTCTGGTTTCTGTGTTTACAAGCAACAGCTCTGCACTCTGTGTGTAACCCCCCTGAACTCTGCACTCTGTATGTAATGCAGTCCTGGTATTTAATGCCCCTATAAGATCCTTCTACTGTTTGTGAAATCTGAACGGGTCGTGGTTGAGTTCCTGCACCTATTTTTTTGAAAAAAAAAAGCTCTGCTTACACTACTTATATTAAAGCAGTTGTAAAGGTAAAAAAAAAAATAATCCCTAAATATCTTCCTTTCCCTTAGTGCAGTCCTCCTTCACTTACCTCATCCTTACATTTTGCTTTTAAATGTCCTTATTTCTTCTGAGAAATCCTCACTTCCTGTTCTTCTGTCTGTAACTCCACACCGTAATGCAAGGCTTTCTCCCTGGTGTGGAGAAAGCCTCTTGAGGGGGGAGGGGGTGAGCAGGCAAGTCAGGACACTCTCTTCTTTGCAGAGAAAGGAGCTGTGTGTTAGTGGGCGTCCTGACACTCCTGCTCGCCCACTCCCCCCTCAAGAGGCTTTCTCCACACCAGGGAGAAAGCCTCGCATTACTGTGTGGAGTTACAGACAGAAGAACAGGAAGTGAGGATTTCTCAGAAGAAATAAGGACATTTAAAAGCAAAATGGAAGGATGAGGTAAGTGAAGGAGGACGGCACTAGGGTAAAGGAAGATATTTAGGGGGGAAAAAATTGTACCGTTACAACCCCTTTAACCACTTAAGCCCCGGACCATTTTGCTGGTCAAAGACCGGGCCACTTTTTGCGATTCGGCATTGCGTCGCTTTAACTGACAATTGCACGGTCGTAGGACGTGGCTCCCAAACAAAATTTACGTCCTTTTTTTTTCCCACAAATAGAGTTTTCTTTTGATGGTATTTGGTATTTGCGGTTTTTATTTTTTTGTGCTATAAACAAAAAAAGAGCGACAATTTTGAAAAAAAATCTATATTTTTTACTTTTTTGCTGTAATAAATATTCCCCAAAAGTATTATTTATTTTTTTCCTCAGTTTAGACCGATATGCATTTTTCTACACATTTTTGGTAAAAATAAAATCGCAATAAGCGTTTGGTTTGCGCAAAAGTTATAGGCCCAGATTCACGTAGGAGAGCGCATCTTTGTGCGGGCGTAACGTATCATATTTAGGTTACGCCTCCACAACTTTGACAGGCAGGTGCAGTATTCTCAAAGCAAAGTTGCGGCGGCGTAGCGTAAATAGGCCGGCGTAAGCCCGCCTAATTCAAATGTGGAACATGTGGGCGTGTATTATGTTAATTTCTTGTGACCCCACGTAAATGATGCTTTTTACGAACGGCGCATGCGCCGTCCGTGAAAGTATCCCCAGTGCGCATGCTCCAAATTAACCCACAAAAAGCCAATGCTTTCGACGTGAACGTAAAATGACGCACAGCCCTATTCGCGAACAACTTACGCAAACGACATAAAACGTGAAAAATTCTACGCTGTTCCGACGTCCATACTTAACATTGGTACGCCTCATCTACGCCTCATAGAGCAGGAATAACTTTACGCCGGAAAAAGCCTTACGTAAATGGCGTATCTGTTTTTCTTTTTACTAGTAATGGCGGCGAACTGCTTTTTTTTTTTTTTTTTTTTTTTATTGTGACTGTGACATTATGGCGGACACTTTTGACACATTTTTGGGACCATTATCATTTTTACAGCGATCAGTGCTATAAAAATGCAATGATTGCTGTGAAAATGACACTGGCAGGGAAGGGGGTTAACCACTAGGTGGTGCTGTAGGGGTTAAGTGTGCCCTAGTGAGTGATTCTTACTGTAGGGGGGATGGGCTGTGTGTGACAAGACAGTGATCACCGCTTCCGATTACAGGAAGCGGTGATCACTGTCATTGTCACTAGGCAGAGCGGGGAGATGCTTGTTTACATCTGCATCTCCCCGTTTTTCCTCACCGTGAGGCGGTCGGAGCCGGTTCACACAGGGGCGACCTGGGATCAGACTTGAAGTTGCCCCAAGTCGTCCCAAGTCGTGTGGTTGAGAAAATCAATGTAAGTGAATGGAGTCGTCTTAATGCACACTACTGAAGTCGCTCCGACTTCAGAAAAGGTTCCTGTACTACTTCAATCCGACTTCTAGGCGACTTGTACCCATTGATTTCAATGGAAGTCGCCTCAGAAGTCAGATCCCTGGCTTAACTGAAGCAACAATACAGGAAGATAACATACCGTATTTATCGGGGTATTGCGCGCTCCGGCGTATAGCGCGCACCCCTAAAGTGGACCCGACATTCCTGTAAAAAAAACATTTTAGTACTTACAGTTTTGGTGTCTTGCGCGGCGTCCATTGGCGGCCTCGTCGGGTCCGTTTGCGGCTTCGGGTGTCCTCTTCGTCGGGTCCGGCGTCCTTCTGCGGCGTCCTCCCCGCTCGATCCCCGCTTTCCCGCGCCGAGTTTGAATACTGCGCCGGCATATACCGAGCGCAGTACACTCGTGTATAGTCAGGGCAGGCTTGGCTACTCTCGCGCTCACGTCCTGTACGTCCAGGACGTGAGCGCAAGAGGAGCCGAGCCTGCCCGACTATACACGAGTGTACTGTGCTCGGTATATGTCGGCGCAGTATTCAAACTCGGCGCGGGAAAGCGGGTATCGGCGTATACCGCGCACCCACGATTTTGCCCTGATTTTCAGGGCAAAAAAGTGCGCGGTATACGCCGATAAATACGGTACATTTCTCAGGCAAACCCCTCCCCCCTCCCTTCCACAGAGCTGATTGTTGTTTGATTGGCCACTGGAAAGCCTCCTGTCCTGGAGGCGACTTGAAGTTGCCTTGTAAGTTGCCTGATGATTCACACTCAAGTCGTGTCCAAGTTGCCTCCCAAAGTCATGCTAGAAGTCGTGTTGCCCCTATGTGATCCGGCTCTTACGGGGATCGAGTCCGCGGGACCGCGGTCGGTGTCACGGAGCTCGCTCGCGTCCACAATGCCGCGATCTTAACCACTTAAGCCCTGGACCTTTAGGCAGCTAAATGCCCAGGCCAGGTTTTGTGATTCGGCACTGCGTTGCTTTAACAGACAATTGCGCGGTCGTGCGACGTGGCTCCCAAACAAAATTGGTGTCCTTTTTTCCCCACAAATAGAGCTTTCTTTTGGTGGTATTTGATCACCTCTGCGGTTTTTATTTTTTGCGCTATAAACAAAAATAGAGCGACAATTTTGAAAAAAATGCAATATTTTTTACTTTTTGCTATAATAAATATCCCCAAAAACATATATAAAAAAAAAAATTCCTCAGTTTAGGCCGATACGTATTCTTCTACCTATTTTTGGTAAAAAAAATCGCAATAAGCGTTTATCGATTGGTTTGCGCAAAATTTATAGCGTTTACAAAATAGGGAATAGTTTTATTGCATTTTTATTATTTTTTTTTTTTTTTACTACTATTGGCGGCGATCAGCGATTTTTTTTTCGTGACTGCGACATTATGGCGGACACATCGGACAATTTTGACACATTTTTGGGACCATTGTCATTTTCACAGCAAAAAATGCATTTAAATTGCATTGTTTATTGTGAAAATGACAGTTGCAGTTTGGGAGTTAACCACAGGGGGAGCTGTAGGGGTTAGGGTTCACCTAGTGTGTGTTTACAACTGTAGGGGGGTGTGGCTGTAGGACTGACGTCATCGATTGTGTCTCCCTATAAAACGGATCACTCGATCGATGCGCCGCCACAGTGAAGCACGGGGAAGCCGTGTTTACATACGGCTCTCCCCGTTCTTCAGCTCCGGGGAGCGATCGCGACGGAGCGGCTATAAATGAATAGCCGCGCCGTCGTCCCGGATCGCTCCCCGAGGGAATCCGCACGCAGCGGGGGGGGGGGGGGTCTCGATCGGACCCCCCACCCGCTAGAAGGCAAGGACGTATATATACGCCCTTCTGCCTGTCCGTGCCATTTTGCGGACGTATATAGTCGTGCGGCGGGCGTTAGGGGGTTAAAGGGGATGTATATATACGTCCTTCTGCCTGTCTGTGCCATGCTGTCGATGTATATAGTCGTGCGTTGGTCGGCAAGCGGTTAAAAAAAAATAAACTGCTACAGATAAAGATTTAAAAACATCGTTCATTTCTTTTACATATTCCTAAAAAAGTGATGAAATAATTTTTCTCCTCCTATAGGAATACCATACAGGTTTGATGTGGAGCACATGACCGGTCAGCCGAGCTGGGAGGCCATTTTTGAGAAGACCAGGTGGATTGTGGAGAAGTATCGCCTATCTCACAGGTGGGTGACTCTTAAAGAGGAACTGCAGTCTGCTCACATAATTTGTACTAAAAATATCTTTGCCATTATGAAGCTTCCCTCCAACCACTTTGCATATTATTTTATATATACAGGCCCAGATTCAGGTAGCCTTGCACTTTTTTTACGTAGGCGCAGGGCACCGTTTTTGCCCTGCGCCCCCGCAAATTTTCTGCGCTACCCGCGATTCACGGAGCAGTAGCTCCGTAAATTGCGTGTGCGCTCCGGCAAAATGCCCGGCGTAAGCGCGCACAATTTAAATGATCCCGTAGGGGGCGGGAATCATTTAAATTAGGCGCGTTCCCGCGCCGAGCGTAGGGCGCATGCTCCGTCGGGAAACTTTCCCGACGTGCATTGCGGTAAATGACGTCGCAAGGACGTCATTTGCTTCAAAGTGAACGTGAATGGCGTCCAGCGCTATTCACGATTCACTTACGCAAACAACGTAAATTTCAAATTTCGCGACGCGGGAACGACGGGTATACTTTAGCATTGACTGCCCCTGCTTTTAGCATGGGCAGCCTTACGCAAAAACCGCCGTACGACGTAAACTGCGTACGCAGGGCTCGCGTAACGTTGTGAATCGGCGTTAGTATGCAATTTGCATACTATACGCTGACCACAACGGGAACGCCACCTAGCGGCCATCGTAAGAATGCAGCCTAAGATATGAGGGCATAAGAGCCTTATGCCACGCATATCTTAGGCTGCAGTCGGCGTAACGAGCTCTCTGAATCAGGAGAAGTCGTTACGCCGGGGCAAGTAAGCAATTGCGCTGCGTAACTATGGTTACGCAGGCGCAATTGCTCTTTGAATCTGGGCCATTGTGATTCTGTACTTGCTAAATATGCTGCAGAATTCTCCCTCCACTGAGTCTGGCTGCAGCCATTTTAACTGTGGGCAGCTGAAGCTGCTGCCTGTTCACTTCCTGGATTTATACAGACACACAGAGGCACACCTCCAGCTCTGCAACTCTCATTGGCCTTCTTATGACTCGCACCCCTCCCTTCCTGGCAAGAGAGAGAGAGTGCATAGAATGCATTTACCACTTTACCCCCGGAAGAATTTACTCTCTTCCTTACCAGAGCACTTTTTGCGATTCTGCACTGCATCGCTTTAACTGACAACTGCGCGGTCGTGCGGCGTGGCTCCCAAACAAAATTGACGTCCTTTTTTTTCCCATAAATAGAGCTTTCTTTTGGTGGTATTTGATCACTTCTGCGGTTTTTATTTTTTGCGCTCTAATCAAAAAAAGAGCGACAATTCTGAAATAAATTTAATATTTTTTACTTTTTGCTATAATAAATATCCCTCAAAAATTCTATAAAAAAGAAAAAAAAAAATTCCTCAGTTTAGGCCGATACGTATTCTTCTATATATTTTTAGTTAAAAAATTGCAATAAATAATATTACTAAAAATAAAATAATTAATAAAAATGCTATAAATCTATCCCCTATTTTGTAGATGCTATAACTTTTGCGCAAACCAATCAATAAACGCTTATTGCGTTTTTTGTTTTTTGTTTTTTTTTACCAAACATATGTAGAAGAATACGTATCGGCCTAAACCAGTGTTTCTCAATTCCAGTCCTCAGGCCCCCCCAACAGGTCAGGTTTTCAGGATTTCCATTATTTTGCGCAGGTGATTTGATCAGTTTCACTGCCTTAGTAATCACCACAGCCTTTTCATCTGAGGGAAATCTTGAAAACCTGACCTGTTGGGGGGGCCTGAGGACTGGAATTGAGAAACACTGGCCTAAACTGAGGAAAAAAAAGTTTTTTTTAAATATATTTTTGGGGATATTTATTATAGCAAAAAGTAATAAATATAGCATTTGTTTAAAAAAAAGCAGTTCACTGCCATTACTATTAAAAAAAATATTAATAAAAATGCCATAAAATTATCCCCTGTTTTGTAGACGCTATAACATTTGCGCAAACCAAACGCTTATTGCGATTTATTTATTTTTTCTACCAAAAATATGTAGAAAAATGCATCTCAGCCTAAACTGAGGAAAAAAATTATATAAATTTTTTTGGGGGATATTTATTATAGCAAAAAGTAAAAAACATAGATTTTTTTTCAAAATTGTCGCTCTATTTTTGTTTATAGCGCAAAAACTAAAAAACGCAGAGGTGATCAAATACCACCAAAAGAAAGCTCTATTTGTGGGGAAATAAGGACGCCAATTTTGTTTGGGAGCCACGTCGCACTACCGCGCAATTGTCAGTTAAAGCGACGCAGTGCCGAATCGCAAAAAGTGGCCCGGTCATTTAGCAACAAAATGGTCCGGGGCTTAAGTGGTTAAAGGGGTTGTAAAGATAAAAAAAATTTCCTAAATATCTTCCTTTCCCTTAGTGCAGTCCTCCTTCACTTACCTCATCCTTACATTTTGCTTTTAAATGTCCTTATTTCTCCTGAGAAATCCTCACTTCCTGTTCTTCTGTCTGTAACTCCACACAGTAATGCCAGGCTTTCTCCCTGGTGTGGAGTGTCGTGCTCGCCCCCTCCCTACAGGAGAGTCAGGGCGCTCTCTACGTTGCAGATAGAGAAAAGAACTGTGTGTTAGTGGGAGTACTGACTCTCCTGTAGTCCAGGGGAGGGGGGCGAGCACGACACTCCACACCAGGGAGAAAGCCAGATTTACAGTTATTTGTAAAAAATATTTAAAATGAATTTGCATTTTAGTAAGGTAAGAACAAAGGAACGATGTCCAGGCAGCAGAACTCGAAGGAATACTAATAGCTAGATTAAGGTCGCCGGGCGCATCTTTGAGGTGTCGTAACGTATCGTATTTACGCTACGCTACACCGCCGTAAGTCAGAGAGGCAAGTGCTGTATTCACAAAGCACTTGCCTCCTAAGTTACGGCGGCATAGCGTAAATGGGGCTGGTGTAAGCGCGCCTAATTCAAATGAGGATGAGGGGGGCGTGTTTTATGTAAATGATTGGTGACCCGACGTGATTGACGTTTTTTACGAACGGCGCATGCGCCGTCCGTGTACATATCCCAGTGTGCATTTCTCCAAAGTACGCCGCAAGGACGTATTGGTTTTTGACGTGAACGTAAATTACGTCCAGCCCCATTCACGACTTGCGCAAACTACGTAAAAAATTTCAAATTTCGACACGGGAACGACGGCCATACTTAACATTGGCTAGGCCAGCTATTTGTTCGACTAACTTTACGCCGGAAAAAGGCGTAGGTAAACGACGTAAAAAAAATGCGCCGGGCGCACGTACGTTTCTGAATCGGCGTATCTAGTCATTTGCATATTCTACGCCGAACTCAACGGAAGCGCCACCTAGCGGCCAGCATAAATATTGCACCCTAAGATACAACAGGGTAGGAGACTTACGCCGCTCGTACCTTAGCCTAATTTAAGCGTATCTGGTTTCCAGAATACGCTTAAATTTCGGACAGCGTAGATTCAGAGTTACGTCGGCGTATCTACTGATACGCCGGCGTAAAGCTATCTGAATCCAGCTAGGAGTCTCCAATGTAAGATGTTAATTCTTGAGGTCGGATTCGGCTTTGAATAGAAGATCAGAGATACGCTACGCCGGACGCAACAATGCGCCACGCTACGTGGATCTGTCCCAGAGGCTCTAATGTAAGATGTTAATTCTTGGGGTCGGATTCCGCTTTGAATAGAAGATCAGAGATACGCTACGCCAGACGCAACAATGCGCCACGCTACGTGGATCTGGCCCGGAGTCTCCAATGTAAGATGTTAATTCTTGAGGTCGGATTCGGCTTTGAATAGAAGATCAGAGATAATGTAATTAATTCCCATTATTTCTGAGCTGTTTATAAATACTGAATCAATCCGGGGTCTAATTATATTTCCCCTTCACTCTTCGACTTATTAACTGAAACGGCTTAATTGTCCGCCTGCTGCAGATCGATGTGAGAGCGTCGGGATGTAATGGGATATTGGATTGGAGGGGCAGACTTTGATGCGGACTTGTTCTGATCGGGTTCATCTCAGCACAGCGGACTATTGATTAGGAGATTTCCTGAACACACACCTCATCCTTCTTCTTCTCTTTGTGCTAAAGAAGATTCTCCACTAACTACCCTTTGGGGTCTGTTTATAAAGGAAACCGCAATTTCCCCCGACCGTTAACACCTTTTTCTTTTTTCTGCCCCAGGCGATCTCCGCACTCGTTCACCATATTAGACAAAGTGAATCCCGACAAAATCCAGCTATTGGATAGACTTTGCCATACGATAAAGACTTCCTGGATTATTTATGTACCGTATTTTCCGGCGTATAAGACGACTTTTTGGATGCAAAAAAATGCATCCAAAGTCGGGGGTCGTCTTATACGCCGGTGACAGTCTCCGAGCTGCGAGCGTCCATGATTTGAAAGCCGCGCCTTCTTCTCAGCGTGTCCTGTGATAGGCGGAACACACATTTTCCCAGCAGCGCCTCTGTTCTGTGTTCCTCCTATCACAGATGCCTTCTGATCTTCGGACAAGAGGACGTCTGTGATAGGCGGAACACAGAACAGAGGCGCTGCTGGGAAAATGTGTGTTCCGCCTATCACAGGACACGCTGAGAAGAAGGCGCGGCTTTCAAATTTCAAATCATGGACGCTCGCAGCATGGAGACTGTCACCGGCCTGGAAACAAATCAGCAAAACGTGAGTGATGGCACAGTGGGGGAAAGTGATGGCACAGTGGGGGGGAAAGTGATGGCACAGTGGGGGGGAAAGTGATGGCACAGTGGGGGGAAAGTGATGGCACAGTGGGGGGAAAGTGATGGCACAGTGGGGGGAAAGTGATGGCGCAGTGGGGGGAAAGTGATGGCACAGTGGGGGGAAAGTGGGGGCAAAGTGATGGCACAGTGGGGGCAAGTGATGGCACAGTGGGGGGAAAGTGATGGCACAGTGGGGGGAAAGTGTTGGCACAGTGGGGGGAAAGTGGGGGCAAAGTGATGGCACAGTGGGGGCAAGTGATGGCACAGTGGGGGCACAGTGGGGGGAAAGTGATGGCACAGTGGGGGGAAAGTGATGGCACAGTGGGGGCAAAGTGATGGCACAGTGGGGGCAAAGTGATGGCACAGTGAGGCATGTAATGTAATGGCACAGTGAGATTTGAAAAAAGACTATTTCTGTCAGCGGTTCCGGCTACCCCTCAGCTTCCAGAAAGACTAGTAGTAAGGGGGTAGTCTTATATGGCGAGGATATCCCAAAACCAACATTCTTCCTGGAAAATTAGGGGGTCGTCTTATACGCCGGCAAATACGGTATTTATTAGAAATGTTGTTGCTAAAATAAAATTTCAAATAAAAGCTGTAAATGGAAACCACTGCCCGCGATTCCAAAAATGTCACTACCCCCTTCCTGACCGGGCCATTTTATTTGGGCGATATTTATTATAGCAGAAAGTAAAAAAAAATTAAAAATTAAAAACTGTCGCTCTTTATTTTTTTTGTTTTATAGCGCAAAAAATAGAAACCGCAGAGTTGATAAAATACCACCAAAAAAAGGACACCAATTTTATTTGGTTGCAACATCGCACGACCGCGCAATTGTCAGTTAAAGCGACGCAGTGCCGAATCGCAAAAAAAATGGCCCGGTCAGGAAGGGGGTAAAACCTTTCCGGGCTGAAGTGGTTAATCAGAACAACATTTTTGGAAGCGCGGGTAGCAGTTACCATTTACAGCTTTAATTGGTGGGAATGCTCAATAGCATTCCCAGTATTGTTATTCGTTTTTTATTATTAGTGGGAATGCTATTGAGCATTCCCACTAATAATAAAAAACGAAACTTCCCACTAATAATAAAAAACGAAAATGCTCAATAGCATTCCCAGTATTGTTATTCGTTTTTTATTATTCTTATTAATTAAAATTTTATTATTCCGTAAGTTTTTTGGCTCTGCGTAACTTCTGCATACATTCAGCTATTAAGTCCATTCAACTTTTAAAATATTCAGCTCTTTCAGCTAATGATGGGACTTCTTCAACTTTTTTTCTACTATTTCTACTTTTTAACCACTTCCCGACCTCCTCATGTACATTTACGTCGGCAGAATGGCACGGACAGGCACATCAACGTACCTGTACGTGCCTGCCTAGACGTGGGTGGGGGGTCCGATCGGGACCCCCCCCCCCGGTACATGCGGAGGTCGGGTCCGCTCGGGGAGCGATCCGGGACGACGGCGCGGCTATTTCTTTATAGCCGCTCCGTCGCGATCGCTCCCCGGAGCTGAAGAACGGGGAGAGCCGTGTGTAAACACAGCTTCCCCGTGCTTCACTGTGGCGGCTGCATCGATCGAGTGATCCTTTTTATAGGGGAGACACGATCGATGACGTCATTCCTACAGCCACACCCCCCTACACTAGTAAACACACACACAGTGATCCCTAAATGTTACAGCGCCCCCCTGTGGTTAACTCCCAAACTGCAACTGTCATTTTCACAATAAACAATGCAATTTAAATGCATTTTTTGCTGTGAAAATGACAATGGTCCCAAAAATGTGTCAAAATTGTCCGAAGTGTCCGCCATAATGTCGCAGTCACGAAAAAAAAAACGCTGATCGCCGCCATTACTAGTAAAAAAAATAAAAATGCAAAAAAACTATCCCCTATTTTGTAAACGCTATAAATTTTGCGCAAACCAACCGATAAACGATTATTGCGATTTTTTTTTTACCAAAAATAGGTAGAAGAATACGTATCGGCCTAAACTGAGGAAAATTTTTTTTTTTATATATATATGTTTTTGGGGGATATTTATTATAGCAAAAAGTAAAAAATATTGCATTTTTTTCAAAATTGTCGCTCTATTTTTGTTTATAGCGCAAAAAATAAAAACCGCAGAGGTGATCAAATACCACCAAAAGAAAGCTCTATTTGTGGGGAAAAAAGGATGCCAATTTTGTTTGGGAGCCACGTCGCACGACCGCGCAATTGTCTGTTAAAGCGACGCAGTCCCGAACTGTAAAAACCCCTTGGGTCTTTAGCAGCATATTGGTCCGGGGCTTAAGTGGTTAAAATATTAAGCTTTTAGACACTTTTTTTTAACATTGAAGTCAATGAGGGCATGCTTTAAATCCTTAAAACATTAAGGAGGAGGAGGGGGGCAGAGGGTGGGGGGTGGAGGATGGAGGGGGGGGGGGCAGAGGTTGGGGGGTGGAGGGGGGGGCAGAGGGTGGAGGAGGGGGGTGGAGGAGGGGTTCAGAGGGCGGAGGTAGGGTTGCCACCTCATCCCTTTAAAAAGGAACACATCTGAAATACACAGGTTATGTGGCTGATTAAGGTGGTAATTAAACTCACTTGGTGCCTTATCTGCATTAAATTAGCGTCAGAATCTGTGTAATTCAGATGTGTTCCTTTTTAAAGGGATGAGGTGGCAACCCTAGGCGGAGGGGAACGTTTCTGAGCGTTTCTTTGCTTGTTTTTGCTTTTCCGTTGTTTTTCTTCTTGTACATCTCAACTTTCTGTGTAAAAAGCAATAATGTCCTTCTCTGTATGGATGAGCCCCAGTGTGATACTTTACTTTTTTTAATTTTTTTTCCTGAGCAGCAGCGTTCCGATGAACAAAAGGTTCCGCCAGGACAGCGATCTGACGTGTCTGCAGAAGGTGCGTTCTGTTACCTGTGCGGGAAATGTGTCGCCCTTTGTGCTCCCGCTTTTCTTCATGTCACACGTCTTTAACTTTTTTTTTTCCTCAATACAAGTCAATAGGGAAAGCAAAAAGTAACTTGAAGCAGGTTGAGAAGGAACTCAGATGGGCCTTTCATGAAACTCAGTGCGATTTTGACGTGATTTCAGGGGATTTCATGTAACTCGCATCAAAGTCGGACCAAAGTAGTGCAGGGACTACTTTGAAGTCGCACAGATATGAATGGTATTCATTGGAAATCATGGGGTAAGACTTGTCATGCGACTTTGCAGTTCCAAGTCGCACAAGTGTGAAAGGGGCCTAATGCAAGCTGAATGTCCCGGCCATCTACACAAGACCTAAGGCTCTTTCACACTTGTGGTGAAGAGTGATCTGTGTTCGGATCGCTTTACAGAGGAGCTTTGACAGGTGGTAAGGAGGCATTTTTCAGTTTAACCATTTGACCTCAGGAAGATTTACCCCACCGCCCCCCCCTTCACGACCATTCTATTTTTTGCCATGCAGCACTGCGTTACTTTAACTGATAATTGCACGGTCGTGCGACGCTGTGCAAAAATTACATGTACGTCCTTTTTATCCCACAAATAGAGCTTTCTTTTGGTGGTATTTGATCATCTCTGCAGTTTTTATATTTTGCGATATAAAAAAAAAAAGACAGTTTAAAAAAAAAAATATTATTTACTTTCTACTATAAAACGTATCTAATAAATATATATATTTTTTTAAATCTACTTTCTTAACAAATTTAGGCCAATATGTATTCTGCTACATGGTTTTGGTAAAAAAAATCCCAATAAGCGTGTATTGATTGGTTTGCACCAGGTGGCTCATGGGCGCCACCCTCCCTATCAATGCACCCAGCCCCTTTTAGGACGCCTGGCACTTGAATTCCTACGGCGGCAGGGTTTTTTTTTTTTTAACCACCTGATTAGAGCCAGAGGCTCTAATAGGCTTCAAAATAGGGTTGGCTCGGGGGTTCAGAGCATTGAGTCTGCAGAGCGCCCAGCTTTGTTGCAACAGCGAATGAAAATTCGCTGTTGCAACACTGATCCTCCACCTGGCCATTCCGGAAGCGGGTCTGATACCCGTCACCCAATTGGCTGAAAGGACAGGCTATCCTACTGGACACCTAGGAGGAGGGGAGGAGACGCGAGGAGGAGGAGGAGACACAGACGCCGTCGTAAATTTTAGCGTATTCTGGAAACCAGATACACTTAAATTAGGCTAAGATGCGACCGACGTAAGTCTCCTACGCCGTCGTATCTTAGGGTGCAAATTTACGCTGGCCACTAGGTGGCGCTTCTGTTGATTTCGGCGTAGAATATGCAAATGAGCTAGATACTCCGATTCAGAAACGTACGTGCTCCCGGCGGATTTACGCAAGGCTTTTTTGTGGCGTAAGGTTACTCCAGCTATATGAGGAGTATCCAATGTTAAGTATGGACGTCGGGACAGCGTCGAATTTTGCGTTGTTTACATCGTTTGCGTAAGTTGTTCGCGAATAGGGCTTTGCGTAAATTACGTTCACATCGAAAGCATTGACTATTTGCGACGTGATTAGGAGCATGCGCACTGGGATACGTTCACGGACGTCATTTACGTGGGGTCATGTTTTATTTACATAAAACACGCCCACCTCTTCAGAATTAGAATTTGGCGCGCTTACGCTGGCAGATTTACGCTACGCCGCCGAAACTTAGGGCGCAGGTTCTTTGTGAATCCAGCCCCAGGCTCACTAAGTTATGGCGGCGTAGCGTATCTGAGATACGCTACACCTGCACAAACTTACGGCGGGCTTTCTGAATCTAGCCCATAATGTTTGGGGGTTTTAAGTCTTGTAAACGCCGAATCTAAAAAAACAGCCAAGGTCCTTAAGTGGTTAAAGAGAGGCAGGTACGATTTATCACCATGTCTGAATGGGGTCTGTCTGTATTGACAACCGTCACATTCAGACTTGGACTAAAAGATGACAGTTGGATAATGAAATCATAAATCTGCTTTCTTTGGGGAAGGACACTGAGGACCTCTGATGTACCGCCCCCGAGGAGATCGCTGTATAAACAGGCTGCTCCTTTCCAGCACTAAATCCTATTTATTTATTACAGGCGATTTGTATAGCGGCATCAATTTACACGGCTCTTTACATTCTATCCATTCAGATTGGTCCTTGCCGTCAAGTAGCTTACAGTCCAAGGTCCGTGTCTCACATATTAGGGTTAGTTTAGACAGGAGCCAAATAAAAGGTGCCAGTGACATTTATACAGTAATCGGTGCATTTTTATAGCACTGCTCGCTGTATCACTGGTCCCAAAAAAAGTGTCCGATCTGTTCCGCCACAATGTCGCAGTCCCGCTAAAAATCTCTGATCACTGCCATTACTAGTAAAAAATACAAATTTATAATAAAAAAAGGCCATAAATGATCGCTGTATAAATGTCAATCAAAAATGTGTCAAAAAGTGTCCGATCTGTCCTCCACAATGTCGCAGTCCCGCTAAAAATCGTAGATTGCCGCCATTACTAGTAGAAAAAAAAAATACCATAAATCTATGCCCTATTTTGTAGACGCTATGGCCCGGATTCAGATAGAATAGTCTAAGTTGTAGGCGGGCGTAGGCGTAGCGTATCTGAGATCCACTACGCCGCCGTAACTTAGGGCCCTTTCACACTGGTGCGTTTTTGCCGCGTTTTCGTGGTAAAAATAGCGCTATTAAAACGCTCATAAAACGCTCCGCATGCCCCCTTCATTGAAATGAATTAAAAAACGCTGTAAAAACGCGATAAAAACGGAGCGTTAAAATCGTGGTAAAACACCGGGATTTTACCACGTTTTTACCGCGATTTTACCGCGTTTTTAATTCATTTCAACGGAGAGGGGCATGGGGAGCGTTTTAATAGCGCTATTTTTACCGCGAAAACGCGGCAAAAACGCACCAGTGTGAAAGGGCCCTTAGGGCGCAAGTTCCGTATTCAGAAAGAACTTGCGCCCTACGTTACCGCGGCGTAGTGTAAATGTGTCGGCGTAAGCCCGCCTAATTCAAATTTGGCTGGTAGTGGGCGTGTTGTATGTTAATCTATCATGACCCCGCGTAATTGACGCTCTTTACGAGCGGCGCATGCGCCGTTCGTGGACGTATCCCAGTGCGCATGCTCCAAATCACGTCGCAAATAGTCAATGCTTTCGATGTGAACGTAACTTACGCAAAGCCCTATTCGCAAACGTTTTACGCAAACGACGGAAAATTTGACGCTGTCCCGACGTCCATACTTAACATTGGCTACGCCTCATAGAGCAGGGGTAACTTTACGCCGGTCCGACGCCTTACGTAAACGACGCATATAGATACACCGGGCGCAACTACATTTGTGAATCGGCGTATCTACCTAATTTGCATATTTGATGCGTAAATCTCCGGAAGCGGTACCTAGCGGCCAGTGTAAATATGTAACTAAGATACGGCGGCGTAAGAGACTTGCGTCAGTCGTATCTTGGCCAAATTTCGGCGTATCTTGCTTTCTGAATACAGAAAGAAGATACGCCGGCGCAGGCTAGAATTTACGCTGCGTATCAATAGATACACCGACGTAAATTGTTTCTGAATCCGGGCCTATAACTTTTGCGCAAAGCAATCAGTATATCCTTATTGCGTTTTTTTTTTTAATTATTGTTAATAAAAATATGTAAGAATACGTATCGGTCTAAAGTGATGAAGAAATTATTTATTTTTATTTTTGGGGGAAATTTATTATTGGCAAAAAGTAAAAAATATCTTCTTTTTTTTTTCTTTCAAAATTGTCAGTCTTTTTTTTTTTTGTTTATAGCGCAAAAAATAAAAACCACAGAGATGATTAAATACCACCAAAATAAAGCTCTATTTGTGGGGAAAAAAATGACATAAATTTTGTTTGGGTGCCACGTCGCACGACCGCGCAATTGTCCGTTAAAGCAACGCAGTGCCGAATTGCAAAAAATGGCCTGGTCATTAAGGAGGAAAATCTTCCGGTCCTTAAGTGGTTAAAGTAAAGCCTTTACAAGTGGTTGTAAAGACAGGTTTTTTTTTTTTTATCTTCATACATTCTATGCATGAAGATAAAAAAAAAAAAAAATCTGTGTGCATCAGCCCCTCTAATACTTACCTGAGCCCCATCTAGATCCAGCGATTTGGCATGAGAGACTCAGCTGTCGGAGACTCTCCCTCTCATTGGTTGAGACACACAGTGGGCACCATTGGCTCCTGCTGCTGTCAATCAAAGTCAGTGAGCCAATAGGGAGAGACAGTGCACAGTGGCTGCATTTGACGGGCACAGTGGCTGCATTTGACGGGCACAGTGGCTTCATTTGACGGGCACAGTGGCTGCATTTGACGGGCACAGTGGCTGCATTTGACGGGCACAGTGGCTGCATTTGACGGGCACAGTGGCTTCATTTGACGGGCACAGTGGCTTCATTTGACGGGCACAGTGGCTTCATTTGACGGGCACAGTGGCTGCTTATTGATGGGCATAGTGGCTGCTTATTGATGGGCACAGCGGCTTAATTTTATGGGTCTTTTTTCAGAATTTAGTTTGCTCCCCCCCAAAAAAAATTGGAGCACCAGCCGCCACTGCTTACCAGCATGTCTTTGGAGTATCAGAAAAACCCATGCACGCACAGAAAGAACATACCAATTTGACGCAGGTGGTATCCTGGTTGGCGTTTGAACCAAGGAGCCCAGTGCTGCAAAGTAGGGATGAGCTCAGGCGTGTTAAGATCCCAGTCCGAACCCACCGGGAAGCTGTCACTGTACTGGGACAGTCATAAGTGGCAGAGGCATTCCCCATACATGCAGCTGCGGGGGCGGGGAAAGCCTTGGCTGCTCAGGATTGGCCCAGTACAGATGACCCCCTTCCTGGAGAGCTCGCTCAGGTGTGTTCAGATCCCAGTCCGAACCCACCGGGAAGCTGTCACTGTACTGGGACAGTCATAAGTGGCCAAGCTGCGGGGGGCAGGGAAAGCCTTGGCTTCTCAGGATTGGCCCCCCTCCTGGAGAGCTCGCTCAGGTGTGTTCAGATCCCAGTCCAAACCCACCAGGAAGCTGTCGCTGTACTGGGACAGTCATAAGTGGCGGAGGCATTCCCCATACATGCAGCTGCGGAGGCGGGGAAAGCCTTGGCCACTCATGATTGGCCCAGTACAGATGACCCCCCCTCCTGGCTCGCTCAGGTGGGTTCAGACTAGGATCCCAAATGCTCATCACTACTACAAAAGTAGAAGTCCCAACCACTGAGCCCCCCCCCTCGATCTTGTACTTGAACCTTTTTTGGTCATATCAATGTGGTCTTCATACATCTTCTCTTTGTTGCAGCTCCTGACGTGCCTGCGGAGGACGCTGGTGAGCGCAGCCTGCTCGGAGTTTGCCGATGAGTTTCTTAGCCAAATAGAAGATTATTTCCTCACCAGCTATACGAGCGTCAAAGATGATATGGGAGGGGCTCTGGCCGCAGTCGCCGAAACGGAAACCTCCACATCGGACGCAGCGGCTGATGACTGAAGACTTCCCGGGACACACGCTCAGATCTCTATGACCTCTGTGTGTGTGTGTGTAAAAACGACCAATCACGGGCCAGAACTGTGTGAAAACGACCAATCACGGGCCAGAACTGTGTGAAAACGACCAATCACGGGCCAGAACTGTGTGAAAACGACCAATCACGGGCCAGAACTGTGTGCAACGACCAATCACGGGCCAGAACTGTGTGAAAACGACCAATCACGGGCCAGAGCTGAAGTGTGACGATGTAAAACCTGTAAATATGAACTTTTTATTTCCATTGAACACTATTGTCACCCTCTACCAGGAAGCCACACCTCTTCTTCAAAACTTTTAACATTCTGCAGACTTTTTATTAGCTCAACTCATAAGTATATTTGACCCGTTTTTATGCTTCCCGAAAAACCAGAACGCTGACAGACTGACTGCACCACCGTCGCCAAAACATGGCTTCCCAGCCGCCATCTTGGAAAGACCGACGTGGAGCTCCACAGCTGGCCTGGATTGACTTCTGAAAATGTATAAAATGTTTTTATGTTCCTCAGATGTAATAATACAATGTTCAGTCAACATCACAAAAATGTTTTTTTCTGTTGTTTTTTTTTTTTTTTCTAGAAGATCTCTGGGCCAGATTCAGGTACAAATACGTTACGCTGCGGCGGCATAACGTATCCCATTTACGTTACACCGCAGCAGGTTTACAGCGTAAGTGCCCGATTCACAAAGCTCTTACCTGTAAGCTTGCGGCGATGTAACGTAAATCCGCTCGGCGCAAGCCCGCCTAATTCAAATGGGGCGGGGACCATTTAAATTAGGCGCGTTCCTGCGCATGCTTCGTCCGTCAAATTACCAGACGTGCATTGCGCTAAATGACGTCGCAAGGACGTCATTGGTTTCGACGTTAACGTAAATGGCGTCCATCGCCATTCACGGACGACTTACGCAAACGACGTGAATTTTAAAATTGACGCGGGAAAGACGGGCATACTTAACATGGGTTACACCACCTAGAGGGCAGCCTTAGTTTTACGCGGCGTATCTCGACGGAAACGACGTAAATTTAGAGCGACGGGTAAAGCGTACGTTTGTGAATCGCCGTAACTAGTCATTTGCATATTCTACGCCGACCGCAATGGAATCGCCACCTAGCGGCCGGCCTAGAATTGCATCCTAAGATCCGACGGTGTAAGTCAATTACACCTGTCGGATCTTAGGGCTATCTATGCGTAACTGATTCTATGAATCAGGCGCATAGATACGACGGGCGGATCACAGAGATACGACAGCGTATCAGGAGATACGCCGTCGTATCTCTTTTGTGAATCTGGCCCTCTATATCCAAATCTATAGTTTAACCACTTAAGACCCGGACCTTTATGCAGGTTAAGGACCTTGCCCCTTTTTGCGATTCGGCACTGCGTCGCTTTAACTGACAATTGCGCGGTCGTGCGACGTGGCTCCCAAACAAAATAGGCGTCCTTTTTTCCCCACAAATAGAGCTTTCTTTTGGTGGTATTTGATCACATCTGCGGTTTTTATTTTTTGAGCTATAAACAAGAATAAAGCGACAGTTTTGAAAAAAATGCTATTAGCCAGATTCAGAGAGAGTTACGCCGGCGTATCAGTAGATACGCCGTCGTAACTCTGAATCTGCGCAGTCGTAAATTTAAGTGTATTGTCAAATTGAGATACACTTAAATCTAGCTAAGATACGACCGCGGGTGCCGTCGTATCTTAGCTGTCTATTTAGGCCGGCCGCTAGGGGCGTGTACGCTGATTTACGCCTAGAATGCGTAAATCAGCGAGATACGCCTATTCGCGAACGTACGCCCGGCCGTCGCAGTAAAGATACGCTGTTTACGTAAGCCGTTTTCAGGCCTAAAGATATTCCACCAAAAAGATGGCGCAGCCAATGTTAAGTATGGATGTCGGAACTGCGTCGAATTTTTAAATGTTTACGTCGTTTGCGTAAGTCGTCTGTGAATGGGGCTGGGTGTAATTTACGTTCACGTCGAAACCAATAAGTCTTTGCGGCGTAATTTGGAGCATGCGCACTGGGATATGTCCACGGACGGCGCATGCGCTGTTCATTAAACGTCAATCACGTCGGGTCACGATTCATTAGCATAAAACACGCCCACCTCTTCACAATTTGAATTAGGCCGGCACATTTACGCTACGCCGCCGTAACTTAGGACGCACGTGCTTTGTGAATACAGCACTTGACTCTCTAACTTACAGCAGCGTAGCGTATATGAGATACGATACGCCTGCCTAACGTTAAGCCCATCTATGTGAATCCAGCTATATATTTTTTACTTTTTGCTATAATAAATATCCCCCAAAAATATATAAAAAAACTTTTTTTTCCCCCTCAGTTTAGGCCGATACGTATTCTTTTACCTATTTTTGGTATAAAAAAAAAAAATCTCGCTAATCGTTTATTGATTGGGTTGTGCAAAATTCATAGCGTTTACAAAATAGGGGATAATTTTATTGCATTTTTATTAATAATTTTTTTTTACTACTAATGGTGGCGATCAGCCATTTTTCTCGTGACCGCGACATTATGGCGGTCCCAAAAAAAGTGTCCGATCTGTCCGCCACAATCCCGCTAAAAATCTCTGATCACTGCCATTACTAGTAAAAAAATACAAATACCATTATACCACAGGAGAGTCAGGACGCTCTCTACGTTGCAGATAGAGAAATGAGCTGTGTGTTAGTGGGCGTCCTGACTCTCCTGTAGTCCAAGGGAGGGGGCGAGCACCACACTCCACACCAGGGAGAAAGCCTCGCATTACTGTGTGGAGTTACAGACAGAAGAACAGGAAGTGAGGATTTCTCAGAAGAAATAAGGACATTTAAAAGCAAAATGGAAGGATGAGGTAAGTGAAGGAGGACTGCACTAAGGTAAAGGCTGCATTCACACCTCGGCGTACAAAATCGCGGCGTTTTGTCCCGCGAATTGCGGCGACAAATAGCGGCATTTTGTACTGCGATTTGCAGCGTCAAAACGCCGCGATTGTGAATGCAGCCTTCACCCCCTCTATGGAGATGGTTCACATCTCCTATGCCGAACGCCGCCTGAAAAAAAGGTCCGGGACTTTTTTTCAGGCGTACGGCGTGAACCATCTCCATAGAGGTGCATGTTAAATCATCCCTCTGGCGTCTCGGGGCTTCAGCGGCGTCGCACTACAGGCGTATATACGCCTAGGTGTGAACGGGGGCTAAAGGAAGATATTTAAGGAAAAAAATAAAAAATTTACCTTTACAACCCCCTTTAAGCATTACGCATGCGCACATCACAGAGGGTATCTCTCAATGGCACAATTTAAACCTGTACAAACAGGTGGGGATGGTATCTCCAATCCAGAGATACCTCCTACGATATGCGGTTGCGCCATGGTCACGTCACTGCAGCTAATCGGCAAATCAGCAGGAGTGCGGCTCCGTCCTGCGCATGCACGGGCACTGATGGGGGGCACTTTCTCGACAGAACACCGGCTCAGACTTGTAGTTCCCTATCGGCCGGAGGGTCTGTGCTCGGATTTCTCTTTACCCTTCATCTGGTGTAGAGCAGGTGAAACTAATTAGAGAGAACATCATTTTTTTAATTAGTGGAGGAAATGCAATCTCCCAGGCACGGTCCCTCCCCCGCCCCGCACTCATACAGCGTTATTGATTTAAAAATAACGGGCTGTAATTTAACCGCTACCAGCTGCTCAGCCACCTTCTGTGAAATACAAACATCGGTCAATACTCATTGTAGAAATAATTTGAGACAAGAAAGGCTTATTCAACGCTGTCCTGTGTAATACCAGATCCTGGAAGGTACGAGCCGGCTGGTGTCCGCATTGTGTCTGTGACGGTTCTCACTGAGGGGGGAGGGGGGTGCAGTATACATACGGTATATCACTTTAACCAAACGGCCCCATACAGGTGCACAAAACGCTTCTCACCTGTGGTCACAATTGGGATTGTCTCTAATTTCACCTCGAAGATGTGCTCTGATGATATGGATGAGCCATCTTCCTAATACTAAGGCCCGGTTCACACTGAAGCGAGTTCATAACGAATGTGATGGGTCAAAAACATTCTAAATTCGCATGTCATCCATAAAGTCATTGTTTACAATGACGATCGTTCACATACATGCGTTGCGATTCCTCTACCGATACGATAAAAAAAGGTCTTGTGCGAGTGTAGCGCCCCCTTTACTTTCAAAGGGGCACTACGCTAAAGTTAGTGGGAGAATGAGAGAGATAAGTTGCTCTCATTCTTAACCACTTCCAGACCGCTGTACGTCTTTATACGGCCTAACTTTAAAGATAGATATCTCGGTAACGGCAGCAGCTGCTGCCACAACTGAGGTATCTATCTTTAGTGTCAGCGGTCCGGTACATGATAGCGGCGGATTCGCCGTCATCGGCGGCGGGAGAGGGCCCCTCCCGCCGCTTACCGGAGCCGTCGGTAGCGGCGGAGGAGATCGCGACCGTTCGGCAGCTGTGCGGGGTTGCGAGTGAAGGAAAAATCTCCTTCACCCGTCCCCATAGCTCTGCTGGGCGGAAGTGACGTCAAAACGTCAGTCCCGCCCAGCCTCTTAAAGAAACATTTTTTTTTTTTTGTCATTTGAAAAAATTACATTTTCAAATTTTTTTTTTTTTCATTTAAGCCTAAATATGAGATCTGAGGTCTTTTTGACCGCAGATCTCATATTTAAGAGGACCTGTCATGCCTTTTTCTATTACAAGGGATGTTTACATTCCTTGTAATAGGAATAAAAGTGATAATTTTATTTTTTATTTTTTTTCCAGTGTAAAAAATATTAAAATAAATAAGAAAAAAAAAAAATGTTTTAAAGCGCCCCGTCCCGACGAGCTCGTGCGCAGAAGCGAACGCATACGCGAGTAGCGCCCGCATATGAAAACGGTGTTCAAACGACACAAGTGAGGTATCGCCGCGATCGTTAGAGTGAGAGCAATAATTATAGCCCTAGACCTACTCTGTAACTCAAAAAATGCAACCTATAGAATTTTTTAAACGTCGCCTATCGAGATTTTTAAGGATAAAAGTTTGACGCCATGCCACGAGCGGGCGCAATTTGTAAGCGTGACATGTTGGGTACCATTTTACTCCGCGTAACATTATCTTTCACAATATATAAAAAAATTGGGCCAAATTTATTGTTGTCTTATTTTTTAATTCAAAAAAGTGTTTTTTTTCCAAAAAAAAGTGCGCTTGTAGGACCGCTGCGCAAATATGGTGTGACAAAAAGTATTGCAATGATCGCCATTTTATTCTCTAGGGTATTAGAAAAAAAAATATATAATGTTTGTGGGTTTTAAGTAATTTTCTAGCCAAAAAAAATGTTTTAGTCTTGTAAACACCAAATCTGAAAAACACCCAAAGTAGAGAAGTGGTTAATTGTGTTAAATGTGGCTGTCGCCAAATCTGGATTGTTCTGTGGGTCAGTCTGCGTTCCAGGGATGCAGTTCCATCTCTGGGCGGCAGGTGGCGCCAGAGAGGTCCAGGCGGAGCCGCATCTTTTCAGCAGCCAATTGGAAGAGTTTTCCCTCGCGGGGCATGCTGGGGAGTATTTCTGTGGCGGAGGCCGTTGTTCTGGGTTCTTCGCGGGTTCCAGGTGTGACACCCACCTTTAGGGTGTGCGCACACCGCGGGCCCCACCACTATGGCCTACCTGGCCTGGGGTCGCACGCTACGTGGAGTTCCTGACTCTGGGCCCTCCTGGCCTGGAGCAACTGATGCTACCAAGGGGCCCCAGTGACTTACTGGGTCCCCACTTCTACTGAGGAGATCCCAAGCTGTATGCTGTTCGATGGGGGATCGGCTTGAGGAGAACCCGGAGGCAGGTTATCCAAAAGGGCTTGAACGAACCATCGGGGATCTGGTGACCGGGACACTGACAGGTACATTTGCACTGTCAACCGGTGACCCTAGCACAATTTACTGGGAGGATTCGCTTTGCTGTTCAACTTGAAACTTGCACTAGGCCTGTGGCAGAGGCCCCAACATTTAACTAGAGCTAAGTCTGTGGCAGAGGCTTGTTCCTCCCAGTAACCTTAAGTGGCACTCCGGCTGCCAGGCCTGTGGCAGAGACCCTTCACCCACTCTGGTTGGAGTGGCGACGCATTGCTATAACCACAGAATAGCAGGATTGCTTTTCTCTATCCAAAGCCTGATACTGCGAAATTCCTTTATTTCATCAGCCTTTCCTGTCTACCTCCAGTTGATGTTGGTCGTATTTGGGCAAAGGAAATAAAGCATTCAGAAAACCTTATCTACGGATTGGACATTCGATTACTGCTCTACTCACTACCTTCACCCCTAGACATCACATGGAGGTAACTTAATACGCCGATCCCAAATCAACCAGGGGGTAGCGCTACACAAGTTTACAGCGTTGCGTTTTGCGAATTTAGTCTCCATAGACATCAATGTAAATCGTTCTGGAATCGCATTGATGGTTCACATATATACGAATTCCACCACACTACTCTCCACTAAAACCAGGAACTTAAAAGCAGAGTCCACCCAAAAAATATATATATTTTTTTTTAAAGCCAGCAGCTACAAATACGGCAGCTGCTGACTTTTAATAAATGGACACTTACCTGTCCAGCGCGCCCGCGATGTCAGCAGCCGAGGCCAAGCAATCGCTCGTCTCTTGGCTGCCCCCGCCGCCATCCTCTGTGAGGGTATCAGGAAGTGAGTCTATGCCCGGAAGTGGGTGCAAATACCTGTATCTGCACCCCCCTGAAAAGGTGCCAAACGTGACACCGGAGGTGGGGGGGGTTCCAAAAAGCGGAAGTTCCATTTTTGGAAAAACGGAACAAATTCACAGCGCAGCAGTGTGAACCGAGCCTAAAAGGTGAATCACCCAATGTTTATGCCAGTGACAATTCTGACATTTCTCTCCTACATGTAAAAATCATTGTTTTCTTTCTAGAAAATTACTCAGAACCCCCAAACATTATATATATATATATATATATATATATATATATATTTTTTGTGGAAATGGTGGTCTTTGCAGCTTTTTATCTCGCACGGTACGTTAGCAGAATTTTTTTTACATGATGTGAAAGATGTTACGCTGTTTACATATGCGTGCGTGACCTACATATACATTTGCTTCTGCGGGCACGCGTGCGCTTAAAGCGGTTGTATACTCGCTGAACTTTTTTTTTTAATCATGTAAGGCAAAAGGCATAATGAGCTAATAAGCTAATACTTACCTTAGAACGAGGCGTCCTTAACTCACCCGGTCCACGCCGAGGTAGCTGACATTTTGCCTCGGAGTGTCTTCCGGGTATCGCGGCTCCAGCGGTGTGAGTGGCTGGAGCCGCAATGTCGTCACTCGTGCACGTGAGAGACTTCTTTCCGGCAAGGTCCGGCGTCTGCCGGGCCTTCGGCCGTGACTCCCCTGTGCGCATGCGCCAATGCAGTCAGCGGCTCATTGCAAGGGGAATATCTCCTAAACCGTAAAGGTTTAGATTTTTATACCTACAGGTAGGCCTTATTATAGGTTTACCTGTAGGTAAAAGTTACAAAAATCAATATACAACCACTTGACATCCTTGATGAAAACCTGCTCCAGAGCGCTCTGGACCTCGGACTGAGGAGAAGGTTCATCTTCCAACAGGAGAACGACCCTAAGCACACCGCCAAGATAACAAAGGAGTGGCTACGGGACAACGCTGTGAATGTCCTTGAGTGGCCCCAACCAGAGACCGGACTTGAGATCTGATAATGGCTGTACACCGACCCTCCCCATCCAACCTGATGGAGCATGAGAGGTCCTGCAAAGAAGAATGGGAGAAACTGCCCATAAATAGGTGTGCCAAG
Source organism: Rana temporaria (assembly GCF_905171775.1). Lineage (NCBI taxonomy): Eukaryota > Metazoa > Chordata > Amphibia > Anura > Ranidae > Rana > Rana temporaria. The sequence goes on along the minus strand of NC_053495.1, from coordinate 202,101,814 downwards.
CTTGTAGCATCATACTCAGAATGATGATGATGATGATTTTAGGACAGAACACGGCTGGAAATTCAAAGATAGGAGGCACAATGCTTAAAAAAAAAAAAAAAAAACACAGTAAAAAATATAAATAAATACATTTTATTTTTACCACTGTTGAAAACAGTATTGGATAATAAAGGTTGTAGGATATTGAAAAATATAAATAAGTGAGCCCCTAGCCAAGTGTCAGCTTTCCTCATCAGAGGATGAATAACAGTCTAACCCTAAAATCCCCTTGCTTCTCCCACTGGTATGCGGGTCTCCTCCCGCCAACTCCTCCACGTTGTTTGCAGAGTTAATGGCGCTTTGCTGCGGTGAGCCCGACAGGAAAATATCTTTGAGCTTCTTCGCCGTCTCCCCTCCGCCAGTGTTATAAGTCGATCTCCCCCAGATGTCTCTCGGCTGAGATTTGGCGTTGTTGAAGACAAGAGGTGCATCCTGGACTTCCGGATCGATACAGGCCGGAGCAGGAGGAGGAGGCGGCAGCGGAAATTTATGGAGCCTTTCCTGTGGTTCTTCCTCCTCCGAGTCACTTCTGTGTTCCTCCTTCACTTTCTTTGAGAGAACAGGCGTGTGCAGCAAATTTCCTCTATTGGTTTCATCTTAAAAATATAATAAATATTTGAGTCAGCCATTATTTATTTTGTGAGATGATCCAACAATGCCACCAAACCTATACTGTCCCTCCTCCCTTAATACCTCCTATACTGCCTCTACTACCATCTATACACCCCGATACCACCCCCCCCCCCTGCTCATTATACCCCAATGTAAACCCCCCCCGCGCTCATTATACCCCTGTACTGTCCGCTCATTATAACCCAGTACCACCTCCTCCACTCATTATAACCCCATACCTTCCCCTCCACTCATTATACCCCCTTCCCGTCCACTCATTATACCCCCGTCCCGTCCACTCATTATACCCCCGTCCCGTCCACTCATTATACCCCCGTCCCGTCCCCTCCACTCATTATACCCCCGGTCCGTCCCCTCTCCTCCACTCATTACACCCCCGTCCAGTCCCCTCTACTCATTATACCCCCGTTCCCTCCACTCCACTCATTAATCCCCCCGTCCCCTCCCCTCATTATACCCCCGTCCCGTCCCCTCCCCTCATTATAATCCCGTCCCGTCCCCTCCCCTCATTATACCCCCATCCCGTCCCCTCCCCTCATTATACCCCCGTCCCGTCCCCTCCCCTCATTTTACCCCATCCTGTCCCCTCATTATACCCCCGTCCCCTCCACTCCACTCAGTATACCCCCGTCCCCTCCACTCCACTCATTATACCCCCTTCCCCTCCACTCATTATGCCCCCGTCCCCTCCACTCATTATGCCCCCGTCCCCTCCACTCCACTCATTATACCCCCGTCCCCTCCACTCCACTCATTATACCCCCGTCCCCTCCACTCCACTCATTATACCCCCGTCCCCTCCACTCATTATACCCCCGTCCCCTCCACTCCACTCCACTCCACTCATTATACCCCCGTCCCCTCCACTCCACTCATTATACCCCCGTCCCCTCCACTCCACTCCACTCATTATACCCCTGTCCCCTCCACTCCACTCATTATACCCCCGTCCCCTCCACTCCACATACCCCCGTCCCCTCCACTCATTATACCCCCGTCCCCTCCACTCATTATACCCCCGTCCAGTCCCCTCCACTCATTATACCCCGTCCCCTCCACTCCACTCATTATACCCCCGTCCAGTCCTCTCCACATATTATACCCCCGTCCCCTCCACTCATTATACCCCCGTCCCCTCATTATACCCCCGTCCAGTCCCCTCCACTCATTATACCCCGTCCCCTCCACTCCACTCATTATACCCCCGTCCAGTCCTCTCCACTCATTATACCCCCGTCCCATCCCCTCCACTCATTATACCCCTGTCCCGTACACTCCACTCATACCCCTGTTCTGTCCCCTCTCAGTTATATGATGATGCTGTACTGCACTGGAGACAGTATGTTAGAAAATATATATATATTTTTTTTATTTCTTAATTTTGCAAAAAATGTAAACTATCCATGCCTCTTACTAAATACCTTGGACTTTCTACCTTTCCATAAAGGGAAAACAGAGAACCCCAAGGGATAGTGCGGGCAGCAAGCCAAAACAGGATACCGTGAAAGAGTACGGCTTCCTGCCCGCACTATCCCTTGGGGTTCTCTCTGTTTTCTCAAATTAGTTTCGGACGTGGCAGCAAGTCTCAGGACCAACCGAAGCTCAATCTAGTTTCTCTTCCATAATTTTCTTATACCTTTCCAAAAAGGGGTCATTTGGGGGGATATTTGTACTGTCCTGACAAAAAAAAATTAGATAGGCCGTCAGCACATCAGGATTGATCAATTTTTCAGATATATAAAACATACAGCCGTGGCCAAAAGTTTTGAGAATGACACAAAGTAGGGTTGCGCCGATACTAGGCATTTTCATGAGTATCGGTACTCGCGAAAACACTCCAATAGCATAAAATAAAGAACCCCAGTGATAATTAAATATCACCAAAAGAAAGCTCTACTTCTGTGAACAAAATTATAAAAATTTCATATGGGTACAGTGACCGCACAATTGTCAAAGTGCAACAGCGCGGAGAGCAGAAGATTGGCCTGGGCAGGAAGGGGGTGAAAGTGCCCGGTATTGAAGCGGTTAATTAGCTCCACTTTTACACTTGGCGCATTCCATGCGACGCAATGTAAAGTGGTGCATTTAAATGCGACACAATGTAAACGTTACACATTTTAGAACTACCTGAATTCAGTGTACAAGTCGCTGTCATAACCGAATGAATTGGCGTAATACATTAATAAAAAGGGACGCATGCCAGAAAAGTGGCGCAGCAGCTTTACTGAATCCCCCCCATTGTGTCCACATGCACCCCCCCCCCCCCCCATTACCTACATACCTGTGTCTACCCATGACGGCACTTTGCCATCCGCAGTCCTTTTCCTGGTGTACCCTCGAGGTTTCCACGGGTGTTCCTTGCAGGTCGGGTCTAATTTGCGCAATTTCCACAGGTAACTCTGATATTCTTTCTTTAGGGCCTCAATCTTTACCTCAAATTCTCCAATCTTCCTTTCCGAATAGTGACTCAGCTGAGATTGCTGTAAATGGATGGGAGAGTTGGTAAAAAAATGGCCTAAGCAGTGAAATGAAAACACATTTATTATCATTATCATGATCATTACAGGTAAAAAACAGAATTACCCCTTTCCACTTTAAAAAAATAAAGTTAGGTACCTGGTAACTCCTTTTCTAGGAAGTCTTCCAGGGCAGCATCTGAGAAGTAGAAGGAGCCTAACAAACATGGTATCCATCCAGTGACTGGTCACATGACCAATGTTGAGAGGAAATGACACCAACGGCGCACTAGACCACCCACTGACACGGACGACGTGGCACCACTACTCCCACTGACACCGCCAACGGGGCACTACTCCTCCCACTGACAACGCTGACGGGGCACCACTCCTCCCACTGACACCGCCAACGGGGCACTACTCCTCCCACTGACAACGGTCACTACTCCTCCCACCGGCAACGGGTCACTACTCACCCCACCAGCAACGGGTCACTACTCACCCCACCGGCAACGGGTCACTAGACCACCCACCGGCACTGGCAACGGGGCACTGACACCAACAACGGGGCACTAGTCCCCCCATCGACACCAGCGGCGGGGCACTAGTCCATCCAATGACTGACCACGTGACCAATTTTGTGAGCAAATGACACCAACGGGGCACTAGTCCTCCCACTGACACAGACGGGACAGCGACACCAACGACGGGGCACTAGTCCTCCCACTGACGGGGCACTAGTCCTCCCACTGACGGGGCACTAGTCCTCCCACTGACACAGACGGGACAGCGACACCAACGACGGGGCACTAGTCCTCCCACTAACGGGGCACTAGTCCTCCCACTGACGGGGCACTAGTCCTCCCACCGACACCAACGACGGGGCACTAGTCCTCCCACCGACACCAACGACGGGGCACTAGTCCTCCCACCGACGGGGCACTAGTCCTCCCACCGACGGGGCACTAGTCCTCCCACCGACGGGGCACTAGTCCTCCCACCGACGGGGCACTAGTCCTCCCACCGACGGGGCACTAGTCCTCCCACCGACAGGGCACTAGTCCTCCCACCGACAGGGCACTAGTCCTCCCACCGACACCAATGATGAGTTACTGTTTCTCCTCATCCTAACCACAGGCACTACGCAAATGAACACCAGATAATGCATTGTGTACTCTCACTGATGCCTGGCCCGAGACATTTTTTGTAGCTTCTGACTTTTAAGAAAAAAAAAAAAAAAAACACAACATTGACTGGAGCTTCTCTTTAATATAACAATACATAACATTTTTCAAAGATAATAAATACAATGGACTTTTAACCCATTCGCCACAAAGTGGGCAATTTAGCAATAGATTGGTTTTGTCAGGATTGGTTAATTGATGCAATTCCTTGTCTTACCAGTAGGTGTCAGCACTACTCAGAATTTTATAAGAGGATGGAAAGTTATTCTTGGGGGGACAGTGAAGAAGAAATATTATAAATGTGAATGAAGAGCGCAGGAATAATTGTCACACCCGTGTAATATCTACTGCACAACATTCACTCTTCATTGCCCGTGTAACACGCCCTTCTATCTATGGCCAGCTTTATGCCACCGGTAGGCAAAACTTTTATTCTTTCCATTTTGGATAGAGTAAGGGAGAGTTAGAACCCCCTCTCAGCTCCCCTCCCCCCCATCTGTGTCCCACTGGGGAGATCTCCCTTCACTTCCTGTCCCATAGCCAAAACAGGAAGTGAGAGGAAATCCCTCCAAAGTGAGGTTGTTACCAGAACTACGGTGTCCCCATTGGAAGATTCCTCCTCTATTCCTATTGTGGTGACAACCCAAAAAATCGAATTTTCCAGCCCCGTCTCACCTCTAAATAATATTCCATCTCATTTTTGATGCTGGGGATCCATTTCTTCACACCTGTGGCTGTGTGCAGCGCCCCCTGCAGGAAACAAGGAGGGGAGACTAGTAAGAGAGGACGGAGGCAAAAGTCATTTATAGGACAGCTCTGGTCCGGGGCTCACCAGCTTGGGGCGATTACTGTCGATGTCCCTCACACGTCCCTCTAAGGGAGAAAACAAAAAGTGGAGGTTAGCCAATCAAAATCTGACATTTCAGGTGTGGGAGGAGCCTGCCGATCTCTACTGAACCCCAACACTGACATCCCACCAATGGGATTCTCTGTACCGTCCCCTCTTCTCATTATACCCCCCCCCCTCCTCTCATTATACCCCCCTGTACTCCCCCCCTCCTCCTCATTATACCCCCCCTGTACTCCCCCCCTCCTCTCATTATACCCCCCCATGTACTCCCCCCTCCTCTCATTATACCCCCCCTGTACTCCCCCCCTCCTCTCATTATACCCCCTCCTCCTCATTATACCCCCCCTGTACTCCCCCCCTCCTCCTCATTATACCCCCCCTGTACTCCCCCCCTCCTCTCATTATACCCCCCCATGTACTCCCCCCTCCTCTCATTATACCCCCCATGTACTCCCCCCTCCTCTCATTATACCCCCCCATGTACTCCCCCCTCCTCTCATTATACCCCCCCTGTACTCCCCCCTCCTCTCATTATACTCCCCCCCTCCTCTCATTATACTCCCCCCCCCTGAACTCCCTCCGTCCTCTCATTATAACCCCCCTGTACTCCCCCCTCCTCTCATTAAACCCCCCCTGTACTCTGTCCCTCCTCTCATTATACCCCCCCCTGTACTCTGTCCCTCCTCTCATTATACCCCCCCTGTACTCTGTCCCTCCTCTCATTAAACCCCCCCTGTACTCTGTCCCTCCTCTCATTATACCCCCCTGTACTCTGTCCCTCCTCTCATTATACCCCCCCTGTACTCTGTCCCTCCTCTCATTATACCCCCCCTGTACTCTGTCCCTCCTCTCATTATACCCCCCTGTACTCTGTCCCTCCTCTCATTATACCCCCCCTGTACTCTGTCCCTCCTCTCATTATACCCCCCCTGTACTCCCTCCTCTCATTATACCCCCCCTGTACTCCCTCCTCTCATTATACCCCCCTGTACTCCCTCCCTCCTCTCATTATACCCCCCCTGTACTCCCTCCCTCCTCTCATTATACCCCCCCTGTACTCCCTCCCTCCTCATTATACCCCCCTGTACTCCCTCCCTCCTCATTATACCCCCCCTGTACTCCCCCCTCCTCTCATTATACCCCCTGTACTCCCTCCCTCCTCTCATTATACCCCCCCTGTACTCCCTCCCTCCTCTCATTATACCCCCCCTGTACTCCCTCCCTCCTCATTATACCCCCCTGTACTCCCTCCCTCCTCATTATACCCCCCCTGTACTCCCTCCCTCCTCTCATTATACCCCCCTCCTCTCATTATACCCCCTCTCCCTGTACTCTCCTCTCACCTTCCCTCTCTCTCTGTAGCCACACTCGGTTGAGTCTCCCCAGCTGCTTCTCCTCATTCCTGGCCATGTTTACTTCCTGGTCCCGGGAGATGACGTCACTACCACGTGCCCCCGGTAGGCGGAACTCGCCAACCTGGAACCCCTCCACCAATCAGAACGCCGCCTCGGGGGGCGGAGCTGTATATATTCAGCGTTCGGCTCCCACCTATCACATGATCGGATCGGCCCGTCAGGCTCTGTGCCGCTCTGAGCGGGACCTGCTTTGCCTGATGGAGGAACTACAAGTCCCAGCATGCCCCCCCATTCGCCAAAATATGTAACCTTCTCCGAGTAATGGGGTTTTTGAGCTTGCCCCCAGGGGCTGGGGGATAATAGCCCCCATATGATGGGGTTCCTGTCTGACAATTGGCCCCCGGGGGGTGGGATCAGTAACCCCCACCCCCCCCCCCCCATGTGATGGGTTCTGGCCCCGTTATTGGCCCCCATGCTGAAGGCTAGGGTCAATAACCCCCCCCCCCCCCTTCCCCCAGTGTGATGGGGCTCCTGATTGGCCCCCGGGGTCAACGACCTTCTCACCTTGTGTGACAGGGTTCCGGCCCATTGATTGGACCAGGATAATAACCCTCGCCCCCATGTGACAAGGTTCTGGCTGGTTGATTGCCCCCAGGGGCCAGGGTAAAAAATCCTCCCCTCCTTCCCCCCTATGTAATAAGGTTCTGGCCCAAAAATTGCCCCCCCCCCCCCAGGGTTTGGGTTCAATAACCTTCTCCAATGTGATGGGATACCGTCCTGGCAATTGACCCCCAGTGGTTGGGGTTAATATCCATCCCCCCCTCCCCCATTTAATTGGGTTCCTGACCCCAGGGCCAATAACGTCTCCCCCCTTTCCCAAAAAAGATGTACATCACGGGGGTCCCCTTAGTCTGCCTGTAAAGTGGTGCATCTGTAGCATGCTGCAGCAAAACTTATGTTTTTTTAAGGAAAAATAAAAACGAGTCAAATCGCATTCATGACTCGCGGTTGCAATTGTTAGCATACCGTCGGGTCTAATGCGGATTTTAAGGGGAACCCCACGCCAATTTTTTATTTTTTTAACCGCTTAACGACCGCCGCATGTACATATACGTCAGCAAAATGGCACGGGCAGGCAGAACGACGTGCCCGCACGTCGCTGCCTTGCCTCGGGTCGGGGGTCCGATCGGGACCCCCCCCCCCCCCCGGTACATGCGGCGGTCGGTAAGCCTCAGGAAGCGATCCGGGACGAGGGCGCGGCTATTCGTTTCTAGCCGCCCCCTCGCGATCGCTCCCCGGAGCTGGAGAACGGGGAGAGCTGTATGTAAACACGGCTTCCCCGTGCTTCACTGTGGCGGCGTATCGATCGAGTGATCCTTTTTATAGGGAGACTCGATCGATGACGTCAGACCTACAGCCACACCCCCCTACAGTTGTAAACACACACTAGGTGAACCCTAACTCCTACAGCGCTGATCGCCGCCATTAGTAGTAAAAAAATAAAATAAAAATGCAATAAAACTATCCCCTATTTTGTAAACGCTATAAATTTTGCGCAAACCAACCGATAAACGCTTATTGTGATTTTTTTTACCAAAAATAGGTAGAAGAATACGTATCGGCCTAAACTGAGGAAAAAAAGTTTTTTTATATGTTTTTGGGGGATATTTATTATAGCAAAAAGTAAAAAATATTGTTTTTTTTCAAAATTGTCGCTCTATTTTTGTTTATAGCGCAAAAAATAAAAACCGCAGAGGTGATCAAATACCACCAAAAGAAAGCTCTATTTGTGGGGAAAAAAGGACGCCAATTTTGTTTGGGAACCACGTCGCACGACCGCGCAATTGTCTGTTAAAGCGACGCAGTGCCGAATCGCAAAACCTGGCCTGGGCATTTAGCTGCTTAAAGGTCCGGGGCTTAAGTGGTTAAACGGCGTGGGGTCCGTGAAAGACCCTTGTCCAAGCATGCAGCCTGTCAGGTCAGAAAAAGGGGGGGGCGAGCAAGTTCCCACCCCCCTGAACCATATCAGGCCACGTGCCCGCAACATGGGGGGGGGTGCTTTGGGGCGGGGGGAGCGCTACCCTACACCCAAAGCACCTTGTTCCCATGTTATTGGGGACAAGGGTCTCTTCCCCACAACCCTGGGTGGTGGTCGTGCGGGTATACGGGCAGGGGGCTTATCAGAATCTGTAAGCGCCCTTTAAAATGTGGGTCCCCCATAAAGAGGACCTGTCACACCGTTTCCTATCACAAGGGATGTTTACATTCCTTGTAATAGGAACAAAAGTGATTAACATTTTTTATTTTAAATGGGAAAGTGTAAAAAAATGTAATATTTTAATAAAAAAAGCGCCACCGTCCCAGCGCACTCAGAGGCAGAAGCGCATAGGTAGATCGCACCCGCATATGTAAACAACGTTCAAATCACACATGTGAGGTATCGCCGCGAACGTTAACGCGAGAGCAATAATTCTAGCCCTAGACCTCCTCTGTAACTCTAAACATGTAACCTGTAAAAGATTTTAAAGCATCTCCTATGGAGATTTTTAAGTACTGAAGTTTGGCGCCATTCCACAAGTATTGGTATGATTGGGAAGAATTGTGCCCCATCGTTGGTATCCTTGGGAGGAATTGTGCCCCATCATTGGGAGGAATTGTGCCCCATCGTTGGTATCCTTGGGAGGAATTGTGCCCCATCATTGGGAGGAATTGTGCCCCATCTTGGTGTCAGTTTCCAGAATCGTATCTCTCATTAGTGGGAGGAATATTGCCCCAAGGGCCGGATAAAGGGCAGCAAAGGGCCGCAGTTTGGAGACCTCTGGGATAGACTATCAGTCCTACTGATACGTTTTGGGGAACAACTCCTGGAATCCGGTGTCTCTTGCCCCTAGTGAACTGTCACTGTCTGGATTAGCAGTGTGCCATGGGCCTTATGCCGCGTACACACGGCCGTTTTTCGGGTTGTAAAAAATTACGTATTTTTTTTTTTTAATGTCATTAAAAACTATGGTGTGTGTGCGTCAGAGCATTTTTTACCATGTAAAAAATGGCAAATAAAAAATGCGTTTTTAAGGTTGTAAAAAACGGTCGTGTGTGGGCTTTAACGACGTGAAAAACCCGCGCATGCTCAGAAGCAAGTTACGAGACGGGAGCGCTCGTTCTGGTAAAACTAGCGTTCGTAATGGAGTAAGCACATTCATCACGCTGTAACAGACAGAAAAGCGCGAATCGTCTTTTACTAACGCAAAATCAGCAAAAGCAGCCCCAAGGGCGGCGCCATCCGAATGGAACTTCCCCTTTATAGCGCCGTCACACGTGTTGTACGTCACCGCGCTTTCCTAGAGCGTTTTTTTTTTCACGATCGTGTGTAGGCAAGGCCATTTTATTGATCGGGTTGAAAAAATTGTCGTTTTTTTCTAGACCATTAAAAACTTAATTTTTTACAACCCGAAAAACGGTCGTGTGTACGCGGGCGGCATGAGTGTTGTGCATTTCCGAGAGCTTTGCCAAAAAGATCCATGAAGAAGAGTCATAAACTCACAATTTGAACTCCTCACTGTATTCCGATCACTGCGCACATCCGATGGTTTTATAGAGCCCCGTATACACAAAGGAGCCCAGCCAATCGTCACCTGAGGCCAGGCTGGTATTTGGAAAGCATTTGGGTCGTTGCCAGAGAATCGTATCATTGGACGCGGTTTGTAGCCTCGGGATTCTCACCTGTATTGATCCAGCAGATAATCCCAATAAAAACACTAAACTATGTACACAGCAACGCTCGGGTTACCTACAGTATACATTCCGTAAAGAGAACCTGTCACCTATAAACAGATTGGGCCGGATTCAGAGAGAATTTACGCCGGCGTATCTATTGATACACCGCGTAAATTCAAATCTGCGCCGGCATACCTTCTTTCTGTATTCGGAAAGCAAGATACGCTGAAATTAGGCTAAGATCGTACGTCTCTTACGCCGTCGTAACTTAGGCTGCATATATTCGCTGGCCGCTAGGTGGCGCTTCCATATATTTCCGCAAGGAATATGCAAATTAGGTACAGTAGTTACGCCGATTCAGAAACGTACGTCCGCCCGGCGCATTTTTTTACGTCGTTTGCGTTCGGCTTTTTTCGGCGTATAGTTACCCCTGCTATATGAGGCGTATCCTAAGTTAAGTATGGCCGTCGTTCCCGCGTCCAGTTTTGAAAATTTTACGTCGTTTGTGTAAGTCGTTCGCGAATAGGGCTGTACGTGAGTTCACGTCGAAAGCAATGACGATTTGCTGCGGAATTTCATAAAAAACTTCAAATGCGTGGGGTCAGAGTTAATATACATAAAACACGCCCACATCATCCACGTTTGAATTAGGCGGACTTACGCCGACACACATACGTTACGCCGCCGTAACTAAGGGCGCAAGTTGTTTCTGAATACGGAACTTGCGCCCTAAATTATGGCGGCGTACCGTATCTGAGATACGTTACGCCGGGCGGATAGATACACCATGGTATCTGAATCCAGCCCAATATGTTTTATTTATTTTTTAAACAAAATAATACAAATTAGATTTTAAATATATATTTGTATGATCATTTAAAATAGTTTATTGATATTATTAAATTTTTCTCTGTATTCCAAAGGCTTTTTTTTCTTTTTCTTTTTTTTTTAACGTGTGACCAGCAGCAGAGGACTAGAAGCTTCTCCTGCTTATGTTTCCCTGGCTGGGAGAGAGCCGGGTCATGTGACCGCTGGATATCGATTAGAAAAAAGGTACTTAGGCCCAGATTCTTGTAGAATGGCGTAAAACTGCGGCGGCATAACGTATGTCATTTACAGTACGCCGCGGCAAGTTTTACAGGCAAGTGCTTTATTCACAAAGAACTTGCCTGTAAAGTTGCGGTGGCGTATCGTAAATCCCCCGGCGCAAGCCCGCCTAATTCAAATGAGCGGGGTAGGGGGCGTGGATCATTTAAATTAGGCGCGTTCCCGCGCCAAACGTACTGTGCATGCGCCGTCCCTAAAATTTCCCGACGTGCATTGCGCTAAATGACGTCGTAAGGACGTCATTGGTTTTGACGTGAACGTAAATGGTGTCCAGCCCCATTCACAGACGACTTACACAAACAACGTAAATTTTTTAATTTCGACGCAGGAACGACGGCCATACTTAACATTGGTTGACCCTCATATAGCAGGGGCAACTTTACGCGTCACAAATCTAAAGTAAACGTCGTATCCTCACTGCGTCAACCGCGCGTACGTTCGGGAATTTGCGTATTTTGCTAATTTACATACACGACGGGGAAAACGACGGAGGCGACACCTAGCGGCGAAAAAAAAAATTGCATTTAAGATCCGACAGTGTAAGAGCTTTACGCCTGTCGGATCTAATGGTTATCTATGCGTAACTGATTCGCATAGATACGACAGCCCAGATTAGGATTTACGACGGCGCACATTGCGTTGCCCTTTCGGAATCTGGGCCTCAGATTATTATTAATTTTTTATTAAAATAATTACAGAAATAGAAGGGACAATGTAAATCACTTTAATCCTGCAAACTCCGGCACACAATGCGCATATTACACATAAACCCGCAGAGACCGGCGCCCAGCACTCCTGTTTTCTGTTACCACGCAACATTTATTTACAAAAACAAAAAATATATATAAAAAGAAAAAAAAATGGAATTTCTGTGCTGACAATTTCAATTTATTTTTTATAACTTTTGGATCTTTTTTTTATTTTATGAACTCCATTTCTTGTCTGCATTCAATTATGACATTTCATTACCTAATGTCAGGCTGTAGCTGTAAAAATATATTTTATTACTTCTAGAAAAATAAACAGTGGATGGAAATCTGCAGGAGGCCGTGTGGGATATTTTTTTTATTTTCATTTTTAATGGGAATTTAGTTATAAACTTATTTGGACCATCACAGCATTCTATAAATATATCATAATGGCTTCTTCCCATCGCCGCAACACAGGCTGGGGGGACTAAACACCCAGCTGCTGAAGATATTTGCACCTATGGGGGGTCTGAGGTTCTGTGCTGGGGGGGGACATGCCGAATTGCATCCCCCCCAAGATGTATGAGCATTATGTGCAGGACTTAGGGTGGTGGGGGCCCCTGGGCTTGAGTGCTGATTGAGGGGCCCCCTGGGGGGGGGGGGGGTGCCGCCGAGATCGAAGCAGATCAAAGTTGTTGACCAGGGGGGGTCGCCGGTCATAGTTGTTGAGCAGCGGCATGGCTCTTCCTGCTTCCTCCTCCGCGGGGCCCATGGGCTTGAGCCCAGTCAAGCCCAATGGTAAGTCCGGCCCTGATTATGTGTCAGTAAAAATCCCCTCCCCCCCCCCCCCAACAAAAATTGAGCGCTAATTTGCATGCTGCTTAGTGCTTAGCTCAAAGCTTCTCATTCCACATATGCTCCCAACCCCCCCTCAAAAAAATAAAAATAAAATCCCCCTTCCTAGCACAAATCCTATAGATTTTACTGCACACTAGCAGCTCGCAGTGTGCAAGACTGAAGGGGTCTACTCCGCTCCGATGTGTACTTTGCTCCGGGGTCTACTCTGCTCCGTGGTCTACTCTGCTCCGGGGTCTACTCCGCTCCGGTGTGTACTCTGCCTCTGGGTCTACTCTGCTCCGGGGTCTACTTTGCTCCGGGGTCTACTCTGCTCCGGTGTGTACTCTGCTCCGGTGTGTACTCTGCTCCGGGGTCTACTCTGCTCCGGGGTCTACTCTGCTCCGGGGTCTATTCTGCTCCGGTGTGTACTCTGCTCCGGTGTGTACTCTGCCTCGGGGTCTACTCTGCTCCGGGGTCTACTCTGCTCCGGTGTGTACTCTGCTCCGGGGTCTACTCTGCTCCGATGTGTACTCTGCCTCGGGGTCTACTCTGCCTCGGGGTCTACTCTGCTCCGGTGTGTACTCTGCTCCGGGGTCTACTCTGCTCCGGGGTCTACTCTGCTCCGGGGTCTACTCTGCTCCGGTGTGTACTCTGCTCCGGGGTCTACTCTGCTCCGGGGTCTACTCTGCTCCGGGGTCTACTCTGCTCCGGTGTGTACTCTGCTCCGGTGTGTACTCCGCTCCGGTGTGTACTCCGCTCCGGTGTGTACTCTGCTTCGGGGTCTACTCTGCTCCAGTGTGTACTCTGCTCCGGTGTGTACTCTGCTCCGGTGTGTATTCTGCTCCGGTGTGTATTCTGCTCCGGTGTGTATTCTGCTCCGGTGTGTACTCTGCTCCGGTGTGTACTCTGCTCCGGTGTGCACTCTGCTCCGGGGTCCGCTCGCTCTGCGCTCCTTGTATCCATTTTATGGAAATCCTGATTCCCTGTCCAGCAGATGCGCTCAGACAGGCCCAGCTCTGTGTGTGAGTGTCTGGTCTGCGGCCAACATCTGCACGGCTCTGTTTTCTGGTGACATCTATACTTTCCTTTGTGTGTTTCCCGCTGGAAAAATCGATCCCCCCCGAAAAAGAAAAAGTGACATCACCGCGAGGCCGCGTTCTGGAATTGTTGTTGGACGAGGACACAGCGGCTTTGTCTGGGACCGGTTAATGGTTCCTTTCTCAGGGAAAGTTCAGGCGGCCTGTCCCTCGGCCAATGTGGACGTTGGCTCGCAGGGAGAGATCGCTCTCTTTATTGTACGGGGCGCAAAGTGCAACAAACTCGTGTAACCCCCAGGAGGCCCTCCGACCAACGCATCCAATCCCATGATGTCACAGTTTTCTTTGCTTTTCTTTTTTTTAAAGCATGATTTTTTTTTCTCCAGCCTTTTACATAGTTCCATAGTAGAGACAGGCTTGGCTGCTGATCTGTCCCCTCCCAAAGACCAGCAGACCTGCTGGTACATGTAGTTCCTATAGCTGTCTCTTGTAAGGTTCTCCTGGAACCCATTATCCTACAAGCAGGACCACCATTGGGAGTTATGGGGCCCCTTTCACAGCTTCAGGCATGGGCCCCCTGGAGTAGAGAACCGGGGGGGGGGGTGCTGCCGCCTCAAATTGGGAAGTGGGGGTGCCGCCGCTAATTGAGAACATTTTGAAGCGGGGGGGGATGCCACAAATTGGGGGGGGGGGTTGCCCTGGGGAACTCTGGGCCACTTACAAAAAGTAAAAAATATATTAAAAAAAGGGGGGGTAGCCATCCGGGGCCCTGGGGACCTCCGGGCCCTTTAATAAAAAGAAAAAAAAAAGAAATAAGAAAATATACAAAAAACATGTAAAACATTTTTTTTATAAAAAAAAAAGGGAGGGGTTGCCATCCGGGTCCCTGGGGACCTCTGGGCCCTTTAATAAAAACAAAAAAATAAAACAAAAACAATGTATATCATTTTTTTTTTATAAAAATAAGATAAAAAAGGGGGGTTGCCATCCAGGACCCTGGGGACCTCTGGGCCCTTTAATAAATAGAAAATATACATATATATATATATACACAGGGTATGTGCAGGGTATTGCAGAGTATTGGGGGTATTGCAGAGTAGTGCAGGGTATTGCAGAGTATTGCGGGGTATTGCAGAGTATTGCGGGGTATTGCAGAGTATTGCGGGGTATTGGCAGGGTATTGCAGGGTATTGCAGAGTATTGCAGGGTATTGCAGAGTATTGCAGAGTATTGTGGGGTATTGGCAGGGTATTGCAGAGTATTAGCCCCTCTCGCCGCCTGTAAGAACGATCAAGCAGCGAAACAGACGCTATGATCATTCTTACGGTGCACAGAATCGCCGGCTCTAAAAGACGATATCTGAATGACGCCTGTAGCTGCCCCCATCATTCAGATATCCCCCCCCACTGAAAGTCCAGAACGCCCGTCTGGTACGAAGTGGTTAATTCTATCAACTATGTGTATACTTTTTCTTGAGAGTAGGTGCGTAAATTGGGGCAGGCTGGTAGGGGCCCCACTGCATTACTTTGCCCAGGGGGCCCATGATGCTATTAAGACGGCCCTGCTGGCGTTCAAGACTTGGTTCTGCACCTGCTGTTGATTGAATTAGATTCACGTCAAGCCCAACCAAGCCGAGCGCCGTCTCCATTTCCATTCAAGTTGAGTTCATTCTTCTAGGCATTGCCTGAGCTACAGCCAATGTTCCTAGCGTTGGGTCCCCCCATGTCTCCCCCCGTGTCTTCCCCCCTGTGTCTCCCCCGTGTCTCCCCCAATGTCTTCCCCCTGTGTCTTCCCCCCGGGGGCTCCCCCCGTGTCTCCCCCGTGTCTTCCCCCGTGTCTCCCCCCGTGTCTTCCCCCCCGTGTCTCCCCCCGTGTCTTCCCTCGTGTTTCCCCCCCCCCCCCGTGTCTCCCCCGTGTCTTCCCCCCCGTGTCTCCCCCCGTGTCTTCCCCCCGTGTCTTCCCCCCGTGTCTCCCCCCGTGTCTTCCCCCCGTGTCTCCCCCCCGGGGGCTCCCCCGTGTCTTCCCCCCGTGTCTTCCCCCCGTGTCTCCCCCCGTGTCTTCCCCCCCGTGTCTCCCCCCATGTCTCTCCCCCGTGTCTTCCCCCCGTGTCTTCCCCCCCGTGTCTCCCCCCGTGTCTTCCCCCCATGTCTCCCCCCCGTGTCTCTCCCCCGTGTCTCCCCCCGTGTCTCCCCCCCGTGTCTTCCCTCGTGTCTTCCCCCCCGTGTCTCCCCCCGTGTCTTCCCCGTGTCTTCCCCCCGTGTCTCCCCTGTGTCTCCCCCGTGTCTTCCCCCCCGTGTCTCCCCCTCGTGTCTTCCCCCCCGTGTCTTCCCCCCCGTGTCTCCCCCCCCGTGTCTCCCCCCCGGGGGCTCCCCCCGTGTCTCCCCCGTGTCTTCCCCCCGTGTCTCCCCCCGTGTCTTCCCCGTGTCTTCCCCCCCGTGTCTCCCCCCGTGTCTTCCCCGTGTCTTCCCCCCCGTGTCTCCCCTGTGTCTCCCCCGTGTCTCCCCCCGTGTCTCCCCCCCGTGTCTCTACCCCCGTGTCTCCCCCCCGTGTCTTCCCCCCCGTGTCTCCCAGTGTTTGTGACTTCCTGAGCAGGTGACCTCCAGTGCTTCCTAGTTAGGCGGTGCGTCCATAAAGGGCGCAGGAGCTCCGCCCCCCCTCTCCTGTCACCATAAATCTATCTATGGTTGCTGCTGACACCCCCTATTCAGGTGTCCGGACCCTTTTCGGGCACCGGCACCTGAATTACAGTGGTGTTTTTTCTTGGGGTGCACCTGATTAGAGCTATTGGCTCTAATAGGCGTCCAAAAATGTGAGAAGCAGGCGCAACCCTTTGCGTTCGCTTCTCACTCAAAGGAATTCGCTTTCCTAACATTGAACCGCCTCTCATCCATTCAGGTGCACCGGGTCTGTGTTACCTGTCACCTGATTGGCTGAAGCGACAGGCGCTGTGATTGGACGCCTATCAGGCGTCCAATCACAGGACGAGAGGAGGAGCGGACGGGAGAAGACATCGAGGTCGGGGAAGATGGGGGACACCGCTCGCCGTCACCCGCTGCCCACTCGAGACAAGGTAAGTGCCGGGCAGATGACGGGGTGGGGCGCAGGGGTTTGATGCTTGATATATCACTCTTCTATTTAGGAGAATATATAACACCAATCTGTCTTTAAATGCATTTCCTTTAATAAATCATAATTTGTAATCGGTGCTAAACTGTACAAGGATACATTAGAAAAGTATTGATTGGAAGCAGTGTAGTGTCTTCTCATAACCTGTAGGTGTCACTGTGCATGTATTTATTCTAGAATTTATTACATCAACAGTGACTCCTGCTGGTTGTACACGAGTACTGCACCCCACATGAAATTTGGCACTGCAATAATCAAAGCAAAACAATTACAATAATTACCATACAATTAGTTGCGCAGTTAAGTGTAAACTGAACTTCTGACAGACAGCTAAATACGGTTGTAATATATATGTTTGTATACAGGTTTGTCTAGTGCCCAGGGCAAGGGAGTAGAACTGCGCCCCTTCCCCCACTGTTAATACGTGCCATACAATGGGTTTAGTGCCTAGTGACATTGGCCCGGATTCAAAGAGCAATTGCGCCTGCGTAACCATAGTTACGCAGCGCAATTGCTGACTTGCCCCGGCGTTACGAATGCTCCTGATTCAGGAACATCGTAACGCCGACTGCAGCCTAAAATCTGCGTGGCATAAGGCTCTTATGCCCGCATATCTTAGGCTGCATTCTTGCGATGCCCGCTAGGGGGCGTTCCCATTGTGCTCAGTGTATAGTATGCAAATTGCATACTAACACCGATTCACAATGTTGCGCGAGCCCTGCGTACGCAGTTTACGTCGTTTCCGTACGGCGGTTTTCGCGTAAGGCTGCCCCTTCTAATAGTAGGGGCAGCCAATGCTAAAGAATACCCGGCGTTCCCGCGTCGCCAAATTTGAATGTTACGTCGTTTGCATAAGTGATTCGTGAATGGCGCTGGACGCCATTCACGTTCACTCTGAAGCAAATGACGTCCTTGCGACGTCATTTGCCGCAATGCACGTCGGGAAAGTTTCCCGACGGAGCATGCGCTGTACGCTCGGCGCGGGAGCGCGCCTAATTTAAATGATTCCCGCCCCCTACGGGATCATTTACATTAGGCGCCCTTACGCAGGGCAAGTTTACACAGCGCACCCGCAATTTACGGAGCTACTGCTCCGTGAATCGTGGGTAGCGCAGTAAATTTGCGGGGGCGCAGGGCAAAAACGCTGCCCTGCGCCTCCGCAAATAAGGGGCAAATCTCTTTGAATCCGGGCCATTATTTATTCTCCTGCTCTACCAAATCCAGGGCAGCTTCCCCTTCCTGCCCACCCCTTGCCCCGGCCCTGATCCAGGTACCTCTACCACAAGGTATTGCCAGTGGGTGACACCATTTTTCAGATACTACAGCCCGCCATCTTTTAGTTAACTGGACATCCAATTTAACTGATTAAAAATGCAATTGTTTGAAACAAGTTGGGTTAGCTGTATCTTTTACAGTGAAACGTTGGATTGCGAGTAACACGGTTAACGAGCGTTTCGCAATACAAGCATTTTTTTTTTATCCTGACTCTGTTTGTGAGTGTTGTCTCGCTTCAAGCCACAGCAGCGTGCAGTATCGCGTTTGGCCAGAGGTGCGGGGGGAGGCGGAACCGACCGGAGCTGTTCGGAGCCGTTTGTAAATACTCGGAAATACTCTGTTCCCTTTTCGAGGGTTTCAGAGTTCAGCAAAGCTGTCCAGAGTATTTCCGAATCTCTCCAGCGCCCCCACACCTCTGGCCACACGCGGTATTGCATACAATAGAAGTCAATGTGGAACTAATTATTTTCGTTTCCATTGACTTCTATTGGTAAACTCGCTTTGATATGCAAGTGCTTTGGATTGCAAGCATTCTCCTGGAACGGATTATGCTCGTAATCCAAGGTTCCGCTGTATTTTTAAAAGATAAACATCTACACCGACCATCAATGTAAGGGGACACCTCTACACTGACCATCAATGTAAGGGGGCACCTCTACACTGACCATCAATGTAAGGGGGCACCTCTACACTGACCGTCAATGTAAGGGGGCACCTCTACACTGACCATCAATGTAAGGGGGCACATCTACACCGACCATCAATGTAAGGGGCACCTCTACACTGACCATCAATGTAAGGGGGCACCTCTACACTGACCATCAATGTAAGGGGGCACCTCTACACTGACCATAAATGTAAGTGGGCACCTCTACATTGACCATCAATGTAAGGGGGCACCTCTACACCGACCATCAATGTAAGGGGCACCTCTACACCGACCATCAATGTAAGGGGCACCTCTACACTGACCATCAATGTAAGGGGGCACCTCTACACTGACCATAAATGTAAGTGGGCACCTCTACATTGACCATCAATGTAAGGGGGCACCTCTACATTGACCATCAATGTAAGGGGGCACCTCTACATTGACCATCAATGTAAGGGGGCACCTCTACACTGACCATCAATGTAAGGGGGCACCTCTACACTGACCATCAATGTAAGGGGGCACCTCTACACTGACCATCAATGTAAGGGGGCACCTCTACACTGACCATCAATGTAAGGGGGCACCTCTACACTGACCATCAATGTAAGGGGGCACCTCTACACTGACCATCAATGTAAGGGGGCACCTCTACACTGACCATCAATGTAAGGGGGCACCTCTACACTGACCATCAATGTAAGGGGGCACCTCTACACTGACCATCAATGTAAGGGGGCACCTCTACACTGACCATCAATGTAAGGGGGCACCTCTACACTGACCATCAATGTAAGGGGGCACCTCTACACTGACCATCAATGTAAGGGGGCACCTCTACACTGACCATCAATGTAAGGGGGCACCTCTACACTGACCATCAATGTAAGGGGGCACCTCTACACTGACCATAAATGTAAGGGAGCACCTCTACACTGACCATCAATGTAAGGGGGGGGGGGTACTTATATACTGACAATCAAGTTAAGGGGCACCTCTACAGTAACTATTAATGTAAGGGGGCATCTCTACATTGACCGTCATTGTAAGGGGGGGGCCACTTATACACTGACAATCAAGTTAAGAGGGCACCTCTACACTGACCGTCATTGTAAGGTGGGGGGTACTTATACACTGACAATCAAGTTAAGGGGCACCTCTACAGTGACTATTAATGTAAGGGGGAATCTCTACATTGACCGTCATTGTAAGGTGGGGGGTACTTATACACTGACAATCAAGTTAAGAGGGCACCTCTACACTGACCATAAATGTAAGGGGGCATCTCTACATTGACCATCACTGTAAGGGGGGGCCACTTATACACTGACAATCAAGTTAAGGGGCACCTCTACAGTGACTATTAATGTAAGGGGGCATCTCTACATTGACCGTCATTGTAAGGGGGGGCCACTTATACACTGACAATCAAGGTAAGGGGCACCTCTACAGTGACTATTAATATAAGGGGGCATCTCTACTCTGACCATCAATGTAAGGGGCACCTCTACTCTGACCATCAACGTAAGGGGGCACCTCTACACTGACCATCAACGTAAGGGGGCACCTCTACACTGACCATCAACGTAAGGGGGCACCTCTACTCTGACCATCAACGTAAGGGGGCACCTCTACACTGACCATCAATGTAAGGGGGGGTACTTATAAACTGACAATCAAGTTAAGGGGCACCTCTACAGTGACTATTAATGTAAGGGGCACCTCTACTCTGACCATCATTGTAAGGGGTACCTCTACACTGACCACTAATGTAAGGGGTCACTTCTACAGTCTAAATATTTTAGTGGGGGTTCCCTGAGACCTGAAAACTGTTTCAGAGTTTTCCTCCTTTGTATATAATTCAACAAACACTTCTTTAAAAGATAAGTGTACTTCTCTGGGACTTCTTAGTGGGCCCTAAACTAGCTGGGAAGAGTTTATATAACCTATTTTTTAAAATGCTCTATAAGGGGAGGGGGACCATTAGGGAAAATGGGCAATACAAGTCCAGACTGTTATCGTGTGCCTGTGGGTGGCCTTAAGCTGACCATACACAATACAATCAGATTATACAGTAGATCCACTAGTAACTATGTAGGGACTGCTGATTGCATGCAGATTGAATAGGTTGATAACACAGGCCCTAATGTTAGATCTATAGGAGCAATCACATTGTATCATGTATGGCCAGCTTTGCTCAGCCCTATTTAGTAATCAGCATTTTCTTTTTCAGGAAAATCACAATTTCCTGGTGGCCGTCGGTGGTGCCAGCTTCTGCCACCTGAAGGGGGGTCTTCTTCAGGCTGTTGGTGGACTGTAGATTAGCCTTCTGTCCCTGTGGCCAGCTTACCAGAGTCTGCACACATTTTAGGTGCCCAGATTTGCAAGCGCAGTGCAGCGGTGTGTCCCTGTTGCCATCTAGAGGGTCGATAGCTGCCCCACTGGTTAACAGCAGGTTGACCAGGTCGCTGTGGCCGTATTCGGCAGCAAGGTGCAAAGGTGTTTTCCTCCAGACATTTTTGTCTTCTAAATTTTTATTTTTTGCAGCTTTCAGAAGTGACTGGACCATGTCCACGTTGCCAGAGATGATGGCGTAGTGGATGGGCGTGCACCCGTCCATGTCCTTGGCACCATACCTGGCCTTGTTGGTCAGCATGGCTTCCACGGCGTCCAGATTCCCTGCAGCCGCAGCAACATGGAGTGGGGTCTTCTTTTCTTTGTCGGCGACATTGGGATCGGCCTTTTTATTCAGAAGCAGCTGCGTGAGACTGTTGCCTCCTCCCTCCGCAGCGTAGTGCAGCGGCGTCCGCAAGTGTTTGTCTTTGGCATTAACGTTGGCTTTGTTTTCTACAAGGCTCTCAGCAACCTCCAGATTGTTCCTCTGGCTGGCGATATGCAAAGGGGTGACTGACTCCTTAGTGGCAGCATTGACGTTCGCCCCTGCGCCGATCAAAATATCGCACATTTCTCGCTTGTTGTGAAACGCCGCCACGTGCAAGGGTGTCTGTTCGCCGGGACCTGGTAAATTGGCCTTCATGCCTTTCTGCAGCAGAAGTTTTGTGGTGGAGACGTCTCCTCCTTGGACGGCCAGATGTAACGCGGTGTTCAGGTTCGGTGTCCTTTCGTCCAGGTTCGCCCCTTTCTGTATGAGCGCCCGAGCTGCCTCCGCCTTCCCTAGCTCCGCCGCCAGGAGAAGCGGCGTGTACTCGATGTCGTTTTTGGCATTGATGTCGGTGCCTTTGTCCGCCAAAGCATTGATGATGCCGTAAAGGTTCATTTTGACGGCTTTAAACATGGCGGAGACCATGGTGTCCGGGGATAGTCCTTTGGAGTATTCCAAGAGGAGGCCAAAAATGTGCTCGTTGTTCGTACTGAAGGCCGCGTCAATTATGCTAGCGTCGATACTGGCCCCGGCTTCCAGCAGCACTTTAACCGTCGCCTCGTGACTCCCAGTGACCGCATGGAAAAGCGCGGTCTGTTTCTTTTCATCCGTGGCATCAACGAGGGCCCCATTCTTTAAGAGGCTTTGGACCAGCCTGCTGTTGTCCGTAGTGGCTGCCATGTGCAAAAAGTTGGTCCTGTTTTTGTAGCGCTTCCCCTCTTCTTGAAGAAGGAGCCTGACAACGTTTTGATGGTTGTTCTGCACAGCTAGGTGCAGGGGGGTCAGCGAATCGGCATCCTGGGAATAAATATTTGCCCCAGCTCGGAGTAAGACCTTTACCGCCTCCTCGTGGCCTTTCTCAGCTGCTCTGTGAAGCGGCGTCCTGCGTTTCCCGTCTTTGGCGTCCACTTTTGCCCCCTTCGAAATTAGGTGTTCTATCACGGGAACGTGGCCGTTAGACGCTGCTACGTGCAATAAAGTTTCTCCAGATGAATTTACAGCATTGACATCGGAATTCTTCAACAGGGACTCTAACAAGGAGAGGTCTCCTTTGCTGACCGCATCAAAAACCTCTTCAGAACTTACGACCTTCGGCTTAGGGGTTTCAGACTGTGGCCTCTTCCTTTCCTTCACTTTGGCAGCTGGTTTTGGTTTGGGGGCTGGGGTGCTTGCTTTTTGGGGCACGCTCTCTTTGCGGGCAACCTTCTCTGGAGGTTCCTTAACCGGCATCTCCTTATGGTCTTTGTCTCTTTCCAACAGATACCCCACCAGCTGTCTTCTGCCATCTCCAATCGATTCGTTCAATTGGTTGACATAACTTTTAACGCTGTAGTATAGGTTGGGCTCAATTTTTTTAAGGCATGGGAAGAAGAAAAGGCGACAAGCCCGCTCACCTTTAGACATGAGGATGTCCAGCAGCCTGGAGTTCTTCTCGGTCTTGGTCCGGTAGTAGGACATGATCATTTTTTTATCCGGGGTAAAGACATCGTGGTCCACCAGCCAGGAGATGAGTCTGTCAGGATCTTGAATCCCCTCAATAAGTTCATCTTTCATGGTCTTGACCACATCAACGGCGTACGGGTTGGTGAAGGATCCATTGGAAGGGATCGCTGGCAGGTGGACAGCAGCTGTCATCCTTAGAGGGAAGTTTAGACGTTGCTTGAAGCCGCTGCTCTGAAATGTTGAGGAGCCTTCCGACCTGAAGAACACAATGCCGTCCAGAGGAGCGAGTTACAGATCATGATGGCTCTAAGCTCCTGAAGTCGGATCAGAAATAGTATCTCGCACACATAACTGCTCCGCAGTCCTTTGTTGGGCAGGTTGTGTT